>NC_089498.1:10642500-10956666 GCF_036850765.1 Saccopteryx bilineata | reverse complement strand
CCGGCCGGCCGGGCCCACAGAGTTCCAGCACACGGCTTCCGTCTCCTTCAGCAGCAGGGGGCAGTGGGCCTTTGCAGCAGTGGGGTGTTCAGTCCCACTGTTCTTGTCAAGAGGGACAGATGACAATCAGGAGTGTGGAGGCAGCCTCCTGGCCTCAACCTTGGCTTTCCCGGAGAGCACGGATGTTTGATCAGTTGGGAGTTTGAGCCTGGAAGCATCCTCCAGAGTTTTGTGGGGGGTTTTGGCAGAGAAAGAGAGAGTCAGAGAGAGGGACAGATAGAGACAGACAGACAGGAAGGGAGAGAGATGAGAAACATCAATTCTTCATTGCGGTTCCTTAGTTGTACATTGATTGATTTCTCATATGTGCCTTCACCGGGGGGCTATAGCAGACCAAGTGACCCCTTGCTCAAGCCAGCGACCTTGGGCTCAAGCTGGTGAGCTTTGCTCAAACCTGATGAGCTCGTGCTCAAGCTGGCGACTTCGGGGTCTCGAACCTGGGTCCTCCGCATCCCAGTCCAACATTCTATCCACTGCGCCACCACCTGGTCAGGTGCTCCACAGTTTTTTAGGACGGGAGAGGTGTGGCTTCTGGGATTGCAGTCTGAAAAGCTGTTTCCTGTGACCCATAACTGGCACAGCCACACTCAGCTGTCTCCACAGCCCCCTGTGATGTTGACGTCCCAGTATTTGTACCTTCAACCCTTTTGCCTCCAGTCTCTCTTGGTTCTCAGAGGCCCTGCTTGCAGCCCCTGCCAAGTACGGGCTGCTCTGATTAAAGCAGGAGACATGGCCTGACCTGTGGTGGCGCAGGGGATAAAGCGTCGACCTGGAATTCTGAGGTCCCCGGTTCAAAACCCTGGGCTTACCTGGTCAAGGCACATAGGGGAGTTGATGCTTCCTGCTCCTCCCCTCTTCTCTCTCTCTCTCTCTCTCTCTCCTTCTCTTCTCTCTAAAATGAATAAGTAAAGTCTTTTAAAAAAAGAAAAGAAAAAAAGCAGGAGACATGCTCTGAGGCCTAGTCCTCCGAGCTGTGGGCCTGAGTCAGTGCATTTCTGACTGGTCAGAAATGTCATCTGGTCCCCTGCTGGGATCCAGCTCCCTCCTAGCTGTGGCCAGTTCCTCCAAAATGTATTTTTCACGCATTTCTTGAGTCTTTCCTTGAAACAGTCTCCAAGTTCATCCAGGAGACACTTGTGGTCACCAGAGCTGAGGGCAGATGCCCCAGTGGAACCCGAGGAAGGGTGGCTGGGCTGGGGGGAGGAATTGAAACCCACTCTTCCGGCAGCTTCCTGAGCGTCGTGGGCACCTGGTACGTCACTGCCATCGTCATCATCAAGTACATCTGGCCGGATAAAGAGATGACCCCAGGGGACATCCTGACCAGGTAGGTGAGGGCCCCCAAGAGACATGTGGGATGGGACCCACTGCTTGGGCCCCAGAGGTGCTGGGTCAAACAGCAAAAGGCCACACAGGTGCTCTTCTCCGGGCTCTTTAGCTCATCAGCACCTGACACAGTGGTCATTGTAGGGAGGAAGCAGGGGGTCCTGAGCTCTTTTTACTGAAGGGAAGCGTGAGAACCAGAGACGGGAGAGACTTTGCCACTAATATCCAACAAATGGGCCAGCGTGAGACTACGCCTCGGGTTGTGCAGACGACTGGGTGGAGTCGCACATTTTGCCAACTTATCTGTAGTTTCTGTATCTTCTACATGAAGATGTTTTACCATTTAAAAAGAAAAAGTTTCTGCTGAACCACGTGGTGGCACAGTGGGTAGAGCATTGACCTGGGATGCTCAGGTCCCAGGTTCAAAACCCTGAGGTTGCTGGCTTGAGCACAAGCTCATCCAGCTTGAGTGTGGGCTCACCACATGACCCTGTGTTCACGGTCTTGAGGCCTAAGGTTGCTGGCTTGAGGACTAAGGTCGCTGGCTTGAGCCCAAGGTCACTGACTTGAGCAAGGAATCACTGGCTCAGCTTGAGCCCCCCAGTCAAGGCATGTATGAGAAGTAATCAATGAACAGTTAAAAAGTGGCACAACTACCTATTAATGCATCTCATCCCTCTCCCTGTCTGTGTGTGTCTCTCTCTCTTAAAAAACAAAACAAAAAAAAAAATTTAACTTTATTTTGAAAGAAACCAAAAAAGCAAAAGCCCCAGTTTGGAGCCAGGAATTCTGAATGTTGGTTCCAGGAGGGCCTTGCAGCACCTCAGTTTCCTGATGTGTAACATGGAGAGGTGTCCTCTCCGCACCCCCAGACTTCCAGGGCTGAACGAAGAGTGGGGGCGTGGGGGTGGTTGGCGGCTGAGGGGGCTTCACAGGCAGCAGACTCTTGTGTGTCTGTCCGCAGGCCAGCGTCCTGGGCAGCCGTGTTCAATGCCATGCCCACCATCTGCTTTGGATTTCAGGTGCCGGCTGCGAGGTCCCTGTCTCCCCTTGGCGCACTCCCCACCCTGGGATGGAGCCCACAGTGCTGGCAGGATGTGGGTCCTGGGAGGAAGGACAGCATGTGGGCGTGGGCCCCAGAACTTGCCCCTTGTCCCTGTGGTCTTTGTCCCCAAGACCCTTCCTCACCATAACTGTGACCTTCCCAACAGTGCCACGTGAGCAGTGTACCCATCTTCAACAGCATGCAGCAGCCCGAGGTGAAGACCTGGGGCGGCGTGGTGACGGCAGCCATGGTCATAGCCCTCGCTGTGTACATGGGCACAGGTGGGTGCTCCCTCCCTCCAAGGGCCGTGCTTGGAGTGCTCCCACTCTCCCTCTTTGTCCCGTGTCCTCTGGCCAGCTTTCCTGGGGACAGCCCTGCACTCTTAGCATGTCAAAGCCTTCTGTAGGCATTGGGTTGAACTTGGGCCTCCCCTGCCCACGTGAGAGAAACAGATTCATTCAGCAGCTCTAGGTGGGTGCCTGGGAAGAGCCAGGAACTGTTCTCAGGCGGGGTTGTCATGGAGACGGGGACCTGACCCCGCCCTCATGGCATTGCCAGTCTAGTCGAAGAGACATTCTTTTTTTTTTTTTTGTATTTTTGTATTTTTGTATTTTTCTGAAGCTGGAAATGGGGAGAGACAGTCAGACAGACTCCCGCATCCGCCCGACCAGGATCCACCTGGCACACCCACCAGGGGGTGACGCTCTGCCCACCAGGGGGCGATGCTCTGTCCCTCCGGGGCATCGCTCTGCCGCTACCAGAGCCACTCTAGCGCGTGCAGAGGCCAAGGAGCCATCCCCAGCGCCTGGGCCATCTTTGCTCCAATGGAGCCTCACTGCGGGAGGGGAAGAGAAAGAGAGGAAGGAGGAGGGGAGGGGTGGAGAAGCAGATGGGCGCTTCTCCTGTGTGCCCTGGCCGGGAATCGAACCCGGGACTTCTGCACGCCAGGCCGACACTCTACCACTGAGCCAACCGGCCAGGGTCTCGAAGAGACATTCTTTTTTTTTTCTTTTCTTTTTTTTTTTTTGCATTTTCTGAAGCTGGAAACAGGGAGAGACAGTCAGACAGACTCCCGCATGCGCCCGACCGGGATCCACCCGGCACGCCCACCAGGGGGCAACGCTCTGTCCACCAGGGGGCGATGCTCTGCCCCTCCTGGGCGTCGCCATGTTGCGACCAGAGCCACTCTAGTGCCTGAGGCAGAGGCCACAGAGCCATCCCCAGCGCCCAGGCCATCTTTGCTCCAATGGAGCCTTGGCTGCAGGAGGGGAAGGGAGAGACAGAGAGGAAGGCGCGGCGGAGGGGTGGAGAAGCAAATGGGCGCTTCTCCTGTGTGCCCTGGCCGGGAATCGAACCCGGGTCCTCCGCACGCTAGGCCAACGCTCTACCGCTGAGCCAACCGGCCAGGGCAGGAGAGACATTCTTAAACAAGTTTAAAAACAAAAGAGACACCTGACCTGTGGTAGCGCAGTGGATGTGGCCTTGACCTGGAACACTGAGGTCGCCGGTTTGAAGCCCTGGGCTTGCCTGGTCAAGGCACATATGGGAGTTGATGCTTCCTGCTCCTTCCTCCCCACCTTCTTTCTCTCTCTCTCTCTCTCCTCTGAAATAAATAAATAAATAAAATTAAAATAATTAAAAAAAAAAAAGAGCCTGACCAGGCGGTGGCACAGTGGATAGAGCGTCGGACTGGGATGCAGAGGACCCAGGTTCCAGACCCCGAGGTCGCCAGCTTGAGCGCGGGCTCATCTGGCTTGAGCAAAAAAGAGCTCACCAGCTTAGACCCAAGGTCACTGGCTCGAGCAAGGGGTTACTTGCTCTGCTGAAGGCCCGCGGTCAAGGCACATATGAGAAAGCAATCAATGAACAACTAAGGTGTCACAATGAAAAACTAATGATTGATGCTTCTCTCTCCGTTCCTGTCTGTCTGTCCCTCTCTCTGACTGTCTCTGTAAAAAAAAACAAAAAAAACAAAGAGAGCTGGGACACTGGAACCGTGTCAGCACAATAAATTCAAAGTTAAAGAAAGAAAGACTCCAGAGCGAGGGGGCTGTGCAGGAAAGGAGAGGGTGAAGGTACAGGACCTGGGGGCGGGGTGATTGTGACAGGGTCTCTAATGGGGCCTCTAGCCGGGGCCTGAGTGACACGTGGTGGCAGGAGGAGCTGGGTGGCTGTTAGTGCAGAGGCTGCGACCGGTGAGAACAGAGCGTGGGGGGCCACGTGGGGAATCGGGCAGGAGGCTCAGAGCCCAGCCCAGCACCCTTAAGCCTCCAGAGAGCTCCAGAGCTCGCCCTGGCTGCTGTCACACCCAGCAGTGGACTGTCCGCCCCTCACCCTCCCAGGACAGCCCACCCAGCCCTTGTACCCTGCCCTCAGGCATCTGTGGCTTCCTGACCTTTGGAGCAGCTGTGGACCCCGATGTGCTGCTGTCCTACCCCTCCAATGACGTGGCAGTGGCTGTGGCCCGCGCCTTCATCATCCTGAGCGTGCTCACCTCCTACGCCATCCTGCACTTCTGTGGGCGGTGAGCCCACCCATCTCCCCCCACCACCACCACCGTCTGTTCCCTCAGGGCCCCCAGGCACTGTGAACATGGTCCATGGGGGGAGCTTGTATGGCCTCTGGGGCCACCAGGAGAAACTGAAGCCCTCAGGAAAGAGTTAGTGCCTTGCATGGCCCTGTAAGTACCCCCAGCCGGATCTTGGAGCCGTCTTTGTCCCAGGGTCCCCACAACATTCTGTGCGCCCTCTAAGAACCTCTAGTCCAGATCCTGTTCTGAACTCCCAGCCCTCTGGGTATCCCAGGCCCTTCCTTTCCAGGAGAATAATGGAATCCGTTCCCACTGGGGATCGCGTGCTGGGCCAGGCCGGGGCCCAGCCTTCCCACTCCCCCTGGTCCGTGCCCCAGGCAGCCCCGGGGAGACTGCGGCCAGGCCTGCTGCACCGAGGACGGAACAGCTGGCTGCAGTCCACCCAGCCGGGGCTCTGGCTCCGGGAGCTCGAGGGGACCCTGAGCAGGGTGGCCGGGACCCTGAGCAAGGTGGCTCTTGCGCAGGGCGGTGCTGGAAGGCCTGTGGCTGCGCTACCAGGGTGTTCCGGTGGAGGAGGACGTGGGGCGGGAGCGGCGGCGGCGCGTGCTGCAGACTCTCGCCTGGTTCCTGCTCACCCTGCTGCTGGCGCTCTTCATCCCCGACATCGGCAAGGTCATCTCAGTCATCGGAGGCCTGGCCGCCTGCTTCATCTTTGTCTTCCCAGGTGTGGTCCGGCACCCCCACAGCACTGACTCCCTCCCAGACCCATTCCTCACGTGCTCACGTGCTGGGGAGAGGAGCCACCAACATACTGTCACTCACCACAGGCTCAGGGTTAACTCCTGACCAAGCGTCATCTGAGAACACGTCTCCATTTTACTGAGACGTAAGGCTCAGGAGGGGGTAACAAATCTGCCTGGATGTTAACAAAGTCAGCTCATGAGTAACGGCGTTTCCCACCCCAAGTCTGTCCAGACCCACAGCCTGTATACCCTTAATCCCTCGCGCAAGTCTCTGTTGCTCCCATGTGATCAGTGATCTTGGCTAGTTCAGTCCCCAGAGGCAGTGGGATCTGGTGGCAGCACCCTGATGCAGAAGCCAGGGTCCCTAGGAACCTGTCCCATCTGCCCAGCCATGAGTGCCGCCTGGACCCAGCTCATTTCTCTTTAGGAGACCACCCTGAAAGCCCTTGCCGCTTGGCCGGAGCCAGGGGGCCACATCGCTCAGCAGGGCACTGGGAAGGCCTGAGCATGCTGGCCCTTTGGCTCTGAGTCCTGCAGGCAGCCTAAGGTGCGCCTGTCAGACACCGGCCTCTCCAGGAGAGCCGGGGCCGGGCTCCAGGCCTCTGGGGGGAGCGGGGGCCGGGCTCCAGGCCTCTCCAGGGAGAGCCGGGGCCGGGCTCCAGGCCTCTCTGGGGGGAGCGGGGGCCAGGCTCCAGGCCTCTCTGGGGGGAGCGGGGGCCAGGCTCCAGGCCTCTCCAGGAGAGCGGGGGCCGGACTCCAGGCCTCTCCAGGAGAGCGGGGGCCAGGCTCCAGGCCTCTCTGGGGAGAGCGGGGGCCGGGCTCCAGGCCTCTCCAGGAGAGCGGGGGCTGGGCTCCAGGCCTCTCTGGGGGGAGCAGGGGCCGGGCTCCAGGCCTCTCCGGGGAGACTGAGTGCCAGGCTCCAGCAGGGGCGAGGGGGGGGCAGGGATGGAGCATCTGGCAGAGGAAACAGGTCCTTCACCACCACCACTGCTGCCTCTTGGCAAGGGAGGAGGCTGGGTCCAAGGGAGGGGCACACCCAAGCTATCAGGCGCCCCTTCCCTTCCAGGGCTGTGCCTCATCCAAGCCAAACTGTCTGAGATGGAGGAGGTCAAGCCAGCCAGGTAAGCAGGGCCCAGCCCTTGGTCCCTCAGGGGAGGCCTTGGATTTGGAGGTAGCCTGGGGGGCGGGCCTTAAAATCATAGAACACTGAAAAACGTGAGCTTTTATTTTTATTTTTATTTTTTTTTACAGAGACAGAGTCAGAGAGAGGGATAGATAGGGACAGACAGGAACGGAGAGAGATGAGAAGCATCAATCATCAGTTTTTTGTTGCGACACCTTAGTTGTTCATGAAAAACATGAGCTTTTAAAATACTTTTTTAAATGGGTAACGTGCTAGTTAGGACAGTGCAAACACTCCTGAGGGACTTCAGAGAGAAAAGCGGAAGTCCCTCCCCCACAGGCCAGATGCCACCCTCCTCCATCCCCAGGTCCGCGTCACCGCATGGTCTGTGCTCTGCCAGACTGTTTCTGAGCCTGCGTACCTGCCTGTGTACACAAACATATACAAACATGGGGTTTTTTATTTATTTTGTTTTTGAATAGTTTTATGCCAGACACACTTTTCTGCCTGGTGCTTTTTTTTTCACTTAACCATGTATCTTGAAGATCATTCTACATCAGCATAAGAAAACCCACCTCTTCCCTTTTTTTTTTTTTAATTCAGTGAAGATTGGGAGGCAGAGGCAGACTCCCGCATTCACCCTGACCAGAATCCACTCAGCATGCCCACTAGGGGGCGATGCTCTGCCCATCTGGGGCATTTGCTCCATTGCAACTGGAGCCATTTTTTTAGCACCTGAGGCAGAGGCCTTGGAGCCATCCTCAGTACCCAGGGCTATCTCGCTCTAATTGAGCCATGGCTGCAGGAGGGGAGGAGGAGAGAGAGAAATGAGAAGGGGAAGGGTGGAGAAGCAGATGGGTGCTTCTCCTGTGTGCCCTGACTGGGAATCGAACCCAGGACATCTACATGCCAGGCCGATACTCTACCACTGAGCGACCCATCCAGAGCCCCACCCCTTCCCCTTTTAATGGCTTTAGAATACTCTCTTGTATGAATGTGTCCTGAACAGGAACACTCATACATACACATCTTTGCATACCTGTTGGAAGGTCATGGTAGGATCAATTCTTAGAAGAAAATGCCACACCACAAGGCGTGCTCATTTTCATTTCTGCACATGGGTTCAAATTACCCTCCAAAAAGGCAGTCCCAGCGCAGTTAATGTTCCCCACAGCCCTGCTAGCACTGGGGATAACTGCTTTAAATTTTATTTAAATGGATGGATGTAAAATACTACATTGTTTTAATGTACACATTTCCATGAATGGTTGAGAGGTTAAGAACAGGTTGCATGCTTATAAAAAATTATTGTGCAAGTAATATTCACTAAAGAAAACTTAGAAAACACAAATCTAAGGAAGAAAATAAAAATTACCCAATTAAAACCCTGTTGCCAGCCTGAGCTGGCAGTGGCGCAGTGGATAGAGCGTCGGACTGGGATGCGGAGGACCCAGGCTCGAGACCCCGAGGTCACCAGCTTGAGCACAGGCTCATCTGGTTTAACCAAGGCTCACCAGCTTGGACCCAAGGTTGCTGGCTCGAGCAAGGGGTTACTCGGTCTGCTGTAGCCCCCCGGTCAAGACACATATGAGAAAGCAGTCAATAAACGACCAAGGAGTACAATGAAGAATCGATGCTTCTCATCTCTTTCCCTTCCTGTCTGTCTGTCCCTGTGTGTGTCTCTGTCACTAAATATAAATATATAAATATATATATAAAAAATATATATATACACCCTGTTGCCATTTTTAATACATTTGATACATACAGACACTTTGATACATACTTTATATATAAACTTGTTGCCTTTTTTTTTATACTTTTTTAATTGATTTTATAGAGGAAGGGAGAGGCAGGAACACTGATCTGTTCCTGTATGTGCCCTGACCAGGGATCGAACCAGCAACCTCTGAACTTCGGGTTGACACTCTAAGCAACCGAGCTCTCCCACCCCGGGGGTGACCCTGTTGCTATTTTTTATACATATATACATTTATGTTTTTGATGCATATATTTGCAGATGTCTGCCTTATTTTTTAACTGTATTTTACTCACTATATCTACTTAGCATTTGCTCTTTCTGTTGTTTATTTTATTGATTTGAGAGAGAGAGACAGGAACATCAGTTTGCTCTTGTCTGTGCCCTGACTGGCAGTCGAACTGGCACCCTCTGCGCTTCCAGAGGGTGCTCTAACCAACTGAGCCATCCTGCAAGGACACTTTCTTTTTAAAATGAAATGGCTCTCACTCTGTGTGACCTGCTTTTCCCCAAAACATCTTTCCACCAAGAGACATGCATGCTAGTCCTGGTCCTGCCCTTGGCTTGCTGGGACCAGTCGATTCCATTAGGTCTTGGTCGCCTGATGTGTGGAATAGGGATCATACACCTGGCAGCGCACACCTTTGTATGCTGTACCCACAGAAGTGGTTTAAGTGACAATGGTAATTAAGTGTGTGTGGGGGGGTGTGCCTGCAGAATCATGGGTGGGTTGATTAACCAGACTTCTCTCTCCCTCTGCTCTACAGCTGGTGGGCGCTGGTCAGTTACGGAGTCCTCTTAGTCACTCTGGGAGCCTTCATCTTTGGCCAGACCACAGCCAACGCCATCTTTGTGAATCTGCTGGCATAAGCACTGCCTCCCAGGGAACACGTGGCCTTTGCCCTGGACCCACAAACCATCTCAGAGCTGCAGGGCCACCCTGACTGCAGCATCATGCCCCTCTACTGGCGGGATGGCACCAGGACATCCTTTCCCAGGGACGGACCTCTGAGCAGCTCTCAGCTCCCTTCCTGCGCCCTTGTCCTGGCAGTGCCAGGGATGGTGGCAGGTGTCACAGAGGACCCTTCCCCCTCCCACAGTTCTCAGCTTCTCCTTGCCAGGAAGCCATGGGTGAAGAGGGGCAGTGGGTCTCAGGAAGGAACCCAGCCGGACTTGCACCTGCAGCAGGAGTGCGGGCAGAGGGCTGCCACCCTCTGTGGAGCATCCTGTTCGGAACGGGCTGTGCTCATTACCCCAGCACTCAACACCGGCTCTGATCCGTCAGCAGACAGCCAGCAGTGGCTCCCTCTGGGGTCCGGCAAGTTCCAAAGGTAGTGCTGAAGTCACACAGATGCCCAGAGGTGGATAAAGTCCATGCCTTGTCACTCCTTCCTGGGCCCACAAAGAGCCTCCAGCCCTCTTTCCCATGGGTAACTGGCATTCCTCAAGGCTTTGGGGCCTCTCCCCGTGGCTTTCCCCAAAACTGAGGGTCCAGGCATCCCTCTTCTCCATCCACAGACATCACCAAGTCTTATGTTTACAAATGGTGCCAGCTGGCCGTGCCACAGTGCTGTGAGTCCTCCGTTAGTTCTCCCATGGCGGGGAGTCTGTTTCTCTCTCAGATTCCAGATGGGCCCTTCTTTCCAGAGGCACAAAAGCATGTGATGGAGAAGGCTAGGAACCTTTCAGACCTGTGCAGCTGGGCTGGGCAGGACCAAGGTCACCTATACCCTCTCCTTCAAGGTGTGCCCCTCTCTGCTGTGCCCTGCCCCCCTAGCATGGCACCCAGGGACAAGCAATGCGGCTGAGTCCTTACTGGGCAGCACTGAAGGGCAGCTGTGCCAGCCTGGGAGCTTTCCTTTCAGTCTGGATCTCGTCTGCCCCTGCCCCCCACATCCCCTCTTCACCCCCGCCCCATTTTCCTACGTGGCTCAATCTGCTCACACAATACTGGGGGGGGGGGCGCCAAGCCCTCTCCGTCAGCTTCCTCGGATCCACGCACCCACCGGCCTCGCCTCGGGGGCCTGTTGGTCACATTGAGGTCACATCTGGACTGTGGCCCAGGCAGCATAAGGAAGGACACTATTCTCCCATTCTTTAGTTCCCTTTTGAACACCTTGGCCACTCACTTTGGCCAACGCCAGGCACCAAGTCAGGCTTCCTCTGCCTAGAACACCCAGCATTTCCCTGGCCCTCCTTCCCCAAACCTCTGTACCGCACTGTGCAGGGGATAGGGGGTGCTGCCAGCTACCCACCACTCAGGGCAGTCAGATCCGAGAAGCAGAGGCTGGCTGGAGGCCGGAGGAGCTTCTGCTCAGTCCCAGACGGGGTGACCTGCCTCTCCGCACACCCTGCCCCCGGGGCCATTCCCACCCCTCCAGGCCTGCTGAACCCACCAGGCCCTGCCAGCACCCACCCCGGCAAGATAAGCAGGACAGCCCGGTCAGCATGGCTGCCCAGCCTCCTGAGACTGGGTTTCGGGGGTGGAGGAGGTAAGGGCAGCCGACCTGTCAGGAGAAGGGGCTGGAAACCAGCCTCTCGGCCCAAACTCAGGAGCCCCTACCCTCCCCGCCAGGGCATTTTACTGTTTCTTTTCTACTCGGGCACACTCAGACCAGGGGAGATGGCTCCCTGGCTGGGTAGCTCAGTTGGTTCAAGTGTCACACCAAGGTTGCAGGTTCAATCCCCTGTCAGGGCACATACAAGAATCAACCAATGAATGCATAAATAAGTGGAACAACAAATCGATGTTTCTCTTTTACCCTTCCTCTCTAAAATCAATCAATAAAAAATAATTTTAAAAAGAGGGACCTTGTGCTGCTGAGGTGTGTGACCTGGGGCGGGGGCTGGTGACAGTCCAGGCCACTGCTGACAGGCGGAAGACAGAGTAGGGTAGGGTGTGGGGGACAGTGCGGCAAGACCTTGTAGCTTTACTGTCTGTAACCCTGCCTCCGGAATGGGCACCACAGTGTTCCCTTTACCAAGCTAGAGACCTGCAAGAGGTTCCTGACACCTCCATTTTTCCTCCACATCCCATGGCCCTTCCCCAACCGCTGGGGAGTCTGCATCAAGCCCGTCCTGGTGCCTCTGCCTCTGCCCATGCCCTTCCCTCATCTTCAGTGCTGTGCCCGTGCTCTGCTTACGGGACCCACCTCCAGTAGCAGGGGACGCGGGCAGAGCAAAGGCTCCGCCTCAGAGAGCTGGGGTGGATCTCAGCACAGCCTCTTACACTGTAGAAACTCAGGAAACCGGTTCACTTCTCTGAATCCCACTTCCTCAACTACAAAGTGGGAATGAGGGTTTCCACCTTGTACATATAGATATTATAAACCCAAGAACAGACAGAGTAATGATCTACGTGAAGTGCCTAGAAGAAAACAGGGATCATGTCAGTCAGTTCTCTACTGGGAGGAGTGCGCCACTGCAGTTTCTTCCTTCAGTCACTAGAGGTCGCCGCTGTATACCTTCTGCTTAGGGAAGGGAGGCGCCTGAGCCTCAGAGGTGACCAGTCCTCTGAGTCACTAGGGCTCTCGGTGATTCAGCTCCAGTTTGGTATTTGGGAGTTATACTGGGGCAAGACCACTCCAGATCATGACCTCCAGTCTAGTGGGGGAATATGACCAATCAAATAATCATAGACACTAATAGTGTAGGTACACGTGCTAAATGTAGAGTAGCTAGTGTAAATCCAGATTTGGTAATAATTCAAATAAACTGCTATGATATAATGAAAAATATTAAGAGAGGTAGGAAGGGGGGAGCCCCCTTCCAAGTTGCTAGACTTAGATTCACAACCACTCAATAAAGCCAATCAGATCTTCAACAAAATAAAATAAAAATTTCAGTAGGCCTGACCAGGTGGTGGTGCAGTAGATAGAGCATTGGACTGGGATGTGGAAGGATCCAGGTTCGAGACTCCGAAGTCACCAGCTTGAGCGCGGGTTCATCTGACTAGAGCAAGGGGTTCTTCGGTCTGCTGAAGGCCCGCGGTCAAGACACATATGAGAAAGCAATCAATGAACAACTAAGGTGTCGCAACAAAAAACTGATGGTTGATGCTTCTCATTTCTCTCCATTCCTGTCTGTCTGTCCCTGTCTATACCTCTCTCTGACTCTCTCTGTCCCTGTAAAAAAAAAAAAAAAAAAGCCTGACCGGGTGGTGGTGCAGTGAATAGAGTGTCAGACTGGGATGCAGAAGACACAGGTTCGAGGCCCTGAGGTCGCCAGCTTGAGTGCAGGCTCATCTGGTTTGAGCAAAGCTCACCAGCTTGGACCCAAGGTCACTGGCTCCAGCAAGGGGTTACTCCGTCTGCTGAAGGCCCCATGGTCAAGGCACATAGGAGAAAGCAATCAATGAACAACTAAGGTGTCGCAACAAAAAACTGATGGCTTCCCCACCGCGGATCTCTTGGCAGCCGCACCTTCTGGGTGGTGTAGCTACAGGATGAAGGAGGTCCAGCAGCTCACAACAACCGGCGGAGATGTGTAAAGAAACTGGACCTGCAGGGTGTAAATGGACAGTGTTATCACATCCAACCATTGTATTGCTTGACCTGGATGCGTGAGCAGCTCACAGGTCTCACATCTCCAGCCAGAACACCACCTGCTAGTGTGGGTGAGTCACTCCAGCTGGCGGCCTGATGGCCATCTCCCCAGCAGCTGAGCATATCGCCCCGGCCAGAGCTCCCAGGCACAGACTGAAAGCTGATAAACAGCACAGAGCTCTGCAGTGGCCACGCCCACTTCCTCAGGAGGTTTTGACATCTAATCTGCCAATATTTCTGAATAGGATAATAGCTGGCCATGCCTTGCCAATTTGGCCAGAGTTGGAGCAAAATTCTCAATCATTTATGTGTAATCTTTCACAAATATCACTGCTTGCACCTACAGGCAGAAGTGAGCAGTGTAAAGACTAAGAAGGCAAATACTACAGATTATTCCCCCCCCTTCAATTTTTAGAAGATTTTAAAAATTAGTATCTAATAGTAGCAATCATTAAAGTGTCCCTTTAATTTAGAAAGTTCTTTTACATTCTCTCAATTGACCCTCACAAAAGCCCTATAAGGCATGAAGAAACTATTAATATTAATTTGACACATGAGTAACCTGCAAATCACAGAAGTTAGGTGATCTGCCTAAGGCCACACACATGCTGGACTAGAGACCAGATACATACCATGTTTCCCTATGTATAAGACGCACCTTTTCCCCAAAAACTTGGGGTCTAAGGATTGGGTGTGTCTCATACAGTGGTTGTGGCATTCCAAATGTCACAGATGGAACTGAGGACAAGGCAATATATGTGATTCATCATCAGACACAGATGAGGACAAACTAATGGATGGGAGTTTTAACACTGATGAGGAGTTGTATAAATTAAAAAAAAAAGCCTGACCTGTGGTGGCACAGTGGATAAAGCGTCGACCTGGAAATGCTGAGGTCGCCGGTTTGAAACCCTGGGCTTGCCTGGTCAAGGCACATATGGGAGTTGATGCTTCCAGCTCCTCCCCCTTCTCTCTCTCTGTCTCTCCTTCTCCTCTCTAAAATGAATAAATAAAAATTAAAAAAAAAATATCACGTGGGCAGCACCATTTAAAAAAAAAACAGCCTGACCTGTGGTGGCGCAGTGTATAAAGCGTCGACCTGGAAATGCTGAGGTTGCCGGTTCGAAACCCTGGGCTTGCCTGGTCAAGGCACATATGAGGGCTGATGCTTCCAGCTCCTCCCCCCTGTCTCTCTCTCCTCTCTCTGTCTGTCTCTCTCTCTCCCTCTCTCTCTCCTCTCTAAAATGAATAAATAAAATAAAATTAAAAATTAAAAAAAAAAAACAACAAAAAAAAACACCAAAAACTGATGATTGATGCTTCTCATCTCTCTCTGTTCTTGTCTGTCTGTCCCTATCTCTCTCTGTAAAAAAAATAAAATAAAAATATATAAAAATAAAAAGGAAAAAGATTGTTTAAAAACATTTTTTTTGGCCCTGGCCGGTTGGCTCAGCGGTGGAGCATCGGCCTGGTGTGCGGGGGACCCGGGTTCGATTCCCGGCCAGGGCACATAGGGGAGGCGCCCATTTG
Organism: Saccopteryx bilineata; assembly: GCF_036850765.1. NCBI lineage: Eukaryota > Metazoa > Chordata > Mammalia > Chiroptera > Emballonuridae > Saccopteryx > Saccopteryx bilineata. The sequence continues at coordinate 10,942,006 of NC_089498.1, read as the reverse complement.
CTTCTCCACCCCCCTCTCCTTCCTCTCTGTCTCTCTCTTCCCCTCCCGCAGCCGAGGCTCCATTGGAACAAAGATGGCCCGGGCGCTGGGGATGGCTCCTTGGCCTCTGCCCCAGGCGCTAGAGTGGCTCTGGTTGTGGCAGAGCGACGCCCCGGAGGGGCAGAGCGTCACCCCTGGTGGGCATGCCGGGTGGATCCCGGTCGGGCGCATGTGGGAGTCTGTCTGACTGTCTCTCCCTGTTTCCAGCTATAAAAATAGAAAAAAGAAAGAAAAAGGAAAAAAAACAAAACCATTTTTTTTCAGTAGGTGTGGAGGAAGATCAGACAGTGGAGCCAGGAAGAAGGCAGACACCCTGTCCTCCAAACACTGTTTCCTTGGGGGTGGGGCGGTGCAGAAGAGGGCTGGCAGGCACTGGACCCATTCGTTTGGTCATTTTTCCATTAAAAATGAAATTGAGTCTGGCCTGTGGTGGCACAGTGGATAGAGTGTCAACCATGAGCACTGAGGTTGCCAGTTAGAAACCCCAGGCTTGGCCAGTCAAGGCACCCATGACAAGCCATCAGTCAATGAACAACTAAAGTGAAGCAACTATGAGTTGATACTTCTTGCTTCCTTTCCCTCTCCTCTCTGTAAAATCAATAAATAAAAATCTTTAAAATTGAATATATATATACATATATATATATGAAATTGATGTGTCTCCACTCCATGTAAACACATGAAAATGCTCACTCCAGCCTAACACCAGGCTGGAATGTCATCACCTCTTAGGTCTGTAAGATAAGTCAGATAACAGCCCCCAAAATTAGGAAGAGCGACAAAGAATAAAGCGGAAACTCCCGAGCGGAAACCTCCCTGGGAAGCAGTGGGTACAGGAAACCTGAACTGCAGTTGAATTGCTGCAGGGTCAGCGCCGAAATGTGGCAGAGATAAAAGCTGCAGGCACCCCCTTCATCGGCATTAGTAAGGTGAGCAACCGTCCTCCTTTAGGGAGGACAGTCCTTCTTTTGTAAGTTCCGTCCTCCCTCGGAAAGTGTCCTACATGTCCTCCTTTTTTGATATTGGAAGACTAATCTGTAAACACATCCCTATTCAATTGATGCAGAGTCGAGCCATTATGTGTGATGTGACGTATTTGTATTTTCTTACAATTATTATTAAAAATTAATAGGCATGTAAGCATAATTACAATATAAAATATTACAAATGTTTTTATTATGCATTTATCATATTATAGGGTATTACTGTTGCAATGAATAAAATATTTCTTTTATTTACAATATTGTTTTCTTCAATTTATTTTTGACCTCCTTTTCATTGTAAAAAAGTTGGTCACCTTAGCATTAGCCACTGTCGTGCATCAGCTCCCGGAGCTCCATCAGGTGAACAGAATAATCCCCTACCCAGGGGTCCCCAAACTTTTTACACAGGGGGCCAGTTCACTGTCCCTCAGACCATTGGAGGGCCAGACTATAAAAAAAAACTATGAACAAATCCCTATGCACACTGCACATATCTTATTTTAAAGTAAAAAAACAAAACAGGAACAAATACAATATTTAAAGTAAAGAACAAGTAAATTTAAATCAATAAACTGACCAGTATTTCAATGGGAACTACGGGCCTGCTTTTGGCTAATGAGATGGTCAATGTCCGGTTCCATATTTGTCACTGCTAGATGTAACAAGTGATGTGACGTGCTTCCGGAGCCGTGAGGCGTGCATCCCACGTCACTGGAAGTAGTACTGTATGTGAGCGATGCCATGCTTTGCATCTCTCACTGATCACCAATGAAAGAGGTACCCCTTCCGGAAGTGCGGCGGGGGCCGGATAAATGGCCTCAGGGGGCCGCATGTGGCCCGCAGGCCGTAGTTTGGGGACCCCTGCCCTACACGCTTCCAGTAGGGAGGATAAAAGGAACCACTCTGAAAAGTGCCAGAGCTCTGTTCTTAACAAGATCTGCCCTCAGGAGAATTCAAACTTTAACCAGAGCCTAACAAGCTTGGAGCATTATCAGAGCCTAACTGACCCAGGCAAGGGGAAACGCCAACTCCAGCCAACCCTAGCCACCTGATGGGGTGGAGGGGGGTCTGAAAGCATCTGTGAGGTTCACAGCACAGAAGCACACCGCTCGGAAACACTGGCCTGATCACAGGACTGCAGAACGCTGCGCCACACCCTACACCTTGCCACTACATTGCTGAAGGCACAGCAGTTCCTTTTGCCCAATGCATTATGTCCAGGCATCAACAAAAAATTGCAAGAGGCCCTGGCCAGTTGGCTCAGCAGTAGAGTGTCAGCCTGGCGTGTGCAAGTCCTGAGTTTGATTCCCAGTCAGGGCACACAGAAGCGACCTTCCTCTCTACCACTTACTCCCCTCTCTCCTGCTCTCTCTCGCTCTTTCTTTCTCTCCCCCTCCTGCAACCATGGCTCATTTGAGCAAGCTGGCCCTGGGCACTGAGGATGGCACCATGGCCTCGCCTCAGGCGTTAAAATAGCTCAGTTGTCGGCCCTGGCCGGTTGGCTCAGCGGTAGAGCGTCGGCCTGGCGTGCGGGGGACCCGAGTTCGATTCCCGGCCAGGGCACACAGGAGAGGTGCCCATGTGCTTCTCCACCCCCACCCCCCTCTTTCCTCTCTGTCTCTCTCTTCCCCTCCCGCAGCCAAGGCTCCATTGGAGCAAAGATGGCCCGGGTGCTGGGGATGGCTCCTTGGCCTCTGCCCCAGGCGCTAGAGTGGCTCTGGTCGCGGCGGAGCGATGCCCCGGAGGGGCAGAGCATCGCCCCTGGTGGGCGTGCCGGGTGGATCCCGGTCGGGCGCAAGCGGGAGTCTGTCTGACTGTCTCTCCCCGTTTCCAGCTTCAGAAAAATACAAAATACAAAAAAAAAAAAAAAATAGCTCAGTTGTCAAGCAACACAGCAACAGCCCCAGATGGGCAGAGCTTTGCCCCCTAGTGGGCTTGCCAGGTGGATCCTGGTTGAGTGCATGCGGGTGTCTGTCTCTCTGCCTCCCTGCCTCTCTCTTTTTTTTTCCCCTGCCTCTCACTTAATAATACAAAAAAGAAAAAAATTAAAAGGGGTGAAATGAGAGGGGGAAAAGAAGAAAAAAATTGCAAGATGTACTAAAAGGAAAGCAGGAGTCCCCAAACTTTTTACACAGGGGGCCAGCTCACTGTCCCTCAGACCGTTGGAGGGCCGCCACATACAGTGCTCCTCTCACTGACCACCAATGAAAGAGGTGCCCCTTCCGGAAGTGCGGCGGGGTCGGATACATGGCCTCAGGGGCCGCATGCAGCCCGCAAGCCGTAGTTTGGGGACGCTTGGTTTAGAGACAGAGCTAGACTTTTGGTAGAGATGTTGGAATTATCAGACCAGAAATTTAAAACACCTGCGGTCATGTAAAAACAGATGAGCAATGTAACCAGAGAGGGGGAAATTCTAAAAAAGAATTTTTAAAAAATGCTAGAGATTAAAACAAAGAATAAAAAACCAGCCTGACCTGTGATGGCAGTGGACAGAGCATTGACCTGGAATGCTGAGGTTTCCAATTCAAAACCCTTGGCTTGCATGACCAGGCAGTGGTACAATGGATAGAGCATCAGACTGGGACGCAGAGGACCCAGATTCAAGGCCCCAAGGTCACCAGCTTGAGTGCGGGCTCATCTGGTTTGAGCAAAGCTCACCAGCTTGAGTACAAGATCACTGCCTTGAGCAAGGGGTCCCTGGTCAAGGCACATATGAAAAAGCAATCAATGAACAACTAAGGTGTCGCAACGAAGAATTGATGTTTTTCGTCTCTCTTCCTTCCTGTCTGTCTGGCCCTATTTGTCCCTCTCTCTGTCTCTGTCACAAAAAACAAACAAACAAAAAACCTTGGGCTTGCCTGGTCAAGGTACATGTAGGAGGTGATACTTCCTGCTCCTCCCTCCCTTCTTTCTCTCTCTTTCTTTCTCTCCCTCTCTCTCTCTTCTCTCTAAAATGAATAAATAAAAATATCTTTTAAAAAAAACAATAAACAAACCACTGTTAGATAAAAATGCCTCTTTGATGGGTGTCCTGGGTGCAGCTAAGGCAAGGACCTGAGCTTCAGGGCGTCTCAACAGACACCTCCAAAACCAAAAGGCAAACAGAGAAAAAAGAAGAAAAAGAATTGAAAAAAGTCCAAGAACTGTGGGACAACTGCTAAAAGGGTAACATATGCATAGTGAGACTACCAGAAGAGAAAAAGGAAACAAAGTATATTTGAAACAATAATGAATGAAAATTTTCCCCAAATTAATATCAGGCACCAGACTGCAAATCCAGGAAGCTCAGCGAAAACCAAGCAGTATAGCCTGACCAGGCCGTGGCGCAGTGCATAGAGCATCAGACTGGGATGCAGAGGACCCAGGTTCGAGACTCTGAGATCGCCACCTTGAGCGTGGGCTCATCGGGCTTGAGCAAAGCTCACCAGCTTGGACCCAAGGTTGCTGGCTCGAGCAAGGGGTTACTCGGCCTGGTGAAGGCCCGCGGTCAAGGCACATATGAGAAAGCAATCAATGAACAACTAAGGTGTCACCACGAAAAACTAATGATTGATGCTTCTCATCTCTCTATACCTGTCTGTCTGTCCCTATCTTTCTCTCTGATTCTCTGTAAAATAATTAATTAATTAATTAATTAAATTTAAAAAAAAGTTCTTCAGCCCCGGCAGATGGGCAGATGGCTGTGTTGGTCGGAGCACCGTCCCGAAGCACAGAGGCTGCCGGTCTGATCCCCGGTCAGGGCGCACACAGGAACAGATCGATGTTCCTCTCTCTCTCTCTCTCTCTCTCTCTCTCTCTCTCTCCCTCTCTCTCTCCCCCTCTTTGCTCTCTGAAAAAATTAATAAAATAAAAATCTTAAAAATTGTTTAAGTTCTGCCTGACCAGGCAGTGGCGCAGTGGATAGAGTATCGGACTGGGATGCAGAGGACCCAGGTTCGAGACCCCGAGGCCGCCAGCTTGAGCACAGGCTCACCTGGTTTGAGCAAAAGCTCACCAGCTTGGACCCAAGGTCACTGGCTTGAGCAAGGGGTCACTCGGTCTGCTGAAGGCCATGGTCAAGGCACATATGAGAAAGCAATCAATGAACAACTAAGGTGTTGCAACGCGCAACGAAAAACTAATGATTGATGCTTCTCATCTCTCCGTTCCTGTCTGTCTGTCCCTGTCTATCCCTCTCTCTGACTCTCTCTCTGTCTCTGAAAAAAAAGAAAAGAAAAAAAATTGTTTAAGTTCTTTAGAGAGAATAAAAATGAAACAAATAAGACACCACAATTATAAAACAAGAATGCTTTGAAAATAAAATAAAAACTATAACCTAAAAATTAAAAGTATGATAGCCAAATTAAAAATATATTTAAAGAAGAGTTGAGCCTGACCAGACAGTGGCGCAGTGGATACAGCATCAGAGTGGGAATCAGAGGACCCAGGTTTGAAACCCTGAGGTTGCCAGCTTGAGCATGGGCTCACCCAGCTTGAGCACAGGCTCACCAGTTTGAGAGTGGGATCATAGACATGACTCCATGATCACTGGCTTGAGCCCAAGGTAACTGGCTTCAGCAAGGGGTCACTTGCTCTGCTGTAGCCTCCCCCACTGTCCCCAAGTCAAGGCACATATGAGAAAGCAATCAATGAACGACCAAGGTGCCACAACAAAGAACTGATGCTTCTCAGTTCTCTCCCTTCATGTCTGTCCTTATCTGTCCCTCTCTCTGTCTTGCTCTCTGTCTCTGTCACACACAAAAAAAGAAGACTTAAAAAGTTAAGAAGGCCTGACCAGGTGGTGGCACAGTGGATAGAGCGTCAGACTGGGATGCAGAGGACCCAGGTTCGAGACCCCGAGGTCACCAGCTTGAGCACGGGCTCATCTGGTTTGAGCAAAGCTCACCAGCTTGGACCCAAGGTCGCTGGCTCCAGCAAGGGGTTACTCAGTCTGCTGAAGGCCCGCGGTCAAGGCACATATGAGAAAGCAATCAATGAACAACTAAGGTGTTGCAATGCACAATGAAAAACTAATGACTGATGCTTCTCATCTCTCTCCATTCCTGTCTGTCCCTGTCTATCCCTCTCTCTGACTCACTCTCTGTCTCTGTAAAAAAAAAAAAAAAAAGTTAAGAAGCTTTCCCAGAAAGCAGAACAAAAAGACTAAAGAGATGGACAAGAAGAGATAAGAAAATCAGAGTTTCAACTCAGGGCCAACATCTGTCTAACAGAAATTCTAGAAATAGAGAACAGAGAAAAAGGTGGGGTTGGTGTGCAGCTGAGGAGGAAAGAAAGGGGATCTTATCAAAGAAATAACTCAAGGAAAGTTCCCAGACTGAAAGAGATGAGTCTCTGTGGGAGACTGCAAGTTGGCAAAGCCCCTGCAGTTCGACACTTAGCAAAAGGCTAAGTTCTCCCCCCTACACCTCCATATTGGCTATGAAGCTGAGTATTAGTGCTCATCCCAACCCCCCACCTCACTTGCTTAGTGAAATTGCTAAAGACTAAGTTTTTCTCCACACCTCCATGTTAGTTGTGATGCTGGATTGTCTCTACTCTTCCCATCCACCATGTCCCTCGGAAAGACTGGAGGCAATTTTCTTTTTATCCTTTTTCTTTGTAAAGTTAAGATATTATATATGGTGGGGGTTTTCTGCACTTGGGAGAATTCTTGGGTTGCCTTGGAAATGTGACTTTGTTTTAATGATTTCTTTGATTTGTTAATTACTTCACTTTGCCCTATATATAAAGCAGGTAGGGGGTGGAGACTCGCAAAGAGTCCTCCAGAGCCCATCCTTTTTTCTCTTTAAGCTTATTTTCTTAATTCCGTGCACAGTTCCCACTCAGGACCGGGAATTACTAGCTGAGCTGGTTCACGGCAAGTCTCTATACTTGGGCCAATAAATTGAATTTTAAGAGCTGCACACTGGGAAATAAAATCTTTAAGATTTTCTGAAATGGCCTGGCCGGGCGGTGGCACAGTGGATAGAGCATTAGACTGGGATGCAGAGGACCCGGGTTCAAGACCCCGAGGTCGCCAGCTTGAGCGCGGACTCATCTGGTTTGAGCAAAAGCCCAGCAGCTTGAACCCAAGGTCGCTGGCTCCAGCAAGGGGCTGCTCAGTCTGCTGAAAACCCGCGGTCAAGGCACATATGAGAAAGCAATCAATGAACAACTAAGGTGTTGCAACGCGCAATGAAAAACTAATGATTGAGGCCTGACCTGTGGTGGTGCAGTGGATAAAGCATCGACCTGGAAATGCTGAGGTTGCTGGTTCGAAACCCTGGGCTTGCCTGGTCAAGGCACATATGGGAGTTGATGCTTTAGGCTCCTCCCCCCTTCTCTCTCTCTGTCTCTCTCTCCTCTCTCCCTCTCTGTCTCTCTCTCTCTCCTCTCTAAAAATGAATAAATAAATAAATAAACTAATGATTGATGCTTCTCATCTCTCTCTGTTCCTGTCTGTCTGTCCCTGTCTATCCCTCTCTCTGACTCACTCTCTGTCTCTGTAAAAAAAAAAAAAAAAAAAGATTTTCTGAAATGGTGGGGGTGCAGGAAGGGCATACCTCTGAGCATCACTGCAAACTAGATGATAACAATGCCTTCATAATAGTAAGTGAAAATTTTCAACCTCAATTTCAGTATTCAACTAAACTGTCAATCAAGTGTGAGGCTAAAATAAAAATATTTCCAAGTAAGCAAAGGGTAAATAAATGTGTATCCTATGCAATCTTTCTTAGAAAGTCACTGAAGAATACACTTCAGCCTGACCCGGCAGTGGCACAGTGGATAGAACATTGGACTGGGATGTGGAGGACCCAGGTTTGAGACCCCGAGGTTGCCAGCTTGAGCGCTGGATCATCTGGTTTGAGCAAAGCTCACCAGCTTGGACCCAAGGTCACTGGCTTGAGCAAGGGTTTACTCAGTCTGCTGTAGCCCCACGGTCAAGGCACATATGAGAAATCAATCAATGAACAACTAAAGTGCCACAACAAAAAACTGATGATTGATGCTTCTCATCTCTCTCCATTCCTGTCTGTCTGTCCCTATCTATCCCTCTCTCTGTAAAGAAAAGAAAGAAAAGAATACACCTCAGTAAAACAGAGCTATAAAAGAAGAAAGCAAAAGGCAAAGCATCCAGGAAAAAAAGAATCAACCAATGAATGCATAAATAATCATGACCTGGGCAGACGGATCCAGATGGCGGGCAGCTGGGCAGCTGATCATAAAGTGGCCATTCATTTGGAGCATGAATCAGAGAGAGAGCTAAAGAAGAAAGTTCTCCAGGGAAAAATGAAAGTAGGAGGTTATCTCATTTGTCTCTAAGCCATTGGAATCATTCCCTGTAGGAGCATTTGAATAAGTACAGATATAACAAAGCAAATAGGAAAATGTAGCCATTATTAACGACAGGAGAAACAAAAAAAGTTCTACAGAAAAAGAAATGCCATCATAGCAAACTACTTAGCACAGCAGTGAACAATACTGACATACTTATAATAAAGTACATGATTATTTAACCCGAAAGGTTCTATTGGGACATAACCTCATTTTTATTTTTATTTTTTTAAATATTTTATTTATTGATTTTTAGAGAGAGGGGAGAGAGAGAGAGAGAAGGGGGAAGAGCAGGAAGCATCAACACCCATATGTGCCTTGACCAGGCAAGCCCAAGCTTTCGAACCAGCAACCTCAGTGTTCCAGGTTGACGCTTTATCCCACTGCGCCACCACAGGTCAGGCCCATAACCTCATTTTTAAAGGGAAGAAAGAACTTCAGATGCAAGTGTACAAAAGCTAAATCATTAGTCAATAATTACTGCATTTAAGTCAAGAAGTAGCATTATGAGCAAATTATTTGAAAATACTGACTTTTGAGAAGCAATCAATGGGTTCCCAACTAAGTGAAACAATGAGTTGATGCTTCTGTCTGTCTGTCTGTCTGTCTCAAATTAATGGAAAAAATTAATAAATAAAATAAAATACTGACCCTGACCAGGTAGCTCAGTTGATTAGAGCATCATCCCAAGATACACCAAGATTGCAGGTTCCATCCCCAGTCACATACAAGAATCAACTAATGAGCCTGACCAGATGGTGGTGCAGTGGATAGAGCATTGGACTGGGATGCAGAGGACCCAGGTTTGAAACCCCATCACTGGCTTGAGCACGGGCTCAACTGGCTCAACTGGCTTGAGTGCAGTCTCATCAGCTTGAGTGCAGGGTCACTGGCTTAAGCATGGGATCATAGACATGACCCCATGGTTGCTGGCTTGAGCCCAAGGTCACTGCTTAAGCAAGAGTTCACTCGCTCTGCTGTAGCTCCCTAGTCAAAGCACATATGAGAAAGCAATCAACGAACAACTGAGACTGAGGAGCTGCAACAAAGAACTGATGCTTCGCCTGACCTGTGGTGGCTCAGTGGGATAAAGCGTCGACCTGGAACACTGAGGTTGCTGGTTTGAAACCTTGGGTTTGCCTGGTCAAGGCACATATGGGAGTTGATGCTTCCTGCTCCTCCCCCCTTCTCTCTCTCTCTCATTCCTCTCTCTCTAAAAAAAAAATCCATAAATAAAATTTTTTAAAAATCTTAAAAAAAAAGAACTGATGCTTATCACCACTCTCCCTTTCTGTCTGTCTGTCTGTCCCTATCTGTACCTCTCTGTCTCTCTCTCTGTCACAAAAAAAAGAATCAACCAATGAATGCATAAATAAGTAGAATAACAAATTGATGTTCCTCTCTCTCTCTCTCTAAAATCAGTACATAAAATAAATAAAAATTAAAAGAAAAAGATAAACTACTGAGATAAATACCAACACGTTGTTGTGAGTTGGGGGCGCAGAGAGAGAGATCAGCAGATGAAATCATCAAGGACTAGCAAAGGACCACCGCTCACTCAGGCAAATGGCCCCAAGTTCATGCTGTGTCCTATTTTCATTCACAAAATTTCAAAAAGCCTGGCCCTGGCCGGTTGGCTCAGCGGTAGAGCGTCGGCCTAGCGTGCGGAGGACCCGGGTTCGATTCCCGGCCAGGGCACACAGGAGAAGCGCCCATTTGCTTCTCCACCCCTCCGCCGCGCTTTCCTCTCTGTCTCTCTCGTCCCCTCCCGCAGCCAAGGCTCCATTGGAGCAAAGATGGCCCGGGCGCTGGGGATGGCTCTGTGGCCTCTGCCCCAGGAGCTAGAGTGGCTCTGGTCGCAACATGGCGACGCCCAGGATGGGCAGAGCATCGCCCCCTGGTGGGCAGAGCGTCGCCCCTAGTGGGCGTGCCGGGTGGATCCCGGTCGGGCGCATGCGGGAGTCTGTCTGACTGTCTCTCCCTGTTTCCAGCTTCAGAAAAAATGGAAAAAAAAATAAATAAAAATAAAAAAAAAAAAAAAAAAAAAAAAAAGCCTGTTTACTGAGAAATTGGCATAACTTTTACTTAAAGATACATGGAGTACACCTGCATGATAGCTTAATGACAATATAATATCAAAAGGCATTAATTGCTATTGCTAATATGGTTCCCACAACATTCCTCTCTTTATCTCAAGGGATAACCTTGAAAGGAACAGAATCTTATGAGAATGTTTTACTGAGAAAAGCCCAGCAACTGCCTTCAGTCACACAGACCTGTTTCAGTGACCTGCCTTCAAGTCACAAAACAATTCTTTTGGCAAAACATTCTTTTCTTGTTGGCTTTGTTCCCATCCAAGGCCATGCAGTGGGTTATTCCACTACACCAACAGAAACAGTTTAGCAGACATGGAGGTGGGGACCAGGACCCGACAGAAGTGGGCAGAGTTGAGACAGAGGAAAGCTGACATTTGATATAAGCTTTTTAGTACCGCTGGATTTTTAGAACTACATGCATGACTAGTTTGATTTTTAAAACTTACAATTATATTTATATATGAGAGGTATAAACTGAATATCTACTATACACCATGTTTGAATTCTTGCTTTGCTGCTTATTATGTGGCCTTAGGCAGTTACTTACACTATTTGGGTCTTAATTTCCTGATCTGTATATTATGCTCACAAAAATCAGGGGATCGGGGACCTTGCCGATACCCTAGTACTTTCAATCTTTTGTACAGTGCATTTTCACCAATGAAATAAAAGTTGGTTTTGCATCTCATTTGCATAATCAAACAACTTTCTTTGACTTGTCATTTGTTTTTCTGATGTTCTTGTTTAATTTTAAAAAATCAAATGTTTCTTTTATTTTAATCACTTCATATTCATTTTGAAATATCCCCCAATTTTTGTGAGTAGTATACTATTTGCTGTAGCACAGACTGCGTGGTCCCCATCCCTGTTCTTTGATAACAACAGAACTTGTGAAAATATATACATCGTACTCTGCCACCAGTTCCTGGAACAGAGCTCCTAAAACCCTTGTACTTTCCTAAGTGGTGAGAGAGTCTTTTGTGCTAAGGCAGCAACTCTCGGTGGACTCCCGGATGGCGGCTGGCCACGAGAGGACCAAGCCGTGATTAGAAGCTTGGAGCTTCCAGGCTCACCCTCCATCCTCTCGGGAGCGGAGAGGGCCTAGAGACTGAGTTAATCATTGGTCGTGCCTATGTGACAAAGCCGCCATAAAAATCCTAAAGGTACTTGGTTGGGAGAGTGTCTGAGCTGATGAGCACACCCACGTACCTGGAAGGCAATACGCCCCAACTGCGTGGGGACAGAAGGTCCTGCCCTCGGGGCCCTTCTGTTCCGTACTCTCTGTGCCCTTTCTCTGGCTGCTCATCTGTAGCCTCTATTATATCCTTTGTAATAATCTAGCAAACATAAATGTTTCCCTGAGTTCTGTGAGCCGTTCAGCAAATTAGCAACCCCTGAGGTGGGAGTCCTGGGAACCCCGGTTTATCATGGTCACCAGATTCGAGTGCAGGAGAGCTAGACACCCCGCTCCAAGAGAGGCAGGGGAAATATTCGTGGTCTCCTTTATCTACCACCTCCTCATCTGAAAAGTACACATAAATGTTTAGCCTAAAGGGTTGTTTTGAGAATTATATCGGATTTGTAAAGAGCCTTGTCAGTAGAAAGGAATAAATCCATAAATGTTTTGTTATTATTCTTTTAAATTTTTTTTAAGATTTTTTTATTTTTTCATTATAGAGAGGGGGGAGAGAGAGGAGAGAGAGAAGTGGGAAGGAGCAGGAAGCATCAACTCCCATATGTGCCTTAATCAGGCAAGCCCAGGGTTTTGAACCGGCAACCTCACCGTTTCCAGGTTGACGCTTTATCCACTGCACCACCACAGGTCAGACCTGTTATTATTCTTTTAAAAGGTCACATTTGGTATCAGGATTTACTTTCAATAAATTAGGACCTGGCCTGTGGTGGCGAAGTGGGTAAGGCATCGACCAGGAATACTTAAGTTGCCAGTTCGAGGCCCTAAGCTTCTTGGTCAAGACGCATATGTCGGGCAATCAATGAACAGCTAAAGTGAAGCAACTATGAGTTTATACTTCTCGAGCCACCCCCTCTGTAAAATCAATAAATAAAATCTTTTTTTCTTTTTTTTTGTACAGTGACAGAGAGAGTCAGAGAGAGGGATAGATAGGGACAGACAGACAAGAATGGAGAGAGATGAGAAGCATCAATCATTAGTTTTTTGTTGCGACACCTTAGTTGTTCATTGATTGCTTTCTCATATGTGCCTTGACCGTGGGCCTTCAGCAGACCAGGTAACCCCTTGCTCGAGCCAGCGACCTTGGGTCCAAGCTGGTGAGCTTTGCTCAAACCAGATGAGCCCGCACTCAAGCTGGCGACCTCCGGGTCTCGAACCTGGGTACTCTGCATCCCAGTCCAATGCTCTATCCACTGAGCCACCGCCCGGTCAGGCTCAATCAATAAAATAGGATGAAATTCTTTGCTTTAAAAGGGTTCACCTCAAGTCCCTCTATATAGCAAGTTCTTCCTGGAAAAGAGGGCCTGGGCTCCTGTGTCATGTCACCGACATCCCGACATCCCGCTAGCTAGAGCTATACCCTTCACACCCACTGAGGTCCCGTCCAGAGGCCCAACTTGGAGAAGGCACTGGCTGGGAACACAAGCAGCTCTGTCTCCAGGAGGGCTCGTGGTTGGAAACCAGGGACCTGACTCCCAGGGACTAGCTAAGACTGACATTGTCTCATGGGTTTGGTTCATTTTGTTTATTTGTTTTAATTTGTAATTCCAGTTGACATACAATATTATATTAGTTTCGGATGTACAACACAGTGCTTAGACATTTATATAACTCATGAAGTGATCACCCTGATAGATCTAGTACCCACCTGACCTCAGATGTAGTTATTACAATATTACTGTCCATATCCTCTAAGCTGTTCTGTAACTACCAATCTGTGCTTCTCAATCCCTTCCCCCCTCAGGCATTCTGCCAACCCTCCCCCAGTCTGACAACCTTCAAACTTTACTCTGTATCTATGAGTCTGTTTTGTTTGTTCATTTATTTTGTCCTGTAGATTCCACAGATAAGTGGAGTCACATGGCTCTTGTCTTTCCCGGGCTGACTTATCTCATCAGCACAACACCCTCTGGGTCCATCTGTCGCTGCAGGTTCATGAGCTTGGTTATTTTTTTTTTAAATTTTTTTATATATGATTAAAATTTTTTTTATTTATTAATTTTTAGAGAGAGGAGGAGAGAGAGAGAAGGGAGAAAGAAGCAGAAACAGCCTGACCAGGCGGTGGCGCAGTGGATAGAGCGTTGAACTGGGATGCAGAGGACCCAGGTTCAAGACCCCAAGGTCGTCAGCTTGAGCGCAGGCTCATCTGGTTTGAGCAAGGCTCACCAGCTTGGACCCAAGGTCACTGGCTCGAGCAAGGGGTTACTCGGTCTGCTGAAGGCCTGCGGTCAAGGCACATACAAGAAAGCAATCAATGAACAACTAAGGTATAGCCTGACTGGGCGGTGGCGCAGTGGATAGAGCATCGAACCGGGATGCGGAAGACCCAGGTTTGAGACCCCGAGGTTACTAGCTTGAGCAAGGGCTCATCTGGTTTGCGCAAAAGCTCACCAGCTTGAGCCCAAGGTTGCTGGCTCGAGCAAGGGGTTACTCGGTCTGCTGAAGGCCGGTGGTCAAGGCACGTATGAGAAAGCAATCAATGAAAAATTAAGGTGTTGCAACATGCAACAAAAAACTAATGATTGATGCATCTCATTTCTTCGTTCCTGTCTGTCTGTCCCTGTCTATCCCTCTCTCTGACTCTCTCTCTGTCTCTGTAAAAAAAAAAAAAAAAAAAAAAAGAAGCAGGAAGCATTAACTCAGAGTAATTGCTCTCTGTATGTGCCTTGACCCACCAAGCCCAGGGTTTCGCACCGGTGACCTCAGCATCCCAGGTCGACACTTTACCCTGCGCCACCACAGGTCAGGCTCTTTTTCAATTTTTTAACTGAATTCACTGGGGTGACATTGGTTAATAAAATTGTATAGGTTTTGATTGTCCGATTCTGACACATCATCTGTAAAGTGCACTGTGTGTTTACCACCCCAAGTCCAGCCTCCTTCCCCTACCACTTATCCCCCAGGCCCCTCTGTAATTTTTTAAAATTACTTCAATTGCATTTAATATTATTTTGTATTAGTTTCAAGTGTACAGCACAGTGGTTAGACAATGATAAACTTTACAAAATGTTCCCCCCAATACTTCGAGGACCCACCTGGCCCCTACGTGGTTGTTACAGTTTAACTGACTCTATTCCCCATGCTGTCACCATGGGCTCGGTTCTCACCGTTCAAAACTGAGGGTGGGGAGATGAAGTGGTGGGTCCAGGAAGCATCTGTTAGTTTATTCTTGGGGAGACTGACTCTGGCTCCTCCCAGCTCTGCAAGACCCTATCATCCTCAGGCTCTCCTCCCTCGCTCCTTACCGCAGGGCTGTGATGAGAAGCCCTGGGTACTTACACAGGCGGGGCAAAAGGAGGCTGACAGTTGTTCATATGGAAAATAACACAATAGCTAATAAATAATAATACAAGAATGAATTCTTTTGTGTACACATCTGGACACCTACTTTTGCCCCACCCTGTATTTTATTTATTTTTTTAACTTTACTTATTGATTTTTAGAGAGAGAGGAAGGGAGAAAGAGAGAGAGAGAGAAATAGAAACATCTGTTCCTGCAGGTGTCCCGACAGGTGATCAAACCCACAACCCTTGTGTAGCAAGACGGTGCTCCAACCAACCAAGCTATTGGCCAGGGCTCTATTTTCTTTTTTTTTTTTTTTTTTTACAGAGGCAGAGATAGACAGGGACAGACAGACAGGAACAGAGAGAGATGAGAAGCATCAATCATCAGTTTCTCGTTGCGCGTTGCGACTTCTTAGTTGTTCATTGATTGCTTTCTCACACGTGCCTTGACCGCGGGCCTTCAGCAAACCGAGTAACCCCCTGCTGGAGCCAGCGACCTTGGGTCCAAGCTGGCGAGCTCTTTGCTCAAGCCAGATGAGGGCTCTATTTTCAATAGAAGAGGAGAAGGAAAAAAAGGAAGAAGATAGGAAGGAAGGAAGAAAAAAAGGAAAGAAGGGAGAGAGGAAGGAAAGAAAAGAAGGAAGGGAGAAAAGGAGGAAGAAAAATTTCAAAGTAAGAGCTATTAGACAAAAATTGGGACAGCCAGCTTCTCTGAGAAACTGGACTGTCTGGTAACACAGGCCCTCAATCCTGTTCGGAAAGCACCAGCTGCAGCTGATGGCCCCCTGCATTCAGTTCACTGCAGCAGCAACGTGGCAGTTCCTCTCATGGATGTCCCCTGCTCGGCCCTGGGGACGTCTGGGGTTTGGAGCCCTGCGATGAACCTTAAACCAAATCAGTCACAACCTGCAGCATGCTTCCCTGCAGCCCACTGTCTGCCCCGGGGCTCTGGAATGCCAGTGAGGGGCAGGTACCAGAGGTCCTGCCAGCCTTGGGGACCGGGACTGGCTGGAACAGCAGCCAGGGCTGTGCGGGGAGTGAGGTGGGGCGCTGCAGCCTCCCAGCTGCACCATGAACTTGAGGCATTCACGAACACCAGCACCCTCCCTGCTCGTCTGTCCGCTTGCGGTTAGCAGAGGCGCTGACTCAGTCTTCTCCTGGGCCAGGTCCCTGGACACCAAGCATCTTAGCATCCGGGGGGCTTCTGGGGGCTCTGCTGTTACAGCTGGACCCCAAGTGACAAGAACCAGTGACCAACCACTCTGACTAACTAAAGTTCTGATTAACATGAGTTCATTCCCTAACTTATAGATCCTTTGATGTTTCAAATTAAAAATTCTAGGCCTGGGCCTGGCAGCTCAGTTAGAGCATCACCCTGATACACCAAGGTTGTGGGTTCGATCCTCCGCCAGGGCACATACAACCATACAAGAAACAACCAGTGTACACATAAATAAATAGAACATAAAATTCTAAAGTGTGTTAAGAATCCTCCCTTCTTTAGCAAGGACTGTCTCATAAATATACTGAATCTTTCCTTGCTGACTTGAGGTCTGGTAGAGAACTTCTTTCCTTCCTCCTTTCTTCCTTTCCCCCATGTTGGGCAGATAAAATATATTATGCGCAGTTTGTTAAAGATGGTGCTGCCCACGTGGAAGCCTGTCGCCCAGGTGATAATATTAGTTGCCCTTCTTGCTTGGGATGGGCGTGATTGTATTAATGTGTGTTGGGGAAGGACTTTTGTGCCAAAAGGTTTTATTTATTTATTTATTTATTTATTTATTTATTTATTTACAGGGACAGAGAGAGAGTCAGATAGAGGGATAGATAGGGAGAGACAGACAGGAACGGAGAGAGATGAGAAGCATCAATCATCAGTTTTTCGTTGCGACACCGTAGTTGTTCATTGATTGCTTTCTCATATGTGCCATGACCGTGGGCCTTCAGCAGACTGAGCAACCCCCTGCTCGAGCCAGTGACCTTGGGTCCATGCTAGTGAGCTTTTTGCTCAAGCCAGATGAGCCCACACTCAAGCTGGCAACTCCGGGGTCTTGAACCTGGGTCCTTCCGCATCCCAGTCCAACGCTCTATCCACTGTGCCACTGCCTGGTCAGGCTGTGCCAAAAGGTTTTAAAAGGAGAGATCACGTTGTTCCAGGGAAGAGGGATTATGTTCTAGGAGGAGAGCAGAGAAAGGCCACGTGGAGGAGAGGAGAAGTAGCCAAGATGGTGGAATGCTGAAATAGAAGCCAGTTTGTGCAGTTTGTGCAGAGAGAAGGAGATGGGGAACAGAGGTGAATAAGGCTGATGAGGTAGAAACCTTTAATTCTAGGAAACTCAGATAAGTCAGTGGCTTTGGGAGCCCTGAATGGAAAGGCAAGTGTTTTCCTACTGTGAGAATCTCTTGCCCGCAGGGTGTGAACTAGGATTAAAGCTAATGGCCCACCAGTTCTTGGCTCCGTTATTTCATTACCGTCTGTCCGAATCAAATGCGAATCTGCACAGGACAGGCGGCTGTGATGGTGGCCGAGGCTACTGGCTTTACACCTCTCAAGTTGTTTTTTTTGTTTTTTTTTGTTTTTTTGTATTTTTCTGAAGCTGGAAACGGGGAGAGACAGACAGACTCCCGTATGCGCCGGACCGGGATCCACCGGCACGCCCACCAGGGGCGATGCTCTGCCCACCAGGGGGCGATGCTCTGCCCCTCCGGGGCGTCGCTTTGCCGTGACCAGAGCCACTCTAGCGCCTGGGGCAGAGGCCAAGGAGCCATCCCCAGCGCCTGGGCCATCTTTGCTCCAATGGAGCCTTGGCTGCAGGAGGGGAAGAGAGAGACAGAGAGGAAGGAGGGGGTGGGGCGTGAAGAAGCAAATGGGCGCTTCTCCTATGTGCCCTGGCCTGGAATCGAACCCGGGTCCCTCGCACGCCAGGCCGACGCTCTACCGCTGAGCCAACCGGCCAGGGCTCAAGTTGTTTTTAAGCATCTATGATCACTCCCTTTCTAGGCTTGAGGACAGAGAAGGTGCTGGCAGTAGCAAGAGTGGAGACGAACTATAGAACATTCCTGGGAAACTGCCTTCCAGAACTAAATTCTGAATCCTAGCTTTTTTTTTTTTTTTTTTTTTTTAACTATTCTGTGTCAAAAAGCTGAGGGGAGGAAGTCAACCTTATTGTGAGCCCTAGGTAGCAGAATTTAAATCAACCAGGTTTAACAGAACAGGACTCAGGCCCACGAGGACACCCCAGATAATAGGAATAGAGCACGGGGCTGGGAAAGGACAGGTCCGAGTTTTACCCTGGTTTTACCACATGCAGCAGGTGGGAGCTCACATCCCTGACCCTCACTGAGCATTTACCACGCACTTGGCCCTGTGCTGGGCATGCCCCATGCATTATCTCCTCTGCTCAGTGAGCTCTGAGGGCGTTGCATAAGAAGTCCCAGGAAAGGCACTCCACCTCCCTGAGCCTGAATTTCCACATCTACGAAGCGGGGACTGAAATAGCATCAGACAGGTTTCTGGGCGGATGAAGTAAGTTCATGCTGGGAAGCCCTCTGGGGAGCTGTGTGCACAGCAGGGTGGCGGCCAGGACAGCCACTCTCCCAAAAGTGTCCTGACCAGGTGCTCTGCTGGTTTTGGCTCTCTTTTAAAAAATCATGTCCCCCTTCCTTTCAAAAATAAATCATTTGAAAGAGAGCTTATGCTTCGGTTTGGCTTCCAAGGCCGGCAGCCTGCTCCCAGCCTGCGAGGACCCTGCCTGCCAGGAGCTAAAACCTAACTTCACACAGTTTAATTAAGGTGGTAGAAGTCCTCCAAGGCCGAGTCCAGGGGTCAGTGTGTGCTCCTGCTCTGCAGCGCTGGCCTGTCCCTAGCAGGGTGCAAGCCATAGGAAAGAAGCGCTCTGTTAGTTCAAACAGCTGCTTGCTGTGCAGCTCAGCCCAGGCTCTTCCTTCTGTGGGCCTCTGGCTCCCTTCCTCCACGGTGGAGGATTTGCCGAGGTCCTTCTGACTTGGAAACCCCACGGTTCCTGCTGGAATTCCCCACAGCTCTCCTCAGGGCCCTTTCCAATCCCAGACCTCATACAAATGGCTGATGGGGCTGAAGACACGCCAGGAAGCAGCTGCGAGAAGTGGGCAGCTTGGGTCCTCAGTGAGGACCCCCCAAAACAAAGGGAAGCCAAGCCCCTTTGCCAATTCAGGCCTCCTGGGCATAGGGGAAAGGGAGGCCAAGCTGCTGGGCTGCTTCCTGGCCCCCAGGACCTGCTACATAATTTGTGGGGCCCTTCTTCAAAGGTTATTAAGAATTTCAAGGCAGTAACAGCAGAGTAGTAAGCCAACAGGGAGAACCTTCTAAACACAGGCCCTTGGGTGAGCACACAGGTCACAGGGCCATGAAGCTGGCTCTGCACCCTGGGACATGGTGCCAGAGGGTCACTTTCCCTTGTTCCTGCAGGTTTGTGGAGACTTGGGGAACCCCTCATCAGACCCTCTGCATTCTGGCTGAATGTTGTTCCCGGCTGTAGCTCCATGGAGGGACCTCCAGGTGAGAATGGGCCCCATGGGCTGAGGCAGGGCCTTCCTGGGAACGGTGTTGGGTGGGGCAGGAGGGACAAAAGCCAGCTGGCCTACTTTTTCCTTGATGATCCAAGCCAGAGCTGCAGTGAGGATCCCTAGAGGGATTTGGCTCAAACCAGTGCCAGGTGGTGAGGGTTAGGGAATTAGACTCGGGCCTTCAGGGCCAGGGACTCTGGGAAGGCACAGAAGAGCCAGAATATGGTGGAGCGAGTACTGTGCTTAGGTTCAGGAAGCCGGGATTGTGGATAGTGTCCCCGTGGACCCCAGTATTGTCACTGAGCAGTTACGTTGTAGACCGTATAGGATCGGTGAGTGAAATTCCATGGAAAGCAGCCCCTCCTGAGCAGAACTAAGTGCCACAGAACCGGTTCACACGCTTGGCTAGGACGGTGGTGGTTCGAGCCCCATCCCCTACACCTCCCAGCTGCAGGACCTTGGACAAGGTACTCAAGCACTGCAGGCCTTCGTTCTTCATCTGCGAAATGGGCAACAATACTACTGGCATTGTGAGGCTTCCAGGGGTCCCCAAACTTTTTACACAGGAGGTCAGTTCACTGTCCCTCAGACCATTGGAGGGCTGCCACATACAGTGCTCCTCTCACTGACCACCAATGAAAGAGGTGCCCCTTCTGGAAGTGCTGGGGGAGGGGAATATATGGCCTCAGGGGACCGCATGGGGCCCGCGGGCTGTAGTTTGGGGACACTTGCTTAGACCATTTAGGGGAAGAAGTTTAGCATAAGGTATGCCCTGGAAGCAGATGATTAGTTCAAATGTGGGCTCTGCCATAGACTAGCTATGTGACGTTAGGCAGATAAACCTGTGTGAGCCTCAGTTTTCTCATCTGAGAAATGGGAATAACAGAACCCACTGCAAAGATTTCTGTGAAGAGCAAGGAGGTAATTCCCATATACATAGGGGACTTAGGGGAACTACCATAGGGGACTTAGGACCGCATCTGGCAGACAAGTTCTCTCCCAAAACACAGGACAGAGAACAGAGCCAGTCAGGAGCAGCCTGGGAATAAGGTTCAAGAAACACCCTTGCCAAATCTGGCCTCAGATGGGACTATTCTCTGTTGCTTAGGAGGTACAAGGGTTCTCTCTAGAGAAGGTTTGGAGAGGCTACAGGAAAGAGGGCTTGCTCGCCTCCTTTGTGGAATGCCAGCCTGGGGGGTGCCTTGGAGCCACCTGCTCCCTGTCTAGAGCACCCTTCTGCTCCCCCCTGGCTGCCACCTTCTTACATTCAGCCCAGGGGGTGCCCTTGCCTGCTACAGCCCAGAGGACGGCTCAGCTCCCTCCTCCTTGCCTACAAAGGACAGGTGCCTCTCAGCAACCTGCACAGCTGGAACCTGGCGGCCAACGTACATTTTCTTACCTGGAGTCCCCATTGCTGTGGGTCACTCCTACTCTCTCTGCCAGAACTACCAGACCAATGACCAGCAGGTGGGTGGCTGGGCCACTCAAAGGGTGGCAGGAAGGAGGGGAGGAAAAGAAGAATAGCAAGAAAGCAAGATGGAAGTAGAGGGACGACAGGGGAGCAGGAGCTGGAGGTGAAGGGAAATGCCTATGTCTCCGACCAGAGGCTGCAAACCAGGGACTTGTGCTCTGCGGCCATTTAGCCCAGAGTCGCCACCATTTACGCAACTGGAAGATTTCACTTAACCACCCAGATTTGTGGCTTCTGTGGGAAAAGTCACCTCTGAGCCTGCCTTTCCTCCTAGCAGCCCCTTCTGGAGTGGAGGATCAGCAAGGGCAGGTGGCTGTCCAAGGCCACGTGCTCCCCGGTCAGCCCTGTCCCCACCATGCCCTGCTGTCTGACACCCCGAGGTGCTTCATGTCCCATTCAGATTTCCTGCTTGGTTCCTGCAGGTGTTAGTTCTGTGGCCTCTGCTTTATCCTAGGGACCCTCCCCCGAAATAAAAGATAATGATGCCTCCCTCCTGTACACTGAGCAAGCTGTACAGAGCAGTGGTTAAGAGTCAGCCTGCTGGGTTCAAATCCCTGTTCTCCCATCTCCCAGCTATAGGACCTTGCTCAAGTTCCTTTAAATGCCCAATGCTTCAGTTTCCTCCTCTGTCACACAGGAGGCCGAGAATAGGACCCACCGTATAAGGTTGTGTAAAGGATCCAGGAAGTGAGTACACACCAGTGACTAGGATATGGGAAGCGCTCAGTGTCCCGTATCACGATCACCATTCCAGAGCCTGTGGTAGAGATCAGATTGTACAGGCCTGAGGCAGAATAACCCAGGTGGACAGAGGGCCACCGCAGCCGGGGCACCGTGAGCAGGGGACATGCCAGCGAGCGGGGGAGCGATGAGGGGGATGGGGGGCTTGTTAGCCATGGTAAGGGTTCTGTAAGAAACCACTGGGGGGCTCTGAGCAGGAGAATGGGTTGTGGGGGGGGCAGGGTAGGAGGGAGACCAGTAGGGCCTGTTGTGGTGGTCAAAGCAGAGATGGCAGTGACACAAGGATTGGAATGAGAGAGCACTGGACATGGAGACTGATGGGAAAAACTGGGGTACACTTAGAGGGTAGAGCTGAATTTCTGGCCTCGGTCCTTATCCCCCTACCCGGTTTCCCTGTCTGTAAATAAGGCTTCTCTGAAAGGTGTCAACCTCTCTGAGATTCTGAGTATGGTTCCGTGTTGATCCTGCAGGAGGTGGGACAGCCAGCGGCTTGGAGGGTAGGACAGGATGTGGCACCAACGTGGCTCTGCCACTGACCGGCTGTGTGGCTTTGAGCAAGCTCTTTAAGCTCTCTGTGCCTCAGTGTCCTCATGTGGATAATGGGAATCACACAATGGTCCCTGTTTCGCAGGTTAGGATGATAAAGAGACAATGAGTGTAAAGGGCTCGGAGCAGGGCCTGGCACAGTGAGCACGCCATCACTGCCATTACCGCTGTTCCCACAGGAGGGGGCTTCTCAGCACTAATCTGCCTCCCGGCTTCGGAGCTTTGCAGAGAGAAATGGAACGAGCACTGAATGATGATGCCCTGATGGCGTTTGGTTCTGACCCTGGCCTCCTTGGCAATGAGTAAGTCCTGTCTCCGTCCTGTCCTTGCCACATCTACTTCTGAGGCAGGTGGCTCTCTGTCGCCCTTACATCAGCAGCAGGTGATGCCACCAGGCACGCCAGTTTAGCTTGATCGGGGCTAACTAATACGGGCGGAAACAGGGTGACTGCCACGAGAATGGATGTGAGTTCAGGGGGCCCACACCCTCACTACCTGACTCTCCGGCTCTCTGCCACAGCCGCTGTCATCACCTACGTCTGCTCAGAGGGCGCGGCGACTTCTTCAGCAACGCAGAGGACACTGCTTCAATGCGCGAGTCACCCCTCCTTGGGAAAGGCTGGAAAGCGGACACCTCTCTCCTCCCCGCTGGCAGGAGAGAAAAGGGAAGTCTCGGGCTCAGAGACCAGTGCACATTGCTGTACACACACACGCACATGCACACGCACACACCCGCACTACCAATTCAGTTTACAGCAGCCCTGTGAGGCAGAAAGATTGGTGGGGCCCCCACTGTCACTTTAAAAAAGTCTTACTGCAGGGAGCATTTGAGATCCTGCTCCCCAGGCATGTCATCAATTTGGTTCAAATAAACTTACAAAAATTAAAACAAGCCTGACCAGGCGGTGGCGTAGTGGATAGAACGTCGGACTGGGATGCAGAAGGACCCAGGTTCGAGACCCCGAGGTTGCCAGCTTGAGTGCGGACTCAGCTGGTTTGAGCAAAAGCTCACCAGCGTGGACCCAAGGTCGTGGGCTCAAGCAAGGGGTTACTCGGTCTGCTGAAGGCCCGTGGTCAAGACACATATGAGAAAGCAATCAATGAACAACTAAGGTGTCACAAAACTGATGATTGATGCTTCTCATCTCTCTTCGTTCCTGTCTGTCTGTCCCTATCTATCCCTCTCACTGACTCTCTCTCTGTCCCTGAACTAAAAAAAATAAATAAATTTTTTTTAGAGGGACAGATAGAGAGATAAGAAGCATCAATTCTTTTTTTTTTTTTTTTTTTTCATTTTTCTGAAGCTGGAAACGGGGAGAGACAGTCAGACAGACTCCCGCATGCGCCCGACCGGGATCCACCCGGCATGCCCACCATGGGGCGACGCTCTGCCCACCAGGGGGCGATGCTCTGCCCCTCTGGGGCGTCGCCATGTTGCGACCAGAGCCACTCTAGCGCCTGAGGCAGAGGCCACAGAGCCATCCCCAGCGCCCGGGTGTGCCCTGGCCGGGAATCGAACCCGGGTCCTCCGCACGCTAGGCCGACGCTCTACCGCTGAGCCAACCGGCCAGGGCAGAAGCATCAATTCTTCATTGCAGCACCTTAGTTGTTCATTGATTGCTTTTTTTTTTTTTTTTTTTTAAAGAGACAGTGAGTCAGAGAGAGGGATAGACAGGGACAGAAGACAGGAACGGAGAGAGATGAGAGCATCAATCATTAGTTTTTCATTGCGCGTTGCAACACCTTAGTTGTTCATTGATTGCTTTCTCATATGTGCCTTGACCGCGGGCCTTCAGCAGACTAAGTAGACCCTTATTGGAGCCAGCAACCTTGGGTTCAAGCTGGTGAGCTTTTGCTCAAACCAAATGAGCTAGTGCTCAAGCTGGCGACCTCGGGGACTTGAACCTGGGTCCTCTGCATCCCAGTCCTACGCTCTTTCCACTGCGCCACCACCTGGTCAGGCTGATTGCTTTTTCATACATGCTTTGACCGGGATGGCAGGGGGTGGGGCGGGGTGGGGTGGGGGGGTGGGGCGGTTTCCAGCCAAACCAGAGACCTTGGGCTGAAGCCAGCGACTATGGAGTCCAGTCTCTGATCCCACACTCAAGCCAGCACCCCTCACTCAAGCTGGTGAGCATGTGCTCAAGCCGGCAACCATGGGGTTTCAAACTGGTGACCTCAGGGTCTCAAACCTGGGTCCTCAGCATCCCAGGCCAACGCTCTATCCACTGTACCACCACCTGGTCAGGCAAAACAAAAAATCTCATTGCAGCCCTAGCTGGTTATCTTAGTTGGTTAAGAGTGTCATCCACATATATCACAGTTGTGGGTTTCGTCCCCAGTCAGGACACATCTGAGAAGCACTCAATGAGTACACAATGAGATGAAACTAAGTGGGACAAGTTGATGCCTCTCTCTCTCTCTCTCTCTCTCTCAATGGGAAAAAAATATTATTTATTTATTTATTTATTTATTTATTTATTTTCTGAAGCTGGAAATGGGAAGAGACAGTCAGACAGACTCCCGCATGCGCCCGACCGGGATCCACCCGGCACGCCCACCAGGGGCAAAGCTCTGCCCACCAGGGGGCGATGCTCTGCCCCTCCGGGGCGTCGCTCTGCCGTGACCAGAGCCACTCTAGCACCTGGGGCAGAGGCCAAGGAGCCATCCCCAGCGCCAGGGCCATCTTTGCTACAATGGAGCCTCGCTGCAGGAGGGGAAGAGAGAGACAGAGAGGAAGGAGGGGGGGTGGAGAAGCAAATGGGCACTTCTCCTATGTGCCCTGGCCGGGAATCGAACCCGGGTCCCCCGCACGCCAGGCCGACGCTCTACCGCTGAGCCAACCGGCCAGGGCCGGGAAAAAAATATTTTTAAAGAATCTTATTTCTGGGGGAAATAGGTGAAGGTAGTTGTCGGGCAGAAAAGATATATTTTGCTCACTCTGTTAAAGATGGCTGCTGCCCACCTGGGGCGGCTGATTACCTTCTTGCTTGGGTAGGAACATGGTTATGCTAATGTGTGCTGGAGGAGGGCTTTCACGCCAAAAGGTTTTAAAAGGTGGAGCTAGGGTCCTGGCCGGTTGGCTCAGTGGTAGAGTGTCGGCCTGGTGTGCAGGAGTCCCAAGTTCGATTCCCGGCCAGGGCACACAGGAGAAGCGCCCATCTGCTTCTCCACCCCTCCCCCTCTCCTTCCTCTGTCTCTCTCTTCCCCTCCCGCAGCCAAGGCTCCATTGGAGCAAAGTTGGCCTGGGCGCTGAGGATGGCTCTATGGCCTCTGCCTCAGGCACTTAAATGGCTCCAGTTGCAACAGAGCAACGCCCCAGATGGGTAGAGCATCGCCCCCTGGTGGGCGTGCCAGGTGGATCCTGGTCGGGCGCATGCGGGAGTCTGTCTGACTGTCTCCCCGTTTCCAACTCCAGGGGAAAAAAAAAAAAAAAAAGGTGGAGCTAGGAGGTCATTTTGGAGAGATCATGTTGTTCCAGGGGGAAGAGTGATTACATTCTAGGAAGAGCCCATGGGGGGAGAGCAGAGAAAGGCCACATGGAGGAAAGGAGAAGCAGCCAAGATGGTGGAGTGCTGAAGGAGAAGCCAGTTTGTGCAGAGTTTGTATAGAGAGAAGGAGATGGGGAACAGAGATGAATAAGGCTGGTGAGGTAGAAACTTTTGATTCTAGGAAACTCAGATAAGTCAGTGGCTTTGGGAGTCCTGAATAGAAAGGGAAGTGTTTTCCCACTGTGTGTATTTCTTGCTCACTGGGCGCAAGCTAGGATTAAAGCTAATGGCCCACCAGTTCTTGGCTCTGTTGTTTCACTACTGTCTGTCCGAATCTAATGCGAACCTGGATGGGCCAGGTGGTTGTGATGGTGGCCATGGCTACTGACTTTACAGTAATCAAAAGGCACAAACTTTCAGTTACAAGAGGAGTAAATTCTGGGGATAAATATAGTTAACAATACTGTATGGTATATTTCAAAGGTGCAGGAGAGTTGCCTATCCAGGCTGTGGTGGTGGCCGTGGCTACTGGCTTTACAATAGACATGACCCCATGGTTGCTGGCTTGAGCCCAGAGGTCACTGGCTTGAGCCCAAGGTTGCTGGTTGAACCCAAGGTTGCTGGCTTGAGCAAGACACCCCCACCCCCATCAAGGCAGGTATGAGAAGCAATCAATGAGCAACAAAAGTGCCATAACTATGAGTTGATGCTTCTCGTCTCTCTCCCTTCCTGTCTGTCTGTACCTCTCTCTCTCTCCTTTGCTAAAAAACAAAAATAAAACAGAAAAAATAAATTAAAAGAACACTTTTTTTGCATATTAAATTTCAACTACAATATATTGTCCTTGTTAAAAATTCAAATTGGGCCTGACCTGTGGTGGCGCAGTGGGATAAAGCGTCGACCTGGAACACTGAGGTTGCTGGTTCGAAACCCTGGGCTTGCCTGGTCAAGGCACATATGGGAGTTGATGCTTCCTGCTCCTCCCCCTTCTCTCTCTCTCTCTCCTTCTTTCCCCTTTCTCACTCTCTCTCTCCTCTCTGAAAATTGAATAAAGTCTTAAAAAAAAATTCAAATTGGTGTACTCCAGACTTAATCTTATAAAAATGCCTATTCTGAAATAGGCATTATTATCCCCATCTTGCAGGAAAACAAAATTTATCCGAGGCCTTTCAGCCAGTAAGAAGAGGCAGAGGGTGGACTGGAATTCAGGTTTTTTTGTGACCCAGGACAGGGTTCCTCGCCTGGGCTGTACAGTATCTCATAGAGCCCCGACCCTATCCCTACTCTGCCCTAATCAAGGAGAAACCGACAAAGCCCTTGGTGAAACACTAGGCAGATAGGCCCGATCCACATCAGAGATAACATCCACTCTGCCTCCTGAGATAGAACTGTCCTCAATTCCTCCCATAGCATTTGCTGTCACACCACCTGTCTCTTCCTCCCAAGAGGGTGTGAGTATCTGAATGCAAATGGCTGAGAGTTAGTCTAGGGCTCTGAATTGGCTCTGGTTTCACTGCAGAAGTGATCTGTGCAAACTTAAGCACTGAATGATCTTTTTTCGTTTATTAGCTTTAATAGGTGTGTTTTGTTTTGTTTTTAAACAGTCAGGTATTACATGTTGGTTTTCTTTAAATATTTTTATTTATTCATTTTTAGAGAGGGGATACAGAGAGAGACAGAGAGAGAGAGAAAGGGGAGGAGCAGGAAGCATCAACTCCCATATGTGCCTTGACCTGGCAAGCCCAGGGTTTAAAACCGGCGACCTCAGCGTTCCAGGTCGACGCTTTATCCACTGTGCCACCACAGGCCAGGCTGTTTTGTTTTTTAATTAAATTTATTGAGACCTGTGGTGGCACAGTGGATAAAGCATCAGTGTGGAATGTTGCGGTCACCAGTTCAAATTCCTGGGCTTGCCTGGTCAAGGCACATAGAGGTAGCAACAACTACGAGTGGATGCTTCCCGCTTCTTCCCCTCTCTTTCTCACTCTCCTCTCTCTCCAAAAGTCAATAAATAAAATCTAAAACATAAAAATAAAAAAATAATTGAATTGCCTGACCAGGTGGTGGCGTAGTGGATAGAGCGTCGGACTGGGATGTGGAAGGACCCAGGTTCGAGACCCCGAGGTCACCAGCTTGAGCGCGGGCTCATCTGGCTTGAGCAAAAAGTTCAACAGTTTGGACCCAAGGTCACTGGCTCCAGCAAGGGGTTACTCGGTCTGCTGAAGGCCCGCGGTCAAGGCACATATGAGAAAGCAATCAATGAACAACTAAGAAGTCGCAACGTGCAATAAAAAACTAATGATTGATGCTTCTCATCTCTCTGTTCCTGTCTGTCTGTCCCTGTCTGTCTCTGCCTCTGTAAAAAGAAAAATAAATAAATAAATAAATAAAAAATAATTGAATTTATTGAAGTCTATGGCCACACCAACCTGAACGTGCCCAGTCTGTCTGGGGTGGGAGAAATAATTATTCTTTTTTTTCTTTTTTTTTTTTTTTTTAAAGAATCATTTAAAATTTTTTTTTTATTATTTCTTTCTTTATTTATTTTTAGAGAGGATAGAGAGACAGAGAGAAGGGGGAGGAGCTGGAAACATCAACTTCCATATGTGCCTTGACCAGGCAAGCCCAGGGCTTTGAACCGGCAACCTCAGCGTTTCCAGGTTGACGCTTTACCCACTGCGCCACCACAGGTCAGGCAGAAATAATTATTCTTAAAGAGAAAACCACAAACCCAAAATGGAGTCATTCTCACTAAAGCCTGTGTCACGAAACCGAGATTTAACACCTGACCTAACTGCAGTTTCTTTTTTTTTTTTTTTTTTTTTTAATTTTTTATTCATTTTAGAGAAGAGAGAGAGAGAGAGAGAGAGAGAGAGAAGGGGGGGAGGAGCAGGAAGCATCAACTCCCATATGTGCCTTGACCAGGTAAGCCTAGGGATTTGAATCGGCAACCTCAGCGTTCCAGGTCAACGCTTTATCCACTGCGCCACCACACGTCAGGCCTAACTGCAGTTTCTAACTTCTCTAGGAATGCGCTCTTAATTGGTTAGTCTGGAATGTCCTGGTCAGGACCAGTGAGGTCCTCTCCATCCCCTCCCCTCCAATGGGTCCTCTCCTTCCCTTCCCCCCCTCCTCAGGAAGGGAGCAATCTGCCTGATAAGACTTCTACCTTCCCATAGGGCAGGGGTCCCCAAACTTTTTACACACGGGGCCAGTTCACTGTCCCTCAGACTGTTGGAGGGCCGGACTATAAAAAAAAAACTATGAACAAATCCCTATGCACACTGCACATATCTTATTTTAAAGTAAAAAAACAAAACAGGAACAAATACAATATTTAAAATAAAGAACAAGTAAATTTAAATTAACAAACTGACCAGTATTTCAATGGGAACTATGCTCCTCTCACTGACCACCAATGAAAGAGGTGCCCCTTCCAGAAGTGCAGCGGGGCGGATAAATGGCCTCAGGGGGCCGCATGTGGCCCGCAGGCGGGGCCACAGTTTGGGGACCCCTGCCATAGGGGAAGGTAACCTTGCCTCAAACAATCCTTTCTTTTCTTTTGCAAATAACTTTCCTGCCCTGCCCAGTGTCCCTATACAAGCCTTCCATGCCATCACATGGTACAGCTTCACCGGGCCCTCTCCACTTGCAGGATGGGATGCTGCCTGACTCATGCTCAGTCAAGCCAATTTGCTCTCCAAGTTACTGGATTGCATTCTTGGTCTTTCTTTTTTTTTTTACAGAGACAGAGAGAGGGACTGACAGCAGATAGACAGGAAGGGAGAGAGATGAGAAGCAACAATTCTTTTTTGCGGTACCTTAGTTGTTCATTGATGGCACAGTGAGTGGCCCCTTGCTCAAGTCAGCAACCATGGGGTCATGTTTATGATCCCACGCTCAAGCCAGTCACAGTGACACCACATTCAAGGTAGTGACCCCGCACTCAAGCTGGCAACCTCAGGGTTTTGAACCTGGGTCCTCTATGTCCCACTCTGACGCTCTATCCAGTGCGTCACCACCTGGTCAGGCTGCATTTTTTTTGTTATGTTGGGCAGATAAAACATATTATGCTCACTTTGTTAAAGATGACGCTGCCCACATGGAAGCCTGTCGCCCAGGTGATTGGGATGGGCATGATTTTTTTTTCTTTTTAATTTTTTTAAATTTATTCATTTTTAGAGAGGAGAGAGAGAGGGAGAGAGAGACTTAGAGGGAGAGAGAGGAGAGAGAGACAGAGAGAGAAAAGAGGGGAGGAGCTAGAAGCATCAACTCCCATATGTGCCTTGACCAGGTAAGCCCGGATTTGAACCGGTGACCTCAGCATTTCCAGGTCGACGCTTTATCCACTGCGCCACCACAGGTCAGGCTTAATTTTTTTTTTTTTTTTTGTGTGTGTGTGTGTGTGTGTGTGTGTGTGTGTGTGTGTGTATTTTTCCGAAACTGGAAACTGGGAGGCAGTCAGACAGACTCCCGCATGCGCCCAACCGGGATCCGCCCGGCATGCCCACCAGGGGGCGATGCTCTGCCCATCTGGAGCGTCGCTCTGTTGTATCCAGAGCCATTCTAGCACCTGAGGCAGAGGCCACAGAGCCATCCTCAGCGCCCGGGCAAACTTTGCTCCAATGGAGCCTTGGCTGCGGGAGGGGAAGAGAGAGACAGAGAGGAAGGAGAGGGGGAAGGGTGGAGAAGCAGATGGGTGTTTCTCCTGTGTGCCCCGGCCGGGAATCGAATCCGGGACTCCTGCACACCAGGCCAATGCTCTACCTCTGAGCCAACCGGCCAGGGCCGGGATGGGCATGATTGTATTAATATGTGTTGGGGGCGGGCTGTGGACAGGCAGGATCCTTGTAGCCTGGGGCTTGGTTTTAGGACTAGGCCTTTCCCACCCTTTTTTTTTATTTTTTTTTATTTTTTTTACAGAGACAGAGAGAGAGTCAGAGAGAGGGATAGACAGGGACGGACAGACAGGAACGGAAAGAGATGAGAAGCATCAATCATTAGTTTTTCATTGTGCATTGCAACACCTTAGTTGTTCATTGATTGCTTTCTCATATGTGCCTTGACCACGGGCCTTCAGCAGACTGAGTAACCCCTTGCTGGAGCCAGCGACCTTGGGTTCAAGCTGGTGAGCCTTGCTCAGGCTGGTGACCTCGGGGTCTCGAACCTGGGTCCTCTGCATCCCAGTACGACGCTCTATCCACTGCGCCACTGCCTGGTCAGGCTCCCACCCTTTTTGATGTAGGGTGGTGTACTCTCATGAGGAATCCCATTATGCCTCAGATAAGTGACTTTGTATCAGAGACTTCCTTGTTTGTATATTGGATTAAAGGTTTTGATTTCTATACTATAAAGTGGGGCAGACCATGAGCTTTCTCTCTCTCAGTTTCTGAGATTAACATTAGAGGAGAGAGCAGAGAGGAGAGCAGAGAAAGGCCACATGGAGGAGGCCAGGAGAAGCAGCCAAGATGGCGGAGTGTTGAAGGAGAAGCCAGTTTGTGCAGAGAGAAGATGAGAAACAGAGGTGAATAAGTCTGGTGAGGTAGAAACCTTTGATTCTAGGAAACTCGGATAAGTCAGTGGTTTTGGGAGCACTGAAAGAGTGGGTTTTGGAGCCCAGTGTGTGTTTTTACTTGCCCGCCGGGTGCAAGCTAGGATTAAAGATGATGGCCCACCAGTTCTTGGCTCCATTGTTTCATTACTGTCTGTCCGAATCCAATGCAAACCTGCATGGGCCAGGCGGCTGTGATGGTGGCCCTGGCTATTGGCTTTACATTTGGCGTAGTCTGTGGCAGGATTCGAATACAGATGAGTATGTGTAAAGCCAGTAGCCAGGGCCACCATCACAGCCACCTGGCCCATGCAGGTTCGCATTGGATTTGGATAGTCGGTAAAGAAACAACGGAGCCAAAAACTGGTGGGCCATCATCTTTAATCCTAGCTTGCACCCGGCGGGCAAGTAAAAACACACTGGGCTCCAAAACCCACTCACATTCAGTGCTCACAAAGCTACTGACTTATCCGAGTTTCCTAGAATAAAAGGTTTCTAGCTCACCAGACTTATTCACCTCTGTTCCCCAACTCCTTCCTTCTCCCTGCACAAACTCTGCACAAACTGGCTTCTCACTCAACACTCCGCCATCTTGGCTACTTCTCCTGGCCTCCTCCACGTGGCCTTTCTTTGCTCTCTGCTGTCTCCTATAATGCTAATCTCAGGAACTAAGAGTAAACTCCCATTCTGCCCCTATTTTATAATGTAGAAATCAAAACCTTTAATCCAATATACAAAATAGGGAAGTCTCTAATACAAAGTCACTTATCAGAGACATGATGGGATTGCACCACCCCACATCAAAAGGGTGGGAAAGGCTTAGTCCTAAAACCAAGCCCCAGGCTACAAGGATCCTGCCTGTCCACAGGCCACTCCCAACATTAATATTACCTGGGTGATAGCTTCCCTGTGGGCAGTGCCATCTTTAACAAAGTGAGCATAATATATTTTATCTGCCCAACAATCCACCCCTATGCTCACTTTACTACCCACAATCTACATCACAGACATCCCTGTGCAAGGAAATTAGGCACATTACACAAATTACAACAACACATATGGGAGTTGATGCTTCCAGCTCCTCCCCCCTGTCTCTCCTCTCTCTTTCTGTCTCTCCTCTCTAAAATGAATTAAAAAAAATTTTTTTAAAAATCCCCGGTCAGGACACATAAGGAATCAAGCAATGAATGCATAAATACATGGAAGAACAAATCAGTGTTTCTCTCTCTCTAAAATCAATAATAATGGCCTGACCTGTAGTGGCGCAGTGAATAAAGCATCGACCTGGAAATGCTGAGGTCGCCAGTTCGAAACCCTGGGCTTGCCTGGTCAAGGCACATATGGGAGTTGATGCTTCCAGCTCCTCCCCCTTTCTCTCTCTCCTCTCTGTCTCTCTCCCTCTCTCTCTCCTCTCTAAAAATGAATAAATAAAATCAATAATAACAATAATATATATTTTTTTAAAACAATTATTGCGTTTTATTTTATTTATTTTATTTTTTTACAGAGACAGAAAGTGAGTCAGAGAGAGGGATAGACAGGGACAGACAGACAGGAATGGAGAGAGATGAGAAGCATCAATCACTAGTTTCTCATTGAGCATTGCGACGCCTTAGTTGTTCATTGATTGCTTTCTCATATGTGCCTTGACCACGGGCCTTCACCAGACCGAGTAACCCCTTGCTTGAGCCAGCGACCTTGGGTCCAAGCTGGTGAGCTTTGATCAAACCAGATGAGCCCGCGCTCAAGCTGGCGACCTCGGGGTCTAGAACCTGGGTTCTTCCACATCCCAATCCGACGCTCTATCCACTGCGCCACCGCCTGGTCAGGCAACAATAATATGTTTTAAAAACTAGGTCAGCCCTGGCCGGTTGGCTCAGCGGTAGAGCGTCGGCCTAGTGTGCGGAGGACCCGGGTTCGATTCCTGGCCAGGGCACACAGGAGAAGCGCCCATTTGCTTCTCCACCCCTCTGCCGCGCTTTCCTCTCTGTCTCTCTCTTCCCCTCCCGCAGCCAAGGCTCCATTGGAGCAAAGATGGCCCGGGCGCTGGGGATGGCTCTGTGGCCTCTGCCCCAGGCGCTAGAGTGGCTCTGGTCGCAACATGGCGATGCCCAGGATGGGCAGAGCATCGCCCCCTGGTGGGCAGAGCATCGCCCCCTGGTGGGCGTGCCGGGTGGATCCCGGTCGGGCGCATGCGGGAGTCTGTCTGACTGTCTCTCCCCGTTTCCAGCTTCAGAAAAATGAAAAAAACAAAACAAAAAAAACTAGGTCAGCTTGGCCTGACCTGTGGTGGCACAGTGAATAAAGCATCGACCTGGAATGCTGAGTGTAAGGTATTTTTCCCCCGCTGAGAAGGAAGGAAGGGGCCGGAGCCACAAAGTGTGGAATAACAAAAGGCTTTATTGAGTACAGAGCGTGTATCCTGGCCGGCAAGGTTCCCTGGCCGGCAAGGTTCCCTGGCCCTGAGGAAAGATGCAGGCCAGGGAAGTCGCAAGGAGTGACCCGTGTGAGGGATATTTAAAGGGTTCCTAGGATGGCCTGACCTGTGGTGGTGCAGTGGATAAAGCGTCGACCTGGAAATGCTGAGGTCGCCGGTTCAAAAACCCTAGGTTTGCCTGGTCAAGGCACATATGGGAGTTGATGCTTCCAGCTCCTCCCCCCTTCTCTCTCTCTGTTTCTCTCTCTCTCCTCTCTAAAAATGAATAAATAAATTAATTAATTAAAAAATAAATAAATAAAGGGTTTCTAGGATGGTCGAGCTAATATGACGTGGTGAAATCTCACTGGCTGGCAGACGGTCGCTTTTTATTTATTTATTCATTTTAGAGGAAAGAGAGAGAGAGAGGGAGAGGGAGAGAGAGAGAGAAGTGGAGAGGAGCAGAAAGCATCAACTCCCATATGTGCCTTGACCAGGCAAGCCCAGGGTTTCGAACCGGTGACCTCAGCAGTCCAGGTCGATGCTTTATCCACTGTGCCACCACAGTTGCTTTTTTCCAAAGGGTTCCTGGGAAGTTTCTTTTGGCGCACTTGGTTGTGGGCGGTCTCAGCCAAAATTCACGGGTCTGAGTTCCCCATGTGACCATCCCCCATTATCCACCGACCTTACACTGAGGTTGCCAGTTCAAAACCCTGGGCTTGCCTGGTCAAGGCACATATGGGAGTTGATGCTTCCTGCTCCTCCCCCTGTTCTCTCTATCTCTTTTCTCTCTCTCTCTCTCCAATAAAAATGGATAAATAAAATCTTTAAAAAAAAAAACAACTAGCCTGACCAGGTGGTGGCGCAGTGGATAGAGCGTCGGACTGGGATGCGGAAGGACCCAGGTTCGAGACCCCGAGGTCGCCAGCTTGAGCGCGGGCTCATCTGGCTTGAGCAAAGAGCTCACCAGCTTGGACCCAAGGTCGCTGGCTCCAGCAGGGGGTTATTCGGTCTGCTGAAGGCCCACGGTCAAGGCACATGTGAGAAAGCAATCAATGAACAACTAAGAAGTCGCAACGCGCACAACGAGAAACTGATGATTGATGCTTCTCATCTCTCTCTGTTCCTGTCTGTCTGTCCCTGTCTATCTCTGCCTCTGTAAAAAAAAAAAAAAAAAAACAACTAGGTCAGCTCATATCATCCTCAGCTCAAAATCTGGTATGGCTGCTCTTCTTACTAGAATAAAAACCACAGCCCTCACCATAGCCCACAGGGTCCCACAGTTCTGGCTCCTCCAACCTCATATTCTATCTTGCCTCTTCTTTTACCACTGCTCTGCTTCAGCCTCCCCTGCAGACCCCCCAAACTTCAGCCTCAGGGCCTTTGCATATTCTGGTCCCATGCCTGGGAACCTCCAGATACCTGCCTGGCTTCTTCCCTCCCTTCATTTAGGTCTCTGCTTAGATCCTCTGCCAGACAGGTCTCCCTAACCTAAAATCGCTGCCTGCCTCCCAGGCCTTCACAGCTTTGCCACTGGGGCAGCTTGTTCTGCTTCAGTCCTTTTCATACCACCTTTACTACTAGCATTATTTAGTTATTTATTATTGCTAATCCCCCCCATCTCGTATAAATGCAAGATTGCTGAATGCAGAAACCTTGCTTTTCTTTTTGCCGCTATAATTTCAATACCTGGAGCATGAGAGGCATTTAAAAGCTGTTGAGTGAAAAAACAACTATCAAATAAATGACTGACTATATGAAATTCCTCTATGCCGGGCACCGAGTACTCTACATAGTTCATCTCAACCCTGTAGAGCAGTGGTCCCCAATCCCCGGTCCGCAGACCAGTACCAGTCCGTGGGCCATTTGATACCGGTCCGCAGAGAAAGAATAAATAACTTACATTGTTTCTGTTTCTTTATTATATGCGGCTTAAGTGTCTGTTTGTCGCTGATAGCTTATTGGTTGCTTGCGTAACTGTACTAGCCAATGGGGTGAAGTTGCCATGGCATTCAAATAGTCCCACTTTCTGGCATGCCACCTCACAAATTGAGGTTAAAGATTGGAGCAATTATTATGCTGTTAAGAAATCTTAACACCAGAAGGGGTCTTTGCAATGGTACAAGACTAGAGATTCTCCAATTGAAAAATAATATCATAATAGCTAAGTCTTTGACTGGTTCCTCTAAAGGTGAAATATATGTCATTCCAAGAATTGATTTGGCTCCATCTCAAACAGGGTTGCCGTTTCAATTGAGACATAGACAATTTCCTGTAAAACTTGCCTTTGCTATGACCATCAATAAGTCTCAGGGCCAAACGCTTAAGCGTGTTGGCATTTTTTTACCTGAGCCTGCATTTGGACATGGTCAACTTTATGTTGCCTGCTCAAGAGTTCGTGAAAGAACGGACGTAAAATTAAAAATAATTGATGGTCTTCTGCAAGGCGGGCTTAAAAATGATGGAAAGATCTACACAAGAAATGTTGTGTACAAAGAGATCTTTGACATGTGAATTAACATTTTATTATTTAAATCACCTTTATTTATTGAGCTAGCGGTGGCTCTTAAGAAGTGTACCGCCAGTGGTTTCCTTCATTGCACTCTAAGCAATTAAGCAAGTAGAAGGGGGAAACCCCGTGGGGCAGTAAGCAAAGGGGGGTCCTCGCCGCCTGCCCTGGGTAATTCAGTTTGAATTAGTAGACACCTTTGCACAAATCATTTTAATTACAATTTATAATATCTAGAACAGCAGTCATTTCGTATGACCGCCAGGCTTTCTAGTTATTTATATTTAAGTCTGAACGATATTTTATTTTTAAAAAATGACCAGATTCCCTCTGTTACATCCGTCTAAGACTCACTCTTGACGCTTGTCTCAGTCACGTGATCCATTTATCCGTCCCACCCTAAAGGCCGGTCGGTGAAAATATTTTCTGACATTAAACCGGTCCGTGGCCCAAAAAAGGTTGGGGACCACTGCTGTAGAGAACCTCCACAGTAGGCATTATCGTTACCCCCATTTCACAGATGAAGAAACGCAAGCTTAGAGAGGTGGTATCCCAGTGCAAGCTGAGCTTACCCAGGGCAGCGCTAGAACCGGAACCCGAGGAGTCTGAACTGGAACCTTCAGTGTGGCCAGCCCTGGACTGTGGAGGGCACGGTCCAAGCCTGAAACAGATCAGGACGGTGAGCTGCTCAGGATGGTGGGAGTTTTCCAGCTAAGCACCAGTAAAGCAATCTGTCACATGGGTCCCCTCCAGCCCCCACTGAAAGAAGAGGCACTCTGCATAGGAACCTTGCCTTTCTCTCCCCTAAAGACGTCCCTACAAATACCTTCCGTTTTGTACAACCCCTCAGAGTGCCCTTTTAGTTGCAAGATGGGACGCTGCCCAATTTATGAATCACTTAATAAAGCCAATTAGGTCGTCCCATTTACTGGGTTAAATGTTGTGTTTTAACCTAGGAGTAAGCACTCACATACTTGCTGAAAGAAGAAATGGATGCGGGAGAGGCACATGGAAGCAAAGGAGATGGAGGTGGGGGTCCCAAGGTCCCGGAAGAGGGTGTGGGGAAGTAGTGACCCCGGAGGAGTGGGTGGGCTCCCGTCCAGGAGCAGCTTGCTGCTGGTTGGAAGGCAGCTAGAAGAGGGCTCAGGCCGCAGCCAGGATAGTGGATTGGTTAGTTAGAGCATTGTCCTAACACACAGCTGACCTGACCGATCCTTGGTCAGGGCAAATACAGGAACAGATCGAGATTTCTGTCTCTCTTTCCGAAATCAATAAATAATAAGTTAAAAAGCTTGGGCCCTGGCTGGGTGGCTCAGCTGGTGAGAGTATCATCCTGATACACCAAGGTTGCAGGTTTGACCCCCAGTCAGGACACATCCAAGAATCAACCAATGAATGCATCCATAAGTGGGACAGCAGAG
Organism: Saccopteryx bilineata; assembly: GCF_036850765.1. Taxonomy (NCBI): domain Eukaryota; kingdom Metazoa; phylum Chordata; class Mammalia; order Chiroptera; family Emballonuridae; genus Saccopteryx; species Saccopteryx bilineata. Next base: position 10,904,407 of record NC_089498.1, on the reverse strand, counting down.
TGATTGCTCTCTCTAAAATCAATCAATAAATTAAAAAACAAAGAAAATCAATTAAAAAATTTAAAACAAAAGGGACCTGGGAAAGTGCTCGGGACACACCAGCCTGCTCGGATGTCCTCAGCCGCTTCTCCTGCAGGTCCTGGCTTAGTTCTGGGCTCCAGGGCCTCCTGCCACCGGGATGTGCCCTTGTCCTCCACGGGACACCGACCTGGCTTGTGACTTCTGTGTGGGAGAGGTTTGCGGAGGCCCCGGGGCAGCCAGTGCGGACCTGGTGCCCCCGGAGGGAGAACTCCGAGGCCCGGGGCGGGGTGGAGGATGACAGCCTTTCATCACCCAGAAGTCTGCAGGCTGGGAGGAGTGGTTCCAGTGTCCCTCCACAGGGGACTGTCACCGAGAGACAGTCCTGAGGAAGAGGAGGAGGAGGGCTGGAGAGATGATCGAAGCCCAAGTATTTATTTTTTGTTAATTTTTCTTTATTGATTTTAGTGAGAGAGGAAGGGGGCAGAAACGTCCAGCCATTTCTCTCTGTGCCCTGACCAGGGATGGCACTGGCACCCTCTGCACTCGGGCCTGATGCTCCCGCTGAGACCTGCAGCAAGGGCTTTAGGAGAACAAAGCAGACTTTGTCCCCTCTGACTCTCTAAAGCCAAGCTCCACCCAGATCACTTCACTTCTTTTCTTTCTTCTTTTCTTCCTTTCCCTTACCCCTGAGATAACTTTTTCAAAAGAACTTTATTAGCATTTAGAGGTGCGCCAATCACTCCATCTTAAAGAGAAGAAAAAGAAAACCTCTCCCATCCCCCCCAGCTACTGCTTCCCTCTCAAAGCTCCGGGCCTAATCCAATCCGGCTTCTGCCCCTCTGTCCCCTGCTACGGCTCTCTCCTAGGTCACGCAGCTCTGTCACACAGCCCCAGGCCTTGTCCGTCCCCTCCTTGCTCAACTGCTCAAACACACTGGTCTCTCAGTGGACCGTATTCAGCCTCCACGTGTCCTCAGGCCTCCAGGGCTGGACTGTCACAGTGAGCTAGGACTCAGCCTTCCTTAAGCAGGAGCTCAAGCGGAGCCCTTCTCAGGACCCCAGGGCTCCGGCTCTCCCAGGGCAACCTGCCTGAGGGTGCGTCCACGCTCCGGCCACTTTGGTTCCCACAGCTTCAGCCTGTGGGAGCCCTGGACTTCATTTGTGTGAATCATAGGTACCTTCAACTCAAAACTGAATGCATCCATGTAAAGCCAGGAGCTGCCATCGTGGCCATTCACATGCAGGTTCGCATTGGATTCGGACAGTCGGTAAAGAAACAACGGAGCCAAAAACTGGTGGGCCATAGTCTTTAATCCTAGCTTGCACTCAGCGGGCAAGTAAAAACACACACTGGGCTCCGAAACTCAATCACATTCAGTGCTCACAAAGCTACTGATTTATCCAAGTTTCCTAGAATCAAAGGTTTCTAGCTCACCAGCCTTATTCTCCTCAGTTCCCCATCTCCTTCCTTATCCCAGATACAAACTCTACACAAACTGGCATCTCACTCAGCACTCCACCATCTTGGCTGCTTCTCCTGGCCTCCTCCACGTGGCCTTTCTCTGCTCTCCTCTAAATCATCCCAGGAACCAAGAGCGCAAGCTCCCGCTTCGTCCCCATTTTATATTGTAGCTTCACAACCTCTAATCCAATATACAAAATAGGGAAGTCTCCAATACAAAGTCACTTCTCCGAGGCATGATTGGATTGTACCACCCCACATCAAAAAGGGTGGGAAAGGCTTAATCCCAAAACCAAGCCCCAGGCTACAAGGATTCTCAACACACATTAATATCACCTGGGCCACGGCCTCACATGGGCAGCGTTAACTTTAACAAAGTGAGCATAATACATTTTATCTGCCCAACAATCCAAGAAACCCAAATAACTGAACTCAGCATCTCTGCCCCCAGAACTGCTCCTCCAGCCTCCCTGCTCCCTGGTGGGAGGCACCCAGTGGCGGACCAGCTACTTTTCCTCCCTCACCTTTCACACTCCATCAGTTGCCAAAGCCCTACATTCTTACCTCCCACGTCTCGGGTTCTACTTCCCTCCATTCCTACTGCCACCGCCTCTCCTGGTCTCCAGTAGTAGCTGCTTGGTTAGTCTCCCGGCACCCCCCCCCCCCACACACACACCCAACCTGTCAAACGCTTCCCAGAGCCCTTAGGATAAAGGGCTGACCCTGGAGGACCAGGCAGGCCTCTGGATACCTCTCTAGGCTCTGGCCTTCCTGGTCTTTCAATTCCTCAAAGATGCCTGTAAAGCCAGTAGCCATGGCCACCATCACAGCTGCCTGGCCCATGCAGGGTTCGAATTTGATTCGGAAAGACGGTGTTGGTCAAATAAGTTTGTAAATATGATATATATGTTTTCTCACTTGAGACTTATATTGGGTGTGGGGGACAGGCTATAAGCAGGCCAGGTCGTTGTAGCCTAAGGTTTGGTTTTGGGACTAAGCTTTTCCCCACACCCTTGACTGATTGTATGATCTGGGTGGTGCACTCTCATGAGGAATCCAATTATGCCTTGGATAAGTGACTTTGTATCAGAGACTTCCTTGTTTGTATATTGGATTAAGGGATTTTGGTTTTCTACACTATAAAGTGGGACAGACCAGGAGCTTGGACACACAGTTCCTGCTATCACAATTGCAGGGGCTTCCCTGATCCCTTGCCCTTCATGGGAAGAGCTGGTTTTCTGCTTTTCCCTTGTCTTCTTTTGTGGTTTGCCTGTCTTGGTGAGACACCAATAAATAGGATGGCCCCCCATCCTCTGACTCCGCCATTTCTTTATCGTCTGCCCGAATCCAATGGGAACCTGCATGTGAACGGCCACGATGGCGGCTCCTGGCCTTACAGACGGTAATGAGACAACGGAGCCAAGAACTGGTGGGCCATTAGCTTTAATCCTAGCTTGCACCCAGTGGGCAAGAAATTCACACAGTGGGAAAACACTTCCCTTTCCATTCAGGGCTCCCAAAGCCACTGACTCATCCGAGTTCCCTAGAATCAAAGGGTTCTACCTCACCAGCCTTATTCACCTCTGTTCCCCATCTCCTTCTCTCTGCACAAACTGGCTTCTCCTTCAGCACTCTGCCATCTTGGCTGCTTCTCCACTCCTCCAGTATGGGCTCCTCTGCACCATTTTATAGTGTAGAAATCAAAACTTTTAATCCAATATACAAACAAGGAAGTCTCTGATACAAAGTCACTTATATGAGGCAAAATGGGATTCCTCATGAGAGTGTACCACCCCACATCATACAACAGTCAAGGGTGTGGGGAAAAGCTTAGTTTTTTTTTTGTTTTTTTGTTTTTTTGTTTTTTTTTTTTTGTTTTTGTGGGGGAAAGATTAGTTTTGAAAAGATCTTAGTATTAAAAGGGTGGGAAAGGCCTGACCAGGCGGTGGCGCAGTGGATAGAGCGTCGGACTGGGATGCAGAGGACCCAGGTTCGAGACCCCGAGGTCGCCAGCTTGAGTGCGGGCTCATCTGGTTTGAGCAAAAGTCTACCAGCTTGAACCCAAGGTTGCTGGGTCCAACAAGGGGTTACTTGGTCTGCTGAAGGCCCACGGTCAAGGCACATATGAGAAAGCAATCAATGAACAATGAAGGTGTTGCAAGCGCAATGAAAAACTAATGATTGATGCTTCTCATTTCTCTCCGTTCCTGTCTGTCTGTCCCTGTCTATCCCTCGCTCTGACTCACTCTCTGTCTCTGTAATAAATAAATAAATAAATAAATAAATAAGAAATAACGACTTAAAAAAAAAAGGGTGGGAAAGGTTTAGTCTTTTTTTTTTTATTCATTTTTAGAGAGGAGAGACAGAGAGAGAGAGAGAGAGAGAGAGAGAGAGGAGAGAGAGAGACAGAGAGAGAGAAGGGGGGAGGAGCTGGAAGCATCAACTCCCATATGTGCCTTGACCAGGCAAGCCCAGGGTTTCAAACCGGCGATCTCAGCATTTCCAGGTCGATGCTTTATCCACTGCGCCACCACAGGTCAGGCTTTTTTTTTTTAATTATTTTTATTTATTTATTTTTTAGCGAGGAGAAAGAGAGAGAGAGAAGGGGGGAGGAGCAGGAAGCATCAACTCCCATATGTGCCTTGACCAGGCAAGCCCAGGGTTTTGAACCGCCAACCTCAGCATTCCAGATCCATGCTTTATCCATTGCGCCACCACAGGTCAGGCAGGTTTAGTCTTTAAACTAAGCCTTAGGCTATAATGACCCTGCCTGCTTACAGCCTGTCTCCCACACCCAATGCAAACTATAAGCGAGCAAACCTATATATCATATTTACAAACTTATTTGACCAACAATGCCCAAAGATGTGGGGTCATCTCTCCAACGCTTAGCCCTTTGCTGGCATGTACCCGTTCTGCCGCCCTGCCACATTCCCAGATGCTGCTGCTGCTGCTGGTGGTCAGGGAACTTGTTGGGCAGATAAAATATATTATGCTGGCCCTGGCTGGTTGGCTCAGTGGTGGAGCGTCAGCCTGGCGTGCAGGAGTCCTGGATTCGATTCCTGGCCAGGGCACACAGGAGAGGTGCCCATCTGCTTCTCAACCCCTCCCCCTCTCCTTCCTCTCTGTCTTTCTCTTCCCCTCCCGCAGCCAAGGCTCCATTGGAGCAAAGTTGGCCCGGGTGCTGAGGATGGCTCTATGGCCTCTGCCTCAGGCGCTAGAATGGCTCTGGATGCAACAGAGCGGCGCCCCGGATGGGCAGAGCATCGCCCCCTGGTGGGCGTGCCAGGTGGATCCCTGTCGGGTGCATGCAGGAGTCTGTCTGACTGCCTCCCCATTTCCAACTTCAGAAAAATACAAAAAAATATATATATATTAATGTGTGTTGGGGGCAGGCTGTGGGCAGGCAAGATCCTTGTAGCCTGGGGCTTGGTTTTAGGACTAAGCCTTTCTCATCTTTGTTGATGTGGGGTGGTACAATCTCATCATGCCCTAGATAAGTGACTTTGTATTAGAGACTTCCCTATTTTGTATATTGGATTAAAGGTTTTGATTTCTACACTATAAAATGGGGGCAGAACGGGAGCTTGCTCTCTTGGTTCCTGAGATTAGCATTGCAGAGAGCAGAGAGAGGCCACGTGGAGACCAGTAGCAGCAGCCAAGATGGCGGAGTGCTGAAGGAAAAGCCAGTTTGTGCAGAGTTTGTGCAGGGAGAAGGAAGGAGATGGGGAACAGAGGTGAATAAGTCTGATGAGCTAGAAACCTTTGATTCTAGGAAACTCGTAGTTTTGTGAGCACTAATGAGTGGGTTTTGGAGCCCAGTATGTGTTTTTACTTGCCCGCCGGGTGCAAGCTAGGATTAAAGATGACGGCCCATCAGTTTTGGCTCCATTGTTTCTTTACCGACTGTCCGAATCCAAAGTGAACCTGCATGGGCCAGGCTGCTGTGATGGTGGCCCTGGCCACTGGCTTTACAGAACTACACTTGAAGAACCACTGCTCCACAGAAGCACATGCTGTCAGGACCACTAGCTCTATTCGGCCTATCTCTTTAACACATGAGGCTCAGGACCCACGGTTCCCCAAATAGGACCTGCTCGGGATCGTTAGGATCTTCCTCAGTTGCTGGTAGGGTTTTCCAGAGGCTGGAGTCACCCATCCTCCCACCAGAACCTGCTTCTCTTGGGTGTATCCCCTTCCATGTACTCCAACTCTCCTTTTCCAGGAGAGAATGTAAGAACTCAAATGTAAACTCAACTGGAAAACATCAAACACATAGCAGCATTTTCAGAACCTGTCTCACTATAGCCTACCGTTGTGGTTTTACTTTTTCACTATAACCTATACTACCCTGTTACACTCTGCATCACATTTCCTGGTTTGGAAACTATCTGGTTACTAACGGGCTATTGAACATTACAGCTGGGAGGCCCCCTAGGCAGGGGGTTTCCAAAGCACAGCTTAGTGTGGCGGCTGAAAATGTGAGGTCTGAAGTCAGGCAGTGGAACGCAGCAGGACCAGACCCAGAAAATCGGTCAGGTGTTGTTGCGGGATCCCGAAGAAATCACAAGGTGGACCAGATGCAGCGGTTATAGCACCGAGGGCAGCAGGTTGGTGAAAGCTCGTGCAGCTCTTTGAGGGGGGCTGCAGTTTTCATAGCTAAGCCTTGGGCAATTACTCAAGTTAAACCCTTTGTCTATGGGCAAGCAGGTGCGCAGGCGGTAAGGGGTAGTGGGGAAGAGCAGGCGCCTGTTCTGCGTTCTGTTTCTCCTTCATAACAGCTGGTGACTCAGTTCCATTGTTCTTAGTAAAACCTTAGTTACAGCCCTGGCCGGTTGGCTCAGTGGTAGAGCATCAGCCTGGTATGCAGGAGTCCCGGGTTCGATTCCCGGCCAGGGCACACAGGAGAGGTGCCCATCTGCTTCTCCACCCCTCCCCCTCTCCTTCCTCTGTCTCTCTCTTCCCCTCCCGCAGCCAAGGCTCCACTGGAGCAATGTTTGCCCGGGCGCTGAGGATGGCTCTGTGGCCTCTGCCTCAGGAGCTAGAATGGCTCTGATTGCAGCAAAGCGATGCCCCAAGATGGGCAGAGCATCGCCCCCTGGTGGGCATGCCGAGTGGATCCTGGTCTGGCGCATGCAGGAGTCTGACTGCCTCCTCATTTCCAGCTTCAGAAAAAAATACAAAAAAAAAATCGATAAAAAAACAAACAGCCTGACCAGGTGGTGGCGCAGTGGATAGAGTGTCGGACTGGGATGCGGAAGGACCCAGGTTCGAGACCCCGAGGTCGCCAGCTTGAGCGCGGGCTCATCTGGCTTGAGCAAAGAGCTCACCAGCTTGGACCCAAGGTCGCTGGCTCAAGCAAGGGGTTACTCGGTCTGCTGAAGGCCCACGGTCAAGGCACATGTGAGAAAGCAATCAATGAACAACTAAGAAGTCGTAACGCGCAACGAGAAACTGATGATTGATGCTTCTCATCTCTCTCCGTTCCTGTCTGTCTGTCCCTGTCTATCTCTGCCTCTGTAAAAAAAACAAACAAACAAACAAAAAAAAAAAACCCTTTGTTACAGTCCTACCACCCTCTATCTCATGGCCACAGCACCAGGGATTAGGGAGGGGAAAGGGCCGTGTCCAGCATCAACCCTACAGACAGCTTGTGTTCTAGCGTTTGCTCTGCCACTGACTTGGAGCAAATGACTCAACCTCTCTCAGCTTCAGCTTTGTTTTTTTTTTAAATTCATTTTAGAGAGGAGAGAGAAAGAGAGAGAGAGAGACAGAGAGGGAGAGAGAGAGGAGAGAGAGACAGAGAGAGGAGGGGGGAGGAGCAGGAAGCATCAACTCCCATATGTGCCTTGACCAGGCAAGCCCAGGGTTTCAAACCGGCGACCTCAGCTTTTCCAGGTCGACACTTTATCCACTGCGCCACCACAGGTCAGGCTCTCAGCTTCAGTTTTATGATCCATAAAACTCAGTATATAACTCAGTCCCTAGATCATAGAGTCCTGAGTTGTGGGGTGAGAAAAAACATGTAAAATTGTCCTTTTTTTCACTATAATGGTTGATTTGGAAACAAAACCAAAAGTGGTAGAGCATCAGCCCGGTGTGTGGATGTCCGGGGTTTGATTCCCGGCCAGGGCACACAAGAGAGAGGCAGTGCATCTGCTCTCCTCTCTGCTCTCTTCTCTCATGCTAATCTCAGGAACTGAGTGCGAGAGCAAGCTCCCAGTCTGCCCCACTTTATAGTGTAGAAAACAAAACCTTTAATCCAATGGGTGCATCTGCTTCTCCACCATTCCCCTCTCCTTCCTTTCTATCTCTCTCTTCCCCTCCCACAGCCAAAGCTCCATTGGACCAAAGTTGGCCCGGGTGCTGAGGACAGCTCCATGGCCTCCGCCTCAGGTGCTAGAATGGCTCCAGTTGCAACAAAGCAATGGCCTAGATGAGTAGAGCATCGCCCCCTAGTGGGCATGCCGAGGGGATCCTGGTTGGGCAGTTGGTCAAATAAGTTTGTAAATATGATATATATGTTTGCTCGCTTATAGTTTGTATTGGGTGTGGGGAACAGGCTGTAAGCAGGCTGGGTCGTTATAGCCTAAGGCTTAGTTTTTTTTTGTTGTTGTTTGTTTGTTTTTTAACTTTATTTATTTTTTACAGAGACAGAGAGTGAGTCAGAGAGAGGGACAGACAGACAGGAACGGAGAGAGATGAGAAGCATCAATCATTAGTTTTTCATTGCACATTGCAACACCTTAGTTGTTCACTGATTGCTTTCTCATACGTGCCTTGACCGTGGGCCTTCAGCAGACCGAGTAACCCCTTGCTGGAGCCAGTGACCTTGGGTTCAAGCTGGTGGGCTTTTCCTCAAACCAGATGAGCCCGCACTCAAGCTGGCGACCTTGGGGTCTCGAACCCAGGTGGGTCCTCTGCATCCCAGTCCGACGCTCTATCCACTGTACCACCGCCTGGTCAGGCAGGTTTAGTTTTAAGACTAAGCTTTTCCCCACACCCTTGACTGATTGCATGATGTGGGGTGGTGCACTCTCATGAGAAATCTCATTATGCCTCAGATAAGTGACTTTGTATCAGGGACTTCCTTGTTTGTATATTGGATTAAAGGTTTTGTTTTCTACACTATAAAGTGGGGCAGACTGGGAGCTTGCTCTTGCTCTCAGTTCCTGAGATTAGCATGAGAGAGGAGAGGAGAGCAGAGAAAGGCCACATGGAGGAGGCCAGGAGAAGCAGCCAAGATGGCAGAATGGTGAAGGAGAAGCCAGTTTGTGCACAGTTTGTGCAGAGAGGAGATGGGGAACAGAGGTGAATAAGGCTAGTGAGCTAGAAACCTTTGATTCTATTGTAGGAAACTCAGATAAGTCAGTAGCTTTGTGATTGCTGAATGAGTGAGTTTTGGAGCCCAGTGTATGCTTTTACTTGCCCCGCCGGATGCAAGCTAGGATTAAAGGTAATGGCCCACCAGTTCTTGGCTCCATTGTTTCATTACCGTCTGTCCGAATCGAATGTGAACCTGCAAGGGCCAGGCGGCTGTGATGGTGGCTGCTGCTACTGGCTTTATAGGTGCATGTGGGAGTCTGTTTCTCTGCCTCCCTGATTCTAACTTCAGAAAAATACAAATAAATAAATAAATAAATAAATAAGTTAATTTTCAAAGGCCAAAAAAATATTAAAAGACCTCCCCGCCAAAACAACATATGCAGAAGAATCCCACAGTAAGCCCTTGGCTTCCTAGAGGTTCACAGCCCACAATCTGGGAGCCCCATAAACCTTTTCCAATATCATCCAAATAGTGAAGAGGAAAAAAGAGGTCCAAGGTGGGGAAGTGACTTTTCCAAGGTCACAGAAAAAGTTAGGGGCACAGCACGCTTTAGGACTTGGGTTTCAGTATTTCTCAGTAGGTATTTTGCTGTGTGCATGCCTAGACATCCTCTCCTCAGCAGAGCCACTGAAGTCATACCAAAGCCTAGGCGCCGAGGGAGTCAGAAGCTAGGCAGTAGTAATGGGCTAGAACAGGGGTCCCCAAACTTTTTACACAGGGAGCCAGTTCACTGTCCCGCAGATCGTTGGAGGGCCGGACTATGAAAAAAACTATGGGCCCTGGCCGGTTGGCTCAGCGGTAGAGCGTCGGCCTGGCGTGCGGAGGACCCGGGTTCGATTTCCGGCCAGGGCACACAGGAGAAGCGCCCATTTGCTTCTCCACCCCTCCGCCGCGCTTTCCTCTCTGTCTCTCTCTTCCCCTCCCGCAGCCAAGGCTCCATTGGAGCAGAGATGGCCCGGGCGCTGGGGATGGCTCTGTGGCCTCTGCCTCAGGCGCTGGAGTGGCTCTGGTCGCAACATGGCGACGCCCAGGATGGGCAGAGCATCGCCCCCTGGTGGGCAGAGCGTCGCCCCTGGTGGGCGTGCCGGGTGGATCCCGGTCGGGCGCATGCGGGAGTCTGTCTGACTGTCTCTCCCCGTTTCCAGCTTCAGAAAAATGAAAAAAAAAAAAAAAAAAAAAAAAAAAAGAAAAAAACTATGAACAAATCCCTATGTACACTGCACGTATTTTAAAGTAAAAAAACAAAATGGGAACAAATACAATATTTAAAATAAAGAACAAGTAAATTTAAATCAACACACTGACCAGTATTTCAATGGGAACTGCTTTTGGCTAATGAGATGGTCAATGTCCGGTTCCATATTTGTCACTGCTAGCCGTAACAAGTGATATGACGCGCTCTCGGAGCCATGATGCGTGCATCCCGCGTCACCGGAAGTAGTACTGTACGTGAGCAATGCAGCGCTTTGTGCGGCGCCGCCACATACAGTACTCCAGGAGCAGAGGGTGACCTCTCACTGACCACCAATGAAAGAGGTGCCCCTTCCGGAAGTGCAGCGGGGGGGCCAGATTAATGGCCTCAGGGGGCCGCAGCCTAGTTTGGGGACCCCCGGGCTAGAAGGAGATCAGAATTTAGAGTTAGGCTGTCAATGAGTGGCTTTGGGTAAGACGGAGAATCTATGGTAGTCAGATGTATGGTAAGTGGGAATTACTAGAACACAGGAACACAGGAACATGGACTGACAAGGCCTTGTATATCTACCTGCTCAACCTTCTCCCCAGCACCTCCAAACATTTTATTTATTGATTTTTTAATTGATTTTTAGAGAGAGGGGAGAGAGAGAGAAGGGGGAGGAGCAGGAAGCATCAACTCCCATATGTGCCTTGACCAGGCAAGCCCAGGGTTTCGAACTGGCAACCTCAGTGTTCCAGGTCGACGCTTTATCCCACTGCGCCACCACAGGTCAGGCCTCCAAACACTTTAGAACATGATTTGCACAGATCTCCAAGTCTCCAAGTCCTTTCTCTTCTAGGTATTTTTTGCCTCCACCCCAACCCAATTTACTAAAGTTTTTGTTTCCTAGTACCTCTCCAGGCTATTCTGGGAAACACTTAAAAGAGTCAAGTTATTCCAGACTCTTGTATGCATAATTAATTGGGGGGGATGGGTGGAGAACTGCTGGAAGATCAGGGAGAGACCAGGTGACTAATTAACAGCTGGCTGAACTATCCTATTTCTAAAATACATTTGAACCTCAGGGCACATAATTGCTGAGTTAAAGGTGATTCAGTGAATCCTTTGTGAAGGTCTTTAGTTAAAGTACTAGTTTGTCTGGGCATGATTTCTAACTGTCTTTCGGTAAAATGAGAAAAGGGCAACAGGTGATCTCCATACCCCTTTCGGTTTGTAAGCAGTCTCTGCTTTCTAGCAAGGGTACAAAGCACCACGAATCCATTTCTTTTCCTTTTTTAAATATATATATATATATATATATATTTTTTTTTTTTTTATTTATTCATTTTAGAGAGGAGAGGGAGAGAGAGAGAGAGAGAGGGAGAGAGAGAGAAGGGGGGAGGAGCTGGAAGCATCAACTCCCATATGTGCCTTGACCAGGCAAGCCCAGGGTTTTGAACCGGCGACCTCAGCATTTCCAGGTCGACGCTTTATCCACTGCGCCACCACAGGTCAGGCTCTTTTCCTTTTTTAAATTGAATATATTAATAAAAGATATAGGTGTCAAGTGTACAATTCTATAATAAATCACCTGAATATTGTATTGTGTGTTTACCACCCCAAGCCACCACGAATTCATAACACACAGTTGAAGGACTTTGATCTCCAGGCTCTTGTGGAATCCTGTAAGTATTTGGTTAGGGCCCCAAGGCAGGTCAAATCCAGGGAGTGCTGATGGTAAAGCCAGGGGAGTGGGGGTGGGGAGAAGGGCTATCAGTTGGCTCTGGGGTCGCTGGGAGCAGCGTCAGTATAAAGCAGCATACCATTTTCTGGGCAAAGCCTGGCTGCAGTGGGAAAAGGCAACTCAGCTTTATTTCAAATTTTAGATTTATGTTTGAAATCTGAACTAATTGTAGAATTACAGACATTCTGTGTCTTTTTTATTGCTTTTAGAGAGAGGAGAGAGAGAGAGAGAGAGAAAAGGGTGGGGGAGCAGGAAGCATGAACTCATTGTCATAGTTACGTCTCCTATGTGCCTTGACTGGGCAAGCCCAGAGCTTTGAACTGGCGACCTCAGCATTCCAGGTAAACACCTTATCTACTGTCCTGTTGGGCGGATAAAATGTATTATGCTCACTTTGTTAAAGATGCCGTCGCCCAGGTGATATTAATGTGTGTTGGGGGCAGGCAGGATCATTGTAGCCTGGGGCTTGGTTTTGGGATTAAGCCTTTCCCACCCTTTTTGATGTGGGGTGGTACAATCCAATCATGCCTCAGAGAAGTGACTTTGTATTAGAGACTTCCCTATTTTGTATATTGGATTAGAGGTTGTGAAGCTACACTATAAAATAGGGGTAGAATGGGAACTTGCGCTCTTGGTTCCTGAGATTATCATTAGAAGAGAGAGCAGAGGAGAGCAGAGAAAGGCCACGTGGAGGAGGCCAGGAGAAGCAGCCAAGATGGTGGAGTGCTGAGTGAGATGCCAGTTTGTGTAGAGTTTGTATTTGGGATAAGGAAGGAGATGGGGAACAGAGGTGAATAAGTCTGGTGAGCTAGAAACCTTTGATTCTAGGAAACTCGGATAAGTCAGTGGCTTTGTGAGCACTGAATGTGACTGGGTTTTGGAGCCCAGTGTGTATTTTTACTTGCCCGCCGGGTGCAAGCTAGAATGAAAGACTATGGCCCATCAGTTTTTGGCTCCGCTGTTTCTTTACGGACTGTCCGAAAACAGTGCGAACCCGCATGGGCCGGGTGGCTGCTGTGATAGTGGCTGTGGCTCTGGCCATGGCCTCTGGCTTTCTGGCCATGGCCTCTGGCTTTACATGTCCCAACACAGGTCAGGCTGTGCCTTTTTTATTTTTAAATTTGTATTCTTCTTCTTTTTTTTAATTGATTTGAGAGAGAGAAGGAGGAGGAGAGAGAGAGAGAGAGGGATATATATCTTTTCCTGTGTGTGCCTTGACCGGGGATTGAACCAGCAACCTCTGTGCTTTGGGATGACGTTCTTAACCAACTGAGCCATCCAGCCACAGTATCCTTTAATATATATATATATATTTTTAATTTTTTTTTTTTTTTTACAGTGACAGAGAGAGAGTCAGAGAGAGGGATGGATAGGGACAGACAGGAACGCAGAAAGATGAGAACCATCAATCATTAGTTTTTTGTTGCAACACCTTAGTTGTTCATTGATTGCTTTCTCATATGTGCCTTAACCACGGGCCTTCAGCAGACCGAGTAACCCCTCGCTCGAGCCAGTGACCTTGGGTCCAAGCTGGTGAGCTTTGCTCAATCCAGATGAGCCCGCACTCAAGCTGGTGACCTTGGGGTCACGAACCTGGGTCCTCCACATCCCAGCCCAACACTCTATCCACTGCGCCACAGCCTAGTCAGGCTAAAAAAATATCCTAAATTACGTACACAAAACATGAATACATCCTCTTTACATTTATAAAAACGTCAAATAGGGTAGTAATATATGGACTAATAAACAACAGCTCCCTTTACCCTTCCACATTCCGGTGCCCTCCCCAGGATAACCACTGGTGTCAGTTGTGGGGTGTATTTTTCCAGACCTTTTCATGTATTTCGTTCCATGTAAATATAGTTCTTTTCTCCTAAACAAATGGTAACATACTGATTATGCCTTCTTTTAATCCTTGCCATCATTTCATATCAGTACATGTAGGTTAACCTCATTCTTTTAAAAAACTTCAGAGCATTCCACCGTAGGACAGTACCATACATTTATTTCATCTGTTCCCTGTTGTTTCTAATCTTTTGGGGCTCTGTGAACAATGCATCAGTGACTACCTTCATTCATTCATCTCTATACAAATTTGCACTATTCACCTGTGGAATAAGTTTCTGCGCAGGGAATTACTGAGTCAGTGGGTCTATGCATTTTTTTCTTTGGTTACATATTTTTCTTCTACAGTGACAGTAAGAGAGAGTCAGAGAGAGGGACAGATAGGGACAGACAGACAGGAACGGAGAGAGATGACAAGTATCAATCATTAGTTTTTCGTTGTGACACCTTAGTTGTTCATTGATTGCTTTTTCATATGTGCCTTGACCTTGGGGCTACAGCAGACTGAGTAACCCCTTGCTCGAGCCAGTGACCTTGGGGTCTCGAACCTGGGTCCTACGCATCCCAGTCCAATGCTCTATCCACTGTGCAACTGCCTGGTCAGGCTGGTTATGTATTTTGTTTTGATAAACTTGGCCAAAATCCTGCTATCTACAGAGGTTTTTTTTTTTTTAATTTTTAATTTTATTCATTTTAGAGAGGAGAGGGAGAGACAGAGAGAGAGAGAGACAGACAGAGAGACAGAGAGAGAGAAGGGAGGAGGAGCTGGAAGCATCAACTCCCACATGTGCCTTGACCAGGCAAGCCCAGGGTTTCGAACCGGCGACCTCAGCATTTCCAGGTCGACGCTTTATCCACTGTGCCACCACAGGTCAGCTCTACAGAGGTTTTAGCAATTTCAAAGAGCAGCAAGGCCTTATTCCTCATCCTTGGTCTGTTTTAAGGGGCCTTTTACTAACATTATGTTGTTTTGTTTTTTTTAATTTATTCATTTTTTTAGAAAGGGGGGGGAGAGAGAGGAGAGACAGAAGGGGGGGAGGAGCAGGAAGCATCAACTCCCATAATGTGCTTTGACCAGGCAAGCTCAGGGTTTCAAACCGGCGACCTCAGCATTTCCAGGTCGACACTTTATCCACTGCACCACCACAGGTCAGGCTAACATTATGGGTTTTTTTTGTTTGTTTGTTTTTTTTTTGTATTTTTCTGAAGCTGGAAACGGGGAGAGACAGTCAGACAGACTCCGCATGCCCACCAGGGGGCGATGCTCTGCCCCTCCGGGGCATCGCTCTGTTGCGACCAGAGCCACTCAAGCGCCTGGGGCAGAGGCCACAGAGCCATCCTCAGCACCCGGGCCAACTTTGCTCCAATGGAGCCTTGGCTGCGGGAGGGGAAGAGAGAGACAGAGAGGAAGGAGAAGGGGAGGGGTGGAGAAGCAGATGGGCGCCTCTCCTGTATGCCCTGGCCGGGAATCGAACCCGGGACTCCTGCATGCCAGGCTGACGCTCTACCACTGAGCCAACCAGCCAGGGCCTAACATTATGTTTTTATGTCCACTTTGCCTAACTTTTCAACATTTAATTGGCTCACATATCTATCATGTGCCAGGCACAGTGTAGGCGCTGGGAATACAGAGAGGAACAAGCCTGAAGCAATCCTTGCGCTCGTTATCTTGGGTCTCATTAAGTTACCTGAGAACACAAGACACTCAGTAAATGTTTGCTCAAAGAGTTGGTCTCCAACCAATAGGTGTCAAAAAGAATATTTAAGTGAAATAAGCCTACCACAAAAGACAACTAGTGCATGATTCTATTCACATGAGGTATCTGAAGTACTCACACTCCATTAGAAATAGAAGGTACAATGGTGGGTGTCAGGGACTGGAAGAGGACACGAGCTGTTTTATGAGTATAAAATTTTAGTTTTACAACATAAAAATGTTCAGTTGCACACTAACATGTTAACTAAACTAACATGTTAACTAAATTAGTTAACACTAATGTGTGGTATACTTAAAAATGGTTAAGATGGGCCTTACCAGGTGGTGACGCAGTGGATAGAGTGGACCTGTGATGCTGAGGTCCCAGGTTCAAAACCCCAAGGTCGCTAGCTTGACCACGGGGTCTCAGGCTCAAGCATGGGATCATAGACATGATCCCATGATCACTGAGCAAAGAGTCACTGGCTCAGCTAGAGTCCCTGGTCAAGGCACACAAGAAGCGATCAATGAACAACTAAAATGTCACAACTACAAGTTGATGCTTCTCATCTCTTTCCCTTCCTGTCCTTCTTTCTCTCTAAAAAAAAAAAAAAGAAAGAAAAGAAAAAGAAAAAGAAAGGAGAAAAAAAAGGTTAAGATGGTAAATTTTATGTTGTGTTTTTACCACAATTTAAAATAAAAAGCAGGTCCTGGATGGTTGGCTCAGTGGTAGAGCGTCGGCCTGGCGTGCAGGAGTCCTGGGTTCAATTCCCGGCCAGGGCACACAGGAGAAGCGCCCATCTGCTTCTCCACCCCTCCCCCTCTCCTTCCTCTCTGTCTCTCTCTTCCCCTCCCGCAGCCAAGGCTCCATGGGAGCAAAGTTGGCCTGGGTGCTGAGGATGGCTTTGTGGCCTCTGCCTCAGGTGCTAGAATGGCTCTGATTGTGGCAGAGCGATGCCACAAACTGGGCAGAGCATCGCCCCCTGGTGGGCATGCCAGGTGGATCCCGGTCAGGCGCATGAGGGAGTCTGTCTGACTGCCTCCCTGTTTCTAGCTTCGGAAAAATACAAAAAAAAAAAAAAAAAAAAAAAAAGCATTTTTTGCCTGACGTGTGGCAGTGCAGTGGATAGAGTGTGGACCCAGAACATTGAGGTGGCAGGTTGGAAACCCAGGGCTTGCCTTGTCGAGGCAGGTACAGAAGCAATCAATGAACAACTAAAGTGAACCTTCTCTCCCTCCCCTCCCTCTAAAAATCAATAAGTAAAAACTTAAGAAAAAAAATTTTAAAGCATATTTAGGCACAAAAGATAGTGCTTCTAAGCAGGGTGATGAAGAGGATAGGTTGTTGTTGTTTTTTACAGAGAGAGAGAGGGATAAACGGACAGGAATGGAGAGAGATGAGAAGCATCAATCATCAGTTTTTCGTTGTGACACCTTAGTTGTTCATTGATTGCTTTCTCATATGTGCCTTGACCGCAGGCCTTCAGCAGACCGAGTAACCCCTTGCTCAAGCCAGCGACCTTGGGTCCAAGCTGGTGAACTTTTGCTCAAACCAGATGAACCTGCGCTCAAGCTGGTGATCTCGGGGTCTTGAACCTGGGTCCTTCCGCATCTCAATCCGACCACTCTATCCACTGGCTACCTGCCTGGTCAGGCAGGATAGGTTTTATTCAAAAGTTAAAAGAGCTGTCAACACTTCATTCCCAGGGTTCCCTCCCTCCATTGTTTTCTTTTGTTTTTTAGTGATGGGGTGGGCAGTGGGAGACAGACAGGAAGGGAGAGCAATTAGACGCTTCATTGCAGTACCATAGTTGTTCCCTGATTGCTTTCTCATATGTTCCTTGACCAGGGGGCTAGAGCAGGACCTGTGATGGACCCCCTGCTCAAGCCAGCAACCATAGGCTTGAAGCCAGCAACCTTTAGGCTCAAGCCTGTGACCATGAAGTCATATCTATGATCTCACACTCAAGGCAGTGACCTCCGCGCTCAAACTGGATGAGCCCATGCTGAAGCGGGGGACCTCAGGGTTTCGAATGTGGGTCCACAGCATCCCAGGGTAGCGCTCTATGCACTGCGCCACCACCTGGTCAGGCGCCTCCCCTCTTTTGTGAACAGATGACCATATAATCTTACTATTGAACAGATATGTTACAGCCAAAAAAAAAAAAAAAAAAAGATTTTGTTGCTTTTGTTCTCCTGAGAGCAAAGGGCTTAGGTATCCTTTCTGATACCGCTTACAAATAGCCAAAAAGAGAACCTTAGCGTCCTACCTCTCTGTAAGGCACCCCTTCTTCAATAGGCACAACTTGAAGAGAAAGTTGTCTTGATGAAAATAGGGCCTAGGAGACTACATTTTCCAGCATGCACTGCTCCTCGTAACGCGCTGCAAATACCGGAAAAAGGTTCATCACTTTTGCGACAGAAGTGGGGCAGGGGACCAGTTGAGCGGGTGGGATGGGGAAAACCAGTATATATCCCGGGATGCAGAGCGTTACCACTTTAGTTACAAGCTGGCTTGCTTCCTGGCTTGTGGTGCTCTATGCCAAGGGGACACGAGGGGAGGGGCATGTTTAAGCTGGAGAAGTCCGGCAGTCTAGAGGCTCTGACACTTCGAAAGGCGTCGCAGAGTGAAGGAAGGCTGTTTCACTCTTAAGTCAAAGTACTTCCCGCGCAGAGTGACGAGGGTTTGTGGGCCTCCTCCCTCACTGATTCTTTCTCAGCGGCAATGCCAAGCCCCCATTGGTGGAAGACCTCCAGGGCAGGTGCGAAGTCTGTGGAAGCCCTCAGTCGAAGTTCTGTGTGTCGCCCCATTGGCGCTCGCTGGGGCGCAGGCGCGAAGGCTCCGGTGTGGTCCCTAGGGGCCGGTGAGCGGCAATTGGCCGAAACCCGCCAAGTAGGAGTCCGGATTGGTAGTTGCTAGCAGAAGCCTGGTTTCTTCCTTGACTTCTGCAAGTGATAGTGTGTGATTGGTTTAAATCCGCGGGCACCTGGCGGTGATTGGGTGGTGGCTGCGGGCGGGGTGCAGTCATTGGCTGGCGCTGGGGCCATGCCTCCTCAGGAGGGCAGCAAATGATGAAATGAGAACGGGGAGGGGAAAGGCCGCGACGTGAGCGCGCGACCTCCGGCGCCATTTTGTAGAGAAACAAGCGGAGTTAACCGAACAGGGGGTCGAGAAGAGCCGGAGTCGGGGACTCAGGAGTTTCCTGTGTCCAGCGCCGCCGGAACCGCCTGAGGTGAGGTGGGCCGGCGTCGGGAGCTGGGGCCGGCTGGCGGACTCGGGCTCGGCCAGGCGGGTGCTGGTGGGGGGCGCACCGGGGGTGGTCCCGGGGCCATTGGGAACGTTTCCCGGAGCTCCGCGGAGTGAGGGGCGGTCGGGCCGGCAAGTGGCGAGAGGGACGAGGGCGGCCTCTCCGCACCGCCCGCGGTGTCTCCGGGCCCCGGGGAGGAGAGGCCCGGGCGGGGGCTGCACGACGCGGAGGGCAGCGCGCGGGGTGGGAGACCGGTGGCCCCCGGGCCGGGCCGGGCCGGGCTGGTTCGGGCCCGGGGGCTCCGAGGGCGGCGGGGGCGGTCATCCGGACGACCGAGCTTCGCCCGCGCGGGCTGCATCCTGCTCCGGTTCCAGGGGCTCCGCAGCCGCGCTCTCCTCTCCTCTCCGGGCTCCGGACGGGGGCCGCGGCGGCAGCGCCCGGGGCCTAGCTGCCGGGGCGCGGGGAGCTGTGCCCGGAGTCGCCCCGGGCCGCCAGCCCCTCCCCCGGCCCCAGCACGTTGTCAAGGCCCGGGTGTTTCGGGTGGCCGCCGGTGGGAGGGGCGGCGGCGCCGGCACTTCCTTCTGACTTCTCGCCGCAGGTTTTGTTCCACTCGCGCGCGCGGGCGCTCACACTTTCTCCGACGTCGTCCCCACCCCCACGCGCGGGCCCCGTGGCCGTGCAGGCGCGGCGGCCCTGCTCCCCGTGGGCAAGGTCCCCCTCTTGCATTGAGCACCGCTTGGCTGCAGGGCTTGTGGGGCTTCCCGAAGGCCAAACACAGCATTGAACTTCATAAACTCTTTCTCATTATCAGCCTCTTCTGCAGAATTCACCCACCCGGTCTCACACCGGGGGGTGGGGGGCAGTTACCCCCCCTCCCCCGACACACTTTGCAGGTTAAAAGGAGAAAAGGATTGATGATACCTGTAGGTTTGACCATGTCTTGAAAATCAACTTGGAGAAGGCAGCATTTTCCTGAAGTCACTCAATTAATTATCACATGTCCTAGGACGCTACTAAAAAACTCAAGTTTCCTTCCTGAAAGCGGAGGAACAAGTACTTAATCTCCACCCCACCTCTTATTTCTCTATAATTCGATTTCTTCGCGGAATTTATTTTAACAGTCAAAAAAATTAAGTGAATGTAATACGAGTATTCTTTGCGGAAAAGAAGTTCTGAACATTTCCCGTATGACAGCACGTTTGATGGGAATAGGGGTAAATGGATAGAAAAAAAGGATAGGGCTAGGAAGTAAGTCAGACAGTAAGAAGGACCTTGGTTTTGTAGAGGTATTTGGGTTTAATGTGTTAGTGATCTGTGGCCCAGACTGACATTCCTATCCTTCCAAAGATTGGAAGCACAGTAATTTAGCTATTAGTAAAATAATATGGTAACACTTTAAATAATACTGGTTTAGGACTCTAAATTGTTACCTTGTCTAAGGAGAAAGTGAACTGATGATACATAAAATTTTAGGCATCTAGTTCTATGACTAAATTGGTAGCTTGTTGATAAAATTATTTTGGAGAGTTTGTCACTTTTCTACAAGTGTGAGTCCCAAGTCCTGTAGTGGAAACTTAAGTTCAGAATCAAGGCACAAAGACTTGACCATTAATAACGGAAGTATTTCCCTATCTTGTCTATGATTGTATATTTAGGGGTTTTGTAGCAGGGTTTTGCGGGATAGTGGAACAGAACTGAAGTACTCTAGGTCTAGCTCATTCAGATGGATCCCTGGTGAGGTTTCTTTACTTCCAGTCTTTAAATTCTACTGGCAGTTTGAGTCTTGTCTCTTTAACATGAATCTCCTCAGGCTAAGTACTGCACCCTTCTAATTTTGAGTTAAGTTATTCAAAACAAAAGCCCTGTGAGGACAGAAGAGGAAATGCTTGCATATCTCTTCAAACATGCTTAAAGACTAATCTCAAATTATTCTCCTATATTCTCACTTTCCAGATACATCTTTGGTGAGATGTTGGTCTAGTTTATGAAAAGTTTTCTTTTTAACCAGCTCAAATTTATGATCTTGAGTCTTTTAAAAAAAAAAAAGTTTTTGATTGATTGATTGATTTTAGAGAGGAAGAGAGAGAGCATCGATTTGTTCTGCTTAGTTGTGCATTCATTGGTTGCTTCTCTGTTTGTGTCCTGACTGGGGATCGAATCCAGAACCATGGTGCATTGAGATGACACTCTGAACTAACTGGCCATGGCATATGAACTTGAATCCTTATTTTATTTTATTCTGCAAGGTAACAAATCTTTGGCACTCAATACCATGGAAGGGAGGTTTGTCCATAATAATTCTAGTTGGACTCTCAAGTATTTTAAGACACTAATTCTTTTTTTTTTTTTTGGTATTTTTCTGAAGTTGGAAACGGGGAGGCAGTCAGACAGACTCCCGCATGTGCCCGACCGGGATCCACCCGGCACACCCACCTTGTGGCAATGCTCCGCCCATCTGGGCCATTGCTCTGTTTCAACCAGAGCCATTCCAGCGCCTGAGGCAGAGGCCATGGAGCCATCCCCAGCACCCGGGCCATCTTTGCTCCAATGGAGCCTTAGCTGCGGGAGGGGAAGAGAGAGACAGAGAGGAAGGAGAGGGGGAGGGGTGGAGAAGCAGATGGGCACTTCTCCTGTGTGCCCTGGCAGGGAATCGAACCCGGGACTTCCACACGCCAGGCTGATGCTCTACCACTGAGCCAACTGGCCAGGGCCTGTGCTTCTTGAATTAACAAAAGTTGTAAATTATTGTGAAATGCTATATTTTACGAACATAGTATATTTTATTAAAAGAAAAACTAACTTTCAAGTCATTAAAAATATTAGCCAAAGCATTTCTTTTTTTGTTTTTTAAATACAGAGAGAGAGAGTCAGAGAGAGGGACAGACAGACAGGAACGGAGAGAGATGAGAAGCATCAATCATTAGTTTTTCGTTGCGACACCTTAGTTGTTCATTGATTGCTTTCTCATATGTGCCTTGACCACGGGCCTTCAGCAGACCAAGTAATCCCTTGCTTGAGCCAGTGACCTTGGGTCCAAGCTGGTGAGTTTTGCTCAAACTAGATGAGCCCGCGCTCAGGCTGGCGACCTCGAGGTCTCAAACCTGGGTCCTTTGCATCCCAGTCCGACACTCTATCCACTGCGCCACCGCCTAGTCAGGCTAGCCAAAGCATTTCTTTTTTTAAATTTTTTTTTATTATTTTTCATTTTTAGAAAGAGAAGAGAGAAAGAGGTGGGGAGGAGCAGGAAGCATCAACTCCCATATGTGCCTTGACCAGGCAAACCCAGGGTTTTCAAAACGGCGACCTCAGCTTTTCCATTTCAATGCTTTGTCCGCTGTGCCACCACAGGTCAGGCCTAGCCAAAGCATTTCTTAAATGTCCCTTTGACCAGACTGAACTTATTGCTATGCAGTTTCAAAATGGCATCCCACTGAGTCTTATTCTAAGACTTTAAACTGTATATAGAGAAATCCTGCAGTTCCTTTTCTGTTTGCACAATTTTTAAGAACCATGTTTCAAAGCTCAAATGGGCTTAAAACCTTTTGTGCCTAGTGTGTACACAGTAGTTTATTTCAGTATAATTTTCACTCATACATTTGTAAGAATGTAGCGAAGTAAATAAAACAACATTGTTCATTGAAAAGCATTATTTGAGAAGTTAGTAATTAGATTTGTAGACTTTTTCTGAAACACTGTTGAGAGGGAAGGAAATGTAGCCAATGAGTGTGGATTTAAGAAACACATTTCTGCCCTGGCCAGTTAGTTCAGTTGGTTCAAGTGTCACCCTGAAACTCCTAGGTTGCGGGTTCAATCCCTGGTCAAGGCACATTATGGGAAGCGCCCACAATTAAGTGAAACAAATGAATGCTGTCTCTCCCCACCACCCTTTCTTCTCTGTGTCTCTGAAATTAATCAATCACATTTAAAAAGGTTTTTTTATTTTATTATTTTTCCAATCTTTTTTTTTTACGTTTTTTTAAAATATTTTTTATTTATTGATTTTTTAGAGAGAGAGAGGAGTGAGAGAGAGAGAGACAGAGAGAGAGAGAAGAGGGAGGAGCAGGAAGCATCAACTCCCATATGTGCCTTGACCAGGCAAGCCCAGGGTTTCGAACCGGCGACCTCAGTGTTCCAGGTCGATGCTTTATCCCACTGCGCCACCACAGGTCAGGCTAAAAAAGTTTTTTTAAAGAAAGGCATTTATGTCTGTGTGTGTGTGTGTGTGTGTGTGTGTGTGTGTGTGTGTGACAGAGACAGGGATAGACAGAGGGAGGGAGAAATTAGAAGCATCAAGTCTTCATTGAGGCACCTTAGTTGTTCATTAACTGCTTTCTCATATGTGTCTTGAAGGGGTGGGGACTACAGCAAAGCGAGTGACCCCTTGCTCAAGCCAGTGACCCCTGTGCTCAAGCTGGTGAGCCTACCCTCACTTGGGCAACCTTGGGGTTTCAAACCTGGGTCCTCTGTGTCCCAGTCCGACACTATCCACTGCGCCACCGCCTGGTCAGGCGGATTTCTGTTTTTAAGGTTGGAAAGGTTAGCATAAACCTTCAGTATAAAATTATTTGGTTAATTTTGTTACAGCTGTTAGAAGGAAATTTCTGAAATTTTGAATGAGGTTTTTTTTTGAGACGGGCTAATTTTAGAAAATACAAAGTGGAATAAAAGCATATTTTGAAAGATACCATTGTATAGTTCTTCCGCTTTGTATTAAGAGCTCAACATTTTCTTTTTTAGATAATTTGTTTGAAAATTGGGCACCTTGATTGGTAGCTCCTACTTTGGAAATAGTATGACTTTTTAATTCTTTTTTTTTTTTTTTTTTTTTTTTACAGCGACAGAGAGAGAGTCAGAGAGAAGGATAGATAGGGACAGACAGACGGGAAAGGAGAGAGATGAGAAGCCCAATCATAAATTTTTCGTTGCGACACCTTAGTTGTTCATTGATTTCTTTCTCATATGTGCCTTGACCACAGGCCTTCAGCAGACTGAGTAACCCCTTGCTCGAGCCAGCGACCTTGAGTCCAAGCTGGTGAGCTTTTGCTCAAACCAGATGAGCCTACGCTCAAGCTGGCGACCTCGGGGTCTTGAACCTGGGTCCTTCCGCATCCCAGTCCGATGCTCTTATCTACTGCGCCACCGCCTGGTCAGGCGACTTTTTAAATTTTTTGTAAACTCATCATAAGAATAGTTACCCCTTTGTTTCAGGCCCTTTGTCTTAAACGTTCTAACTAAACTTTCCTAACTCATTTTTAGTATGTTTTCCCCATTTGTTTATCGTTTATTTCTTTATCATAGAAGTTATATGTGAATGCATCCTAACTATAAGTGATTCTAGGAATACAGTTATTTTTTACCCCAGTGCCAAATTGCCACCTAAATCATTGGTTTGAAAGTAGCCATCTCTGCTCAGAAGTCTTTCATGTACCTTGGCCTAGAGCTGTATAAGTGTTGATTCCTTTCTACCTGTGGCAGCATATTAACTATTTCATGCTGTAGTGAAAGGCTGTGACACAGTGGTTTTCAAGTATATCTTTCCTCTTTTATCTGGTGTGTCAGCATTTGTAGCTACCAAAACATTATCCATCATATGTGTTCAGACTCAAATATGCTGTCTATAAATACTTTCTTTGATGTTTTTAAGCAAAATTGACTTTGTACACTCTTTTTGGCCAGTTTCACATAGCTGTACCACATTTTGCTTGGTAAGTTCTCTGTCTCATTTTATGGTGGGGAAGGAGTTACCCTTTCCCAAACTCATATACAGTTCTCCTGAATAGTAATTGAATAATGTTTCATTTGCTACACTGGATGGCATTCTTGGAAAAGAGTATACCCTGATTTTGTTCTTTGCAGACACAGACTGTGTACTTAATAATTGTATTGATGTCTTTAAATGATTAAATTTTGCTACACAGACTTGGAGCTGTATACTTGATAATTGTGTTGACATCTTTAAATTATTAAATTTTGAAAGCCAGTCTACAGGATGGTATCATCCTTTAGGACACTGAAGTCCAGGAAAGAGATAGCTTTTTTATTTTAAGGTCAGATCAGGTTTTTCTATTCTAGCCCTAATGTTCATTCTATTTATCGTATTGCTTGAATTCTTTTTTTTTAAATTTTTTTTTAAATTCATCTTTAGAGAGGAGAGAGAGAGACAGAGAGGGAGAGAGAGGAAAGAGAGACAGAGAGAGAGAAGGGGGGAGGAGCTGGAAGCATCAACTCCCATATGTGCCTTGACCGGGCAAGCCCAGGGTTTCGAACCGGTGTCCTCAGCATTTCCAGGTTGACGTTTTATCCACTGCGCTACCACAGGTCAGGCGTATTCAATACACAAAATGAAAGATCTATGAATTTGATAATTCATCCAAAAAAAAAGGAATAATCTGTGTGGTCAATCACTTTTTCTTAAAAATTTTTTTTAATGTTTATTTTATTGATTTTAGAGAGGAAAGAAGAGAGAGAGAGAGAGAGAGAGAGACAGATAGACGATAGGAACATTGATCTGTTCCTGTATGTGCCCTGACTGGGGATCGAACTGACAACCTCTCTGCTTCAGCATGATGCTCTCCAGTGGTTGGCAAACTCATTAGTCAACGGAGCCAGATAGCAACAGTACAACAATTGAAATTTCTTTTGAGAACCAAATTTTTTTAAACAAACTATATAGGTAGGTACATTCCTTATTGAGGTAGCGCCCGCAGGTGGTATTTTGTGGAAGAGCCACACTCAAGAAGCCCAAGAGCCTGACCAGGCAGTGGCGTAGCCGATAGAGCGTCGGACTGGGACGCAGAGGACCCAGGTTCGAGACCTCAAGGTCGCTGGCTTGAGCAAGGGGTCACTCGATCTGCGGTAGCCCCCCGGTCAAGCCACATATGAGAAATCAATCAGTGCACAACTAAGGAACTGCAACAAAGAATTTAATTTTTATTTTATTTTTTTTATTTTTTGTATTTTTCTGTTCTGAAGCTAGAAATGGGGAGAGACAGTCAGACTCCTGCAAGCGCCCGACCGGGATCCACCCGGCACGCCCACCAGGGGCGATGCTCTGCCCCTTGGGGTGTCGCTCTGCCGTGAGCAGAGCCACTCCAGCGCCTGGGGCAGAGGCCAAGGAGCCATCCCCAGCGCCCGGGCCATCTCTGCTCCAATGGAGCCTTGGCTGCGGGAGGGGAAGAGAGAGACAGAGAGGAAGGAGGGGGGGGGGGTGGAGAAGCAAATGGGCGCTTCTCCTATGTGCCCTGGCCGGGAATCGAACCCGGGACCCCCACACGCCAAGCCGACGCTCTACCGCTGAGCCAACCGGCCAGGGCCAACAAAGAATTGATGTTTCTCGTCTCTTTCCCTTCCTGTCTGTCTGTCCCTCTCTCTGACTCTCTCTGTCTCTGCCACCAAAAAAAAAAAAAAAAAAGAGGCCAAAGAGCCGCACGTACCTCGCGAGCAGCAGTTTGCTGACCAGGGTTCTAGCCAACCGAGCTATCCAGTGAGGCCTGGTCAGTCACTTTTTAAATTTTTTTTTTAATTTATTGATTTTGTTGTTCCACTTATTTATGCATTTATTGGTTGATTTTTTTTTTTTTTTTTTTTTTTGAGACCGAGTCAGAGAGAGGGATAGATAGGGGACAGATAGGCAGGAACGGAGAGAGATGAGAAGAATCAATCATCAGTTTTTCATTGCGACATCTTAGTTGTTCATTGATTGCTTTTTCATATGTGCCTTGACTGTGGGCCTTCAGCAGACTGAGTAAGCCCTTGTTTGAGCCAGTGACCTTGGGTCCACGCTGGTGAGCTTTGCTCAAACCAGATGAGCCCACGCTCAAGCTGGCGACCTTGGAGTCTCGAACCTCGGTCCTCCGCATTCCAGTCCAACGCTCTATCCACTGTGCCACCGCCTGGTCAGGCTATTGGTTGATTCTTGTATGCTCCCTGACCCGGGACCAAACCCACAACCTTGGCATATCAGGATGATGCTCTATCCAGCTTGGCTACTGGCCAGGACTAACTCTGATACAATAAATTTAAATTGAATTATCTATATTTATTTATATATTTTAGTAAGCGAGAGACAGGACAGGAATGGAGAGAGATGAGAAGCATCACCTCGTAAAATAACCCTTAGTTGTTCATTTATTGACTCTTATACCTGCATTGATGCGGCAGGGTAGGGGGCTCCAGTTGAGCTACCAACCTTGGGCTTCAAGCCAATGACCATGCGGTTATGTCTTATGATCCTACTCTGAAGCCGATGAGCCTGAGCTCAAGTCGGCAACCTTGGGGTTTCAAACCTGGGTCTTCAGTGCCCTAAGGCTATACACTGTGTCATTACCTGGTAAGGCTAATATATAAATTTCTTTACAATGCCAACTATATGCCTGACCTGTGGTGTTGCAGTCAGTAAAGCATTGACCTGGAATGCTGAGGTCGCCGATTTGAAATCCCGGGCTTGTCTGGTCAAGGAACATACAAGAAGCAATTACTACAGGTTGATGCTTCCCAATCCACCATGTTCTTTCTTTCTCTCCTCTTTCTAAAGTTAATAAATAAAACCAAGGGAAAAAGACATTGCCAACTATATCTCTCCCCCATGGTTTCCATAGACAGTGGACGTATTAGTTAGAAATTGCTGTTTAACATATTACTCCCAAATTTAGCCATTTAAAACTTTGTTGGTCTTTAAATATTTTATTTATTGATTTTTTTTTTTTTTTAGAGAGAGAGGAGTGAGAGAGAGAGACAGAGAGAGAGAGAAGGGGGAGGAGCAGGAAGCATCAACTCCCATATGTGCCTTGACCAGGCAAGCCCAAGGTTTTGAACCGGCGACCTCAGTGTTCCAGGTCGACGCTTTATCCCACTGCGCCACCACAGGTCAGGCCCTTTGTTGGTCTTTAATATTTCACAGGCACAGCTTGGCTGGGTGCTTCTGACTCAGTGTCTCTCAGTTGTAATGCAGGTACCCCCAGGCTATAGTCATCTCAAGCCTGAAGGGTGAGAGGATCTTACATGCTCACCCAGGTGGCAGTTGGCTTCAAATCCTTGTTGGCTGTTGGTTGGGAGACATCAGTTTCTTTTCACATGTGCCCTCTCCACAGTTACAACATACCTTGCTTCTCAGTACAGGTTTAGAGAGGTAAACAAGACAGACGTCAATCTTTTGTAACTTAACTTTGGAAATGACTTTCTGTTGTCTTCCTTCAAAGCCACACTTAAGGGGAGGGGATTACATAAGGGTGTAAATATTAGGCTGAGATCTTTGGGGTTATTTTATTTTATTTTTATTTTTTTTAAGAGAGGAGAGAGACAGAGAGACACACACAGGGGGGAGGAGCTGGAAGCATCAACTCCCATATATGCCTTGACCAGGCAAGCCCAGGGTTTCGAACCGGCGACCTCAGCATTTCCAGGTCGACGCTTTATCCACTGTGCCATCACAGGTCAGGCCTCTTTGGGGTTTAGAGGCTGCCAACACATGGTCATTTCCCAAAGATTTGTCTTTGGGTCTGTGTTAGGGATGCTATTCGTTCCTAGGCTTTACTTCTAAGTAGAAGATTCTTCTTGGTTTCTGATGTGTATACTATGCACTCTTAAGTTTCTTTTTCCTATGGCCACTCTTTGTCATTGTTGTTTCTCTTTCTACCCACTTTTGAATACTGAGCTTCCTTAGGACTCTGTGCCAGGCATCCCCAAACTACGGCCCGCGGGCCGCATGTAGCCGCCTGAGGCCGTTTATCCGGCCCTTTGCAGCACTTCCGGAAGGAGCACCTCTTTCATTGGTGGTCATTGAGAGGAGCACTGTATGTGGCGGCCCTCCAATGGTCTGGGGGACAGTGAACTGGACCCCTGTGTAAAAAGTTTGGGGACCCCTGCGTGTAGGCCCTCTTATTCTCATTCTGCAGTTCTCCCATGCTATCTCATCTATATGTTGATGATGTCTGAGTCTGTTATGGCTCACACTTGCTGTGCTCTAGACCAGTGGTCCCCAATCCTCGGGCCGCGGACCGGTACCGGTCCGTAGGCCATTTGGCACCGGTCCGCAGAGAAAGAATAAATAACTTAAATTATTTCCGTTTTATTTATATTTAAGTCTGAACGATGTTTTGTTTTTTTTAATTTTATTTATTTATTTACAGAGACAGAGAGTCAGATAGGGACAGACAGACAGGAATGGAGAGAGATGAGAAGCATCAATCATCAGTTCTTTGTTGCGACACCTTAGTTGTTCATTGATTGCTTTCTCATATGTGTCTTGATCACGGGCCTTCAGCAGACCGAGTAACCCCTTGCTTGAACCAGCGACCTTGAGTCCAAGCTGGTGAGCTTTTGCTCAAACCAGATGAGCCCTTGCTCAAGCTGGCGACCTCGGGGTCTTGAACCTGGGTCCTCCGCATCCCAGTCTGATGCTCTATTCACTGCAGCACTGCCTGGTCAGGCCGATGTTTTATTTTTTAAAAATGACCAGATTCCCTCTGTTACATTCATCTAAGACTCACTCTTGACGCTTGTCTCAGTCACGTGGTACATTTATCTGTCCCACCCTAAAGGCCGGTCTGTGAAAATATTTTCTGACATTAAACCAGTCCGTGGCCCAGAAAAGGTTGGGGACCACTGCTCTAGACTGTACATCTGTATGCCTCACTCCGGATAGGTCCC
Organism: Saccopteryx bilineata; assembly: GCF_036850765.1. NCBI lineage: Eukaryota > Metazoa > Chordata > Mammalia > Chiroptera > Emballonuridae > Saccopteryx > Saccopteryx bilineata. Next base: position 10,875,244 of record NC_089498.1, on the reverse strand, counting down.
AAATAGAATTCCTTTTTCTCTTCTTACCCTTCCACTTTTCTCAGTTTCATGTTAGGAACAAGCAGAGCCCAGGTGCTTAGTCTGGAAATGTGAGTACATATTTGACAACTCTTTCACTTCCCTTTTTTATTCTTCACAGACCTTACAGTTCCTCTTGACTGCATTCACTTCTCCTTCCCTGTGATATTCTTTTTTTTTTTTGAAAGAAAAGAGCAGACAGGAAGGAAGGGAGAGATGAGAAGTGTCAATTTCTCTTTGAGGCATCTTAGTTGTTCATTGATTGCTTTCTCACGTGCCTTGACTGGGGAGCTCTAACGGAGCCAGTGACCCTGTGCTCAGGCTGGTAAGCCCGTGTACAAGCTGGCAACCTTGGGGTTTTGAACCTGGGTCTTCAGCGTCCCAATCCTACACTCTATCCACTGTGCCACCACGTGCTCAGGCTCCCTCTGATATTCTTTTTTTTTTTAATAGATTTTTTTAATTTATTCATTTTAGAGGAGAGAAAGACAGAGAGAGAGAAGGAGGGAAAGAGCTGGAAGCATCAACTCCCATATGTGCCTTGACCAGGTAAGCCCAGGGTTTTGAACTGGCAACCTCAGCATTCCAGGTCGACACTTTTATCCCCTGCACCACCACAGGTCAGGCCCCCTCTGATATTTTTAATTTCCCTCTGTCCTGCTCTTTTCTTCAGGCTTTCACATTGTCAACAGTAGCTTCTAAAAATTTCACCTTATCATATCCTCTGTTACTAGGCAAAGCAGGCTAGCACTGTAACAGACAACCCTAAGGTATCAGTGACTTAAAAGAGAGTAGGCAGTTATACTCAGGTAACTTTCCTCAGGTAACTTTCATGGAAATGTTCAGTAGGTTGCCATCTATGCAGTAATTTAGAAACCCAGGCTTCTTCCATGTGGTGGTGCCATCCTACTTTGGAGACCTCATTCAGCTGGCTTGGGGTGAAAGAACCAATCACGAGTTAGGAGGTTTCCTGGATTCGTTCTGGAAGTGGCTGGTTATCATTTTTGGTCTACATTTTACTGGTAAGAACTTAGTCTGTTGGCCAAACCCAGCCAAAAGAGGTTGAGAAATGGAGTCTAGTTGTTTAGCCAGGAAGAAGAAACAGATTTGGTGAGCTTTTATGGCTTGTCTCTGCCACTCCCTCATTCCCTAGAACGCACCCAGACCAAGCCAGATACCTTCCAGGATTGTCTTTATGGTAAAAATCCAGACTTCTGAAATGGATTCTGCACATACTAGAGAAGAAATTCACAAATTGGCCCCCAGTGACCTCCAGAAGACATTTCATCTTAACTCTACTGCTCACAAACATTAGGGGATATTTCAAAATGAATATGAAGCGATAAAATATCCCGTTTGTGAGCCGTGTAATAGCAGGTTTAGTGTGTTGGTAATCCCCCAAGACTCTACTACCCCCAGAGATCAGTAGTTCACTAGACTCACAAGGCACAGCATATGGTTGTACTCAGTGCTGATATTAGAACAAAAATAAAACAGAAACAGCAAGGAGAAAAGGCAGATTGGTGAAGGAGGAAACTAGTGCTTTTTCCAGTGCAGTCATACAGGACACAATTTCTCCAGGAAGGAATTGTGAGAACACGTTTGTGAAGTGTTCGGCAGAGAGGCTCATTAGAGACTCAGTACCTAGGACTATTACTGGGGCATTCTGTCTACCTCATACCAAAATTGTAGGTTCCCAGAAGACAGGCAGGTGTTCATATACACCACATTTTTTTTTACGTTGCTATTGATTTGAGAGAGAGAAATACACATACAGAAACATGGACTCACTCCTGTATGTGCCCTGACTGTGGATCGAATCACCAACCTTCATATTTTGGGGTGACATCCTAACTAATTGAGCTATTCTGCCAGGGCTCAGGCCTTTTATTTTAAATCTCTGCACAGTGAGTGAGCTGACTGGGGGTTTTGAATAGGGAATCTTGGAATGTGCAAAACTTTACTGACCTAATATTTTGTTGTTTTTTCAAAATTTATTTATTGATTTTTTCTTTTTTTTTAAGAGTCAGAGAAAGAGAGGGAGAAAGGTGGCGGAGCAGGAAACATCAACTCATAGTAGGTGCTTCCTGTATGTGCCTTGACCAGGCCAGTCCAGGGTTTTGAACCAGCGACCTTAGCTTTGCAGGTTGATCCTTTATCCACTGCACCATACAAGTCAGGCAATATTTTGTTTTTGAAAGTTAATTTTTCTATTTCAGTGGGGGGTTGGGAGATCACTTCTCAGTTTCTTTAGTTAGATAACTTTTCAGATAGTTATTTGTATCCTAGATACTATGCATATAAGGTCAGATGTACACAGAATGCTTTTCTGTATCTTGCTATTTCCCCCCATAGAGAATGTCTAATTTTTCTAACCCCTTTTCAGTGATTGCATCAAGGTTCAATATGTTTTTCTTAAACATTTCCTAGAACTATTAGGTCATTGATTTTCAGACATTAAAGTGCACTAAGAATCACCTGCAGAGTGTATTCAAAGTATCATGTTCTATTCTCTCTTTTCCCAAGAATTTTGATTCTTTTGATGTAGTGTGGAGCTTAGGAATCATCATTTTAAATAGCTTTCCTCTTCTCCCCCCCCTCCCTCCCTTCCTTCCAAGTGGGACCTATAGGGACAGAGACAGATAGGAAGGGAGAGAGATAAGAAGCATCAGTTCTTCGTTGCGGCACCTTAGTTGTTCACTGATTGCTTTCTTATGTGTGCCCTTGACCAGGGGGCTACTGCAGAGTGAATGGCCCCTTGCTCAAGCTAACTACCTTTGGACTCAAGCTAGCGACTATGGGGTCATGTCTATGATCCCATGTTCAAGCCAGTGACCCCGTGCTCAAGCCGGCTGAGCCTGCGCTCAAGCTGGTGACCTCGGGGTTTTTTTGTTTGTTAGTTTGTTTGTTTTTTGTGGCAGAGACAGAATCAGAGAGAGGGACAGATGGGGACAGACAGACAGGAAGGGAGAGAGACGAGAAACATCAATTCTTTGTTGTGGTTTTTTAGTTGTTCATTGATTGATTTCTCATATATTCCTTGACAGGGGGTTACAACAGACCAAGTGCTTGAACCAGCAACCTTGGTTGGGCTCAAGCTAGTGAGCCTTGCTCAAACCAGATGAGCCTGTGCTCATGCTGGCGACTTCGGGGTCTTGAACCTGGGTCCTCCACATCCCAGTCTGATGCTCTATCCATTGCACCACTGCCCGGTCAGGCGACCTTGGGGTTTTGAACCTGGGTCCTCTGTGTCCCAGTCTGACACACTACTGCCTGATGAAGCTCCTTCCCATTTTTTTTTTTTTTTTGTGACAGAGACAGACAGGAATGACAGAGATGAAAAGCATCAATTCTTTGTTGTGGCTCCTTAATCTCCTTAGTGGTTCAGTGATTGATCTCTCATATGTGCCTTAACTGGTAGGCTACAGCAGGACAAGTGACCCCTTGCTCAAGGCAGCGACCATGGGGTCATATCTATGATCCATGCTCAAGCGGTGACCTTGGGGTTTTGAACCTGGGTTCTCTGTGTCCCAGTCTGACACTCTATCCACTGCGCCACCGCCTGTTCAGGTGCTCCTCCCAATTCTTAAACACAGATATTTTGGTTGTATAGTAGTATAGTGAGATCTATATTTATTCTACTAAGGCTCTTGAGATGAATGTTTTCTTTTGTGTTTTTTGTTTTAATTTTTTTCCATTAATTTGAGAAAGCATCAACTTGTTCCACTTAGTCGTGCACTCACTGGTTACTTCTCATGTGTTCTGACCAGGGATTGAACCTGCAACCTCAGTATGCTAGGATGATGCCCTGTCCACTGAGCCACCTGGCCAAGGGCCTGTGTGTATGTGTGCGCGCGAGTGCGCACGCTTTTTATAGCACCTAATGTATGGAGTTAGGTTCAAATGTTTGAACTAGCTCTGGCCGGTTGGCTCAGTGGTAGAGCGTCAGCCTGGCATGCAGGAGTCCTGGGTTCGATTTCCGGCCAGGGCACACAGGAGAAGCGCCCATCTGCTTCTCCACCCCTCCCCCTCTCCTTCCTCTCTGTCTTTCTCTTCCTCTCCCGCAGCCAAGGCTCCATTGGAGCAAAGTTTGCCCGGGCACTGAGGATGGCTCTATGGCCTCTGCCTCAGGCGCTAGAATGGCTTTGATTGCGGCAGAGTGACGCCCCAAGATGGGCAGAGCATTGCCCCCTGGTGGGCATGCCGGGTGGATCCCAGTCGGGGGCATGTGGGAGTCTGTCTGACTGCCTCCCCATTTCTGGCTTTGGAAAAGTACAAAAAAAAAATAATAATAAAATTAAAAATTAAAAAAATTAAAAAAACATAAATATTTGAACTAATAGGAGGGCTACCTTTAGCAGCTGATGTTTATATGGTATGGTACCTGTAGTTAACTGGAAGGGGATTATTTGGGGCAGTTTATGTAATCCCTTTTTTATTTTTAATTTATTCACTTTAGAGAGGAGAGAGAGAAAGAAGGGAGGAGGAGAAGAGAAGGAAACATCAACTCCCATATGTGTCTTGGCAAGCCCAGGGTTTTGAACTGGCGACCTCAGCTTTTCAGGTCGATGCTTTATCCACTGTGCCACCACAGGTCAGGCTGTAATCCTAATTTTTTTTTTTTTTTTTTTTAAGATTTTATTTATTCATTATAGAGAGGGGAGAGAGAGAGAGAAAGGGGAGGAGCAAGAAGCATCAACTCCCATATGTGCCTTGACCAGGCAAGCCCAGGGTTTTGAACCGGCAACCTCAGCATTTCCAGGTTGACGCTTTATCCACTGCGCCACCACAGGTCAGGCCTGTAATCCTAATTTTTTAAAAGGGATGATATTAGTAAATTTTCCAATTAAAATGTTTTCTATATTTTTTAGCAAGAGAGAGAGGGACAGATAGGCAGGAAGGGAGAGAGATGAGAAGCATCAGTTCTTCGTTGCGTCACCTTGGTTTATTGATTGCTTTCTCATATGTGCCTTGGTGGGGGGTGGGGTTTGGGGTGGGGAGAAGGCTCCAGCCAAGCCAGTGACCGCCAGCGATCTTTGGGCTCTAGCCAGTGATCATGGGATCTTGTCTATAATCCCACGCTCAAGCCAGTGACCCTGCACTTAAGCTGGTGAGCCCGCACTCAAGCTGGCAACCTTGAGGTTTCAAGCCTGTGTCCTCTGCGTCCCATTTCAACATTCTGTCCACTGTGACCAATAAATAGCTTGGTCAGGCTGTTTATTTATATTATTATTTTCTTGAATTCATTTTAAAGAGAGGGAGGTGGGGAGTAAGAGAAGGAAGCATCAATTCCCATATGAACCTTTACTAGGCAAGCCTTGGGGTTTCAAACCAGCGACCTCAGCATTCCAGGTCGCCACTTTATCTACTGCGCCACCATAGGTCAGGTTTCTTAAGGTTAAACATCTTTTTAAATTTAAATTAAAATATTTTCAGACCTTGGCCGGTTGGCTCAGCAATAGAGCGTCGGCCTGGCGTGCAGGAGTCCCGGGTTCGGTTTCCGGCCAGGGCACACAGGAGAGGCGCCCATTTGCTTCTCCACCCCTCCCCCTCTCCTTCCTCTCTGTCTCTCTCTTCCCCTCCCACAGCGAGGCTCTATTGGATCAAAGATGGTCCGGGCGCTGGGGATGGCTCTGTGGCCTCTGCCTCAGGCGCTAGAATGGCTCTGGATGCAACAGAACGACGCCCCAGAGGGGCAGAGCATCACCCCCTGGTGGGCATGCAGGGTGGATCCCGGTTGGGCACATGCGGGAGTCAGTCTGTCTGCCTCCCCGTTTCCAACTTCGGAAAAATGAAAACAAAACAAAACAAAATTTTTCCAAGTTTAGTGATCTTGAGCTTGTTTCTGTTATCAGTTTTATGCTTTAAAAGGCTACGAATACTCTGCCCTGGCCAGATAGCTTGGTTGGTTAGGGCATTGTTCTGAAGCATAGAGGTTGTCATTCAACCCCTGGTCAGGGCACATACAGAAACAAAGCAGTGTTCTTGTTTCTCTCTCTATTCTTTTATCTTTCTCTAAAATCAATGATTTTAAAAAGGTATGAAAATTTAAAATTTTAAGTTATTGACTGAGAAGTTTCATTTGCATAAACATGATACTTTTTTAGAGCCATTAAAAAATTTAAATGTTTAAAGGGAAATGCTTTTTTGTTTGTTGTTGGTTTTTACAGAGACAGAGTCAGAGAGAGGGATAGACAGGGACAGAGAGATGAGAAGCATCAATCATTAGTTTTTCGTTGAGCATTTCACCACCTTAGTTCATTGATTACTTTCTCATATGTGCCTTGACTGTGGGCCTTCAGCAGACTGAGTAACCCCTTGCTCGAGCCAGTGACCTTGGGTCCAGGCTGGTGAGCTTTTGCTCAAACCAGGTGAGCCTGCGCTCAAGCTAGCGACCTTGGGGTCTCGAACCTGGGTCCTGTGCATCCCAATCTCATGCTCGCTCTAGTGCGCCACCACCTGGTCAGGCGGAAATGTTTTTATTAAAAAATATAATACTGACTTTTAAAAATACATGACTATCAGAGACATGAGTCGGGCATCGAGGTGAACGCACAATCCACTGTACAGCGATGTGTTATAGAATTGCGCACTTAAAACCTATATAATTTTGTTGAATGGTGTCACTGTAGTAAATTCAAAGAAAAATAGAGAATACATGAATGTATTTTGAGCCTAACAGTAAAAAATTATATAATTTTACAGTAATAATAAGGCTTTGTTTTGAGATATATTGGATACAGCTAAAACAGATGACTAGAAGTTGCCCCTGTCAACAGTCTCTATTACTTAGTTTTTCCATGTCATTACTCTGAACCAGTTAGTCACATCTTGGTTGACCTGGCTATAGTCCTGGCATGCGGTATGTAAAGTTCTTCATCAGCTCCACTGGAAGATTGGCAACTGCTTGCTTTTCAGCCAGCTTTCTCTTTCCTTTTTCTTTTTTATTTTGTGTGACAGAGAGAGGGACAGATAGGGATCTAGACCGTGAGAGAGATGAGAAGCATCAGTTCTTCATTGCATCTCCTAGGCTGTTGATTGATAGCTTTCTCATATATGCCTTGACCTGGGGGAGGGGGCTACACCAGAGCGAGTGACCACTTGCTCAAGTCAGCGACCTCGGGCATCGAGCCAGAGACCTTCGGGCTAAAGCTGATGAGCCCGCTATCAGCTGATGACCTCGAGGGTTTTGAACCTGGGTCCTCTGCATCCCAGTCTGACTATCTGCTGTGTCACCACCTGATCAGACTCAGCCATCTATTAAAGTAGGTGTTGAGGGGATAGAGCATCTCATCTATTGTGTTTTATTTTATTTTTTCCAGATGAGAGGAAGGGGATAGAGAGATAGACTCACTCTTACACCCTGAACGGAATCCACCTAGCAACCCCAATCTTGGGCTGATGCTTTGCCCATCTAGGGCCATGCTCAAAACTGAGCTATTTTTAGCACCTGAGGCAGAGGCTCCACAAAGCCATTTTTAGCCCTTAGGGTGATACACTTGAACCAGTTGAGCCATGGCTGCAGGGGGGGAGAGTGAAGGGAGGGGCAGGGGTGGAGAGCCAGATGGTTGTTTCTCCTGTGTGCCCTGACCAGAATTGAACCAAAAGCATCCACATTCATTGCTCTACAACTGAGGAGACCAACCAGGGCCACATTGTGCTTATAGTGGATTCCTTCTATTGGTCACCTGATGTTATCAGAGTGTTGACTGGTTTGAGCTGCTCTCCAGAGAATGTAAGAGACTGCCATGATGGCTTAAAAGATTCTTATCTGTTGCCGATTAAAGATAACTTTGATCTAGCTGAGAGAGATATAAGGGGAGGAGGAGGAATGGGAAGAATCAACTCAGAGAGAGAGAAAGAGAAGGGGAGGAGGAGGAGGAACAGGAAGTATCAGCTCAGTAGTTGCCTCCCATATGTGCCCTGACTGGGAAAGCCCAGGGTTTCAAACTGGCAATGTCATCATTCCAGTTCCAGCTCTACACTTTATCCACTGAGTCACTACAGGTCAGGCTGGTCCATTCTTGTATGAGTCCTACTCTGAATCGGACCCGCAACCTTAGTGTATCCGGACGATGCCTTGACCAACTGAACTACCGGGCCAGGGTGTATTTTTCCTTAATACTTTATAAAAGCCAGATGTAAAAGATGCATCTTGTCCTTTCTCTTTAATTGTAATCATGGATTTATGGCTTTTTAGTCACTGTATTATAGTCATATTTGATTTTTTTATATGGTGTGAATAGAAAGGACTTTTACCCATGGCATTTTACGGAAATTGTAGCATAAGTAATACATTGTCATGTCCTCTTTATGTCAGAATGTTAAACTGTGTTTGGAATTTTCCTTTTTATCCATCTACGCATATGTGAAAAAATTTAGCATGTGTGGAAAGAAATTTGTGGCTGTAAATAATAAATTTGATTAGTGATAGGCATTCAGAAATGTTTGTGATAAGAATTTAGAGTATATGGTATTTATGATTGATAATGATAGTAAAATAACCAGAGTATACTTTTACTTTTACTCCCTCCCTAAGCATTCTAAAGGATGATGCATTTGAGGCAAATTATCATATAAAATCATAGGTTGTAAGTTCCTTTTTGATGCCCAGATTTACTCATTAGTGAGAATCTCTTTTAATTGCTTCTTGTCAGTCTGACCTGTCCCTTTTGAGTGTTTTGAGAATTTTCTTTTGGCCTGACCAGGCGGTGGTTCAGTGGATGGAGCGTCGGACTGGGATGCAGAGGACCCAGGTTCAAGACCCCAAGGTTGCCAGCTTGAGCGTGGGCTCATCTGGTTTGAGTGAGGCTCACCAGCTTGGACCCAAGGTCGCTGGCTCAGGTGGGGGATTACTCGGTCTGCTGAAGGCCCACGGTCAGGGCACATGTGGGAAGGCAATCAATGAACAACTAAGGTGCTGCAACGAAAAACTGATGATTGATGCTTCTCATCTCTCTCCGTTCCTGTCTGTTCCTGTCTATCCCTCTCTCTGACTCTTTTTATGAATTTAAATATATATTTTAAAAAAAAGAATTACCTTTCATTTTGTCACAGGATGACCCAAATTCACCTTTGTATTTTCCTTGTTCCTGCCTCTTAGAATGTCATTTCTCCAGAGACTCTTGGTTCTTCTTAGTATTTAGAAACAGATTCAGGAGTTAGATCGGGCTTATTGCTTGACCAGGCAGTGGTGCAGTGGGAAAAGTGTTGGCCAGGGATGCTGAGAACCCAGGATTGAAACCCTGAGGTTGCTGGCTTGAGCAAGGGGTCACTGGCTCGGCTGGAACTCCCCAGTCAAGACACTTATGAGAGAGTCTTGGCTGGTTTGTTCAGTGGTAGAGTGTCGGCTTGGCATGTGGATATCCTGGGTTTGATTCCCAGTCAGGGCACACAGGAGAAGTAACTATCTGTTTCTTCATCCCTTCCCCTCTCACTTCTCTCCCTTCTTCCCTCCCTTCCTCCTGCAGTCATGGCTCTGTTGGAGCAAGTTGGTCTCAGGTGCTGAGCATGTGGCTGTATGGCCTTTGCCTCAGGTGCTTTAAAAAAGTAAAAAAAAAAAAAAGCTCGGTTGCCAAGCAATAGAGCAAAGCCCCAGGTGGGCAGAGCATCACCCATCCACTTGCTGGATGGATCCCAGTTGGGGTGCATGCGGAAGTCTGTCTCTCTGCCTCCCCTCTTGTCACTTAAGGGGAAAAAACCCCACAATCAATGAATAAGGTGCTGCAACTGTAAGTTGATGCTTCTCATCTCCCTTTTTTCTGTCTCTTTATCTATCTCTCTCTCACTCTAAAAAAAATAGATGGAGCCTGATCATGCAGTGGATAGAGCGTTGGACTGGGATGCCGAAGACCCAGGTTTGAGACCCCAAGGTCGCCAGCTTGAGCGCGGGCTCATCTGGTTTGAGCAAAGCTCACCAGCTTGGACCCAAGGTCGCTGGCTCGAGCAAGGGATCACTCGTTCTGCTGTAGCCCCCCCAGTCAAGGCACATATGAGAAGGCAATCAATGAACAACTAAGGTGTCGCAACAAAAAACTGATGATTGATGCTTCTCATTTCTATCGGTTCCTGTCTGTTTGTCCCTATCTATCCCTCTTTCTGACTCTCTGTCTCTGTAAAAAAAATAATAATAATAAAAAGATGGAGCTTATTGTTTTTGGGGGGAGTATCATTGTTCCTAGGGCATTTCTTATTTTTTAATTGAAATATTGTCATGTAATATTGTATAACTTTAAGGCATACAACATTAATTTGATACATTTTTACTACAAAATGATTGCTATTGTAACATTAGCTAACACTTAACATGTAATTATCACTTCTAGTGGTGGAAACAGTTCAGGTTTTTTTTTAAGATTTTATTTATTGATTTTGCAGAGATAGGAGAGAGAGGGACAGGAAGTTAGAAGTATGAACACATAATTGCTTTACTTTAATTGTTCATTGATTGATTGCTTGTCATATGTACAAGCCTAGGGTTTTAAACTGGTGACCTCACCATTACAGGTCAAAGCTTATCCACTGTGCCACCACAGGTCAGGCCTATTTATTGATTTTTAGAGGAAGAGAGAGAGAGAAAAACATTGACTTGTTGTTTCTTATTTATGCATTCACTGATTGGTTCTTTTTTCTTATTTTTTTAAGATTTTACTTATTGCCTGACCAGGCAGTGGCGCAGTGGATCGGACTGGGATGCGGAAGGACCCAGGTTCGAGACCCCGAGGTTGCCAGCTTGAACACAGGCTCATCTGGCTTGAGCAGAAAGCTCACCAGCTTGGACTCACGGTCGCTGGCTCGAGCAAGGGATTACTCGGTCTGCTGAAGGCCTGTGGTCAAGGCACATAGAGAAAGTAATCAATGAACAACTAAGGTGTTGCAACAACAAAAAACTGATGATTGATGCTTCTCATCTCTTTCCGTTCCTGTCTGTCTCTATCTAACTCTCTGTCCCTGTTTAAAAAAAAAAAAGATTTTTATTTTTTTTTAATTTTATTATTATTATTTTTACAGAGACAGAGAGAGTCAGAGAGAAGGATAGATAGGGACAGACAGACAGAAACGGAGAGAGATGAGAAGCATCAATCATCAGTTTTTCGTTGTGGCACTTTAGTTGTTAATTGATTTCTTTCTCATCATTGTGCCTTGACCGTGGGGCTACAGCAGACCGAGTAACCCCTTGCTCAAGCCAGTGACCTTGGGTCCACGCTGGTGAGCTTTTTGCTCAAACCAGATGAGCCTTTGCTCAAGCTGGCAACCTCGAGGTCTTGAACGTGGGTCCTCCACATCCCAGTCTGATGCTTTATCCACTGCGCCACCGCCTGGTCAGGCAAAAAAAAAAAAAAATTTATTTATTTTAGAGAAGGGAGAGAGAGAGAGAGAGAGAGAGAGAGAGAGAGGTGGAGAGGAGCAGAAAGCATCAACTCCTGTATGTGCCTTGACCAGGCAAGCCCAGGGTTTCGAACTGGCAAGTTCAGCATTCCAGGTTAAAGCTTATTCACTGTCCACCATAGGTTCCAGTGTTTTTCACTGGGTCCCGTCAGAAATTTCGTGCAGGTCCCTTAAAGAGTTAACCGCTCTGATATGTCAAGATTATAGACCTGGTCATCTTTTTGTATTTTTCTGAAGTGTGAGAAGCAGGAGACAGAGACAGTTTACCTCATGCTCCCAACCAGGATCCACCCGGCATGCCCACCAGGGGGCGATGCTCTGCCCACCTGGGACGCTGTTCTGCCGCAACTGGAGCCATTCTAGTGCCTGAGGCAGAGGCCATGGAGCCATCCCCAGCGCCCGGGCCAACTTTGCTCCAGTGGAGCCTTGGCTGCCGGAGGGGAAGAGAGAGACAGAGAGGAAGGAGAGGGGGAGGGGTGGAGAAACAAATGGGCGTGTTGTCTGTGTGCCCTGACCAGGAATTGAACCTGGGACTTCCATGCCCCAGGCTGATTGTCTACCGCTGAGCTAGCCGGCCAGGGCTAATAGACCCAATCATCTTAATTCAAATTTGCTTATACTCGGTGATTTCTGACTTAGTGGTCCCTAAAATAATTTTAATTCACCAGTCCCCAAGTGTTGAAGGTTGAAAATCACTGCTCTAACCACTCGAGCTATCCAACTTGGGCAGTGATATTCTTTTATGTTAACACTTAACAGATTGTGAACCACGGTTTGATATTCCTTGTATTGGATGTACAAGAAACAATTTGTCATACTGGATAGTGTTCTCCAGTTAAAATGTGAAGAATTTTTATAGAAGTTGGACTTTTACATACTACTTAATTTTTTTTTTAATTTTTTAAATTTATTTTTTATTTATTCATTTTTAGAGAGGAGAGGGAGAGACAGAGAGAGAGAAGGAGGGGAGGAGCTGGAAGCATCAACTCCCATATGTGCCTTGACCAGGCAAGCCCAGGGTTTTGAACCAGCGACCTCAGCATTTCCAGGTCGACGCTTTATTCACTGCGCCACCACAGGTCAGGCTTAATTTTTTTTTAAGTGATAGGAGGGGAGATAGTGAAATAGACTCCTGCATGCACCCCAGCAACCCCTGTCTTGGGCTGATGCTTGGACCAACCAAGCTGTCTTCAGTGCCTGGGGACAACGCTTGAACCAATTGAGTCACTGGCTGTGGGAAGAAAAGAGGAAGAGAAGGGAGAGAAGCAGATGGTCGCCTCTCATGTGTCTTAAGAATCACACCTGGGACATCTATTTGCCGACTGACACTATCCACTGAGACAACCAGCCAAGGCATTATCTACATGCCATTTTATAAGCTTTTTCCAATTCTGTAGTATATACTTAACGTTTATGGCAAAACTGCATTTTAAATATTTTTGTATGTTGGGTGGGATTCCATTGCATGTATATAAATGATCCTTGCACTGATGGGTGTTTAGATTGTTCCTAAAATTTTAATATTAGGAAAAATACTGAGAACATTCTTGTATAATCTTTGTCCCCTGTGATTGCTATTTTCCTTTTTATTAGAGTCATATTTGGCAACTTTTATTGTCACTGTGCAGGTAACAGTTGTCTTGTATATTGCTGTCAAATGTTACTGTCCTTTCATTTATACCAGTGGTCCCCAACCTTTTTTGGGCCACGGACCGGTTTAATGTCAAAAAATATTCTCACGGACTGGCTTTTAGGGTGGGGCAGATAAATGTATCCTGTGACCAAGAAAAGCGTCAAGAGTGAGTCTTACTTAGATGGATGTAACAGAGGGAATCTGGTCTTTTTTTTTTTTTTTTTAAGCAACAGAGAGAGAGAGAGAGGGATAGACAGGAACGGAGAGATGAGAAGCATCAACCATTAGTTTTTTGTTGGGACACCTTAGTTGTTCATTGGTTACTTTTTTTTTTCTTTTTTCTTTTTTTTACAGAGAGAGAGAGAGTCAGAGAGAGGGATAGACAGGGACAGACAGACAGGAACGGAGAGATGAGAAGCATCAATCATTAGTTTTTCATTGCACATTGCGACACCTTAGTTGTTCATTGATTACATCCTCATATGTGCCTTGACCATGGGCCTTCAGTAGACCGAGTAACTCCTTGCTGGAGCCAGTGACCTTGGGTTCAAGCTGGTGAGCTTTTTGCTCTAACCAGATGAGCCCACGCTCAAGCTGGCGACCTTGGGGTCTCGAACCTGGGTCTTCTGCATCCCAGTCTGACGCTTTATCCACTGTGCCACCGCCTTGTCAGGCTCATTGATTGCTTTCTCATATGTGCCTTGACTGCGGGCCTTCAGGGAACTGAGTAACCCCTTGCTTGAGCCAGTGACCTTGGGCTCAAGCTGGAGAGCTTTTGCTCAAACCAGATGAGCCCGCGCTCAAGCTGGCGACCTCGGGGTCTTGAACTTGGGTCTTCCACATCCCAGTCCAATGCTCTATCCACTGTGCCAGCGCCTGTCAGGTGGAATCTGGTTCTTTTTAAAAAAATAAAACATTGTTCAGACTTAAATATAAATAAAATGGAAATAATGTAAGTTATTTATTTTTTCTCTGCGGACCGGTACCAGTCTGCGGCCCAGTGGTTGGGGACCACTGATTTATACTCTACAACACTGTTAGTTGAGAAATGTTGGAGGGAAACAGATAGTAGAGTAACTGCTTGGAAGGATTTAGTATTTTCGTTGCAAGATTGCTATTACTGTTTCCATTGTTGAAATCCCAGTGGCACATAATGATAAAATCTTCTGGGGTCTTTGGAAGAGAATGCAGGTGTTATGTTTTTAGTAATGAAGATCGGTAGGCCTGTGGAAATGGTAGCCATTTTTGGACTGCTTTTTAAGACTTTGATATAAAGTTAATACGTAGTTTAAAAGGCAGACAGGAAGAGAGAGAGATGAGAAGCATCAACTTGCAGTTGCATCACTTTAGTTCACAGATTGCTTCTCATCTGTGCCTTGATGGGGGGGGGGGGGGTCCAGCCAAGCCAGTGACCAGGTGATTATGTTTACAATCCCACGCTCAAGCCGGCAACCCGCTCTTTAAGCTGGCGACCTCAGGGTTTTGAACCTGGTTCCTTCGCATCCCAAATTGATTATCTACTGTGCCACCACTGGTCAGTCTGGAATTATTACTTTTTGGTGTGGAGTTGTAGCTAGTTCTTTTAATCTTACTGTAAATATCCTCCTATTACTGTGGGGGTTACTTTCTTCTTTTTTTTTTTTTCTTTTTTTTTTTTTTTTACGGAGTCAGAGTGAGGGGTAGATGGGGACAGAGAGACAGGAACGGAGAGAGATGAGAAGCATCAATCATTAGTTTTTTGTTGCAACACCTTAGTTGTTCATTGATTGCTTTCTCATATGTGCCTTGACCACCAGCCTTCAGCAGACCAAGTAACCCCTTGCTAGAGCCAGCGACCTTTGGTCCAAGCTGGTGAGCTTTTCCTCAAACTTGATGAACCCATGCTCAAGCTGGCAACCTCGGGGTCTCGAACCTGGGTCTTCCGCATCCTGGTCCAATGCTCTATCTACTGCACCACTGCCTGGTCAGGCACCCTCTTTCTTGTTTAAAAAATGAAGGTAGGCCCTGGCCGGTTGGCTCAGCGGTAGAGCGTCGGCCTAGCGTGCGGAGGACCCGGGTTCGATTCCCGGCCAGGGCACACAGGAGAAGCGCCCATTTGCTTCTCCACCCCTCCGCCGCGCTTTCCTCTCTGTCTCTCTCTTCCCCTCCCGCAGCCAAGGCTCCATTGGAGCAAAGATGGCCCGGGCGCTGGGGATGGCTCTGTGGCCTCTGCCCCAGGCGCTGGAGTGGCTCTGGTCGCGACATGGCGACGCCCAGGATGGGCAGATTATCGCCCCCTGGTGGGCAGAGCGTCGCCCCTGGTGGGCGTGTGGGTGGATCCCTGTCGGGCGCATGCGGGAGTCTGTCTGACTGTCTCTCCCCATTTCCAGCTTCAGAAAAAATGAAAAGAAAAAAAAAACTAAAAAAAAATAAAAAAATAAAAAATGAAGGTAGATGCCCTCGCCAGTGGCTCAGTGGATAGAATGTTGTTCTGGAGCGCTGAGATCACCTGTTCAACCCCGGATGTCACCAGTTCAAGCATGTAAGGGCACATATGAGAAGGAATCAATGGCACAAGTTGAAAATGAGTTGATGCTTCATTCATGCTCTCTGACTTTTGCTTCTCTCCCCCCTTCCTTTTTCTCTCCCCCCTTGCTTCCCTTCCTTTCCTTCCTTCCTCCCTCTGTCATTGAAAAAGAATATGAAGGTGGAAAAATACATGAATAGTTGTGGAAAAACAACTTGAAAAGCTGAAGAAGGTGAAAAGGGAAAGCTTCCATATACTTTATATTCCTCATAGCTATATTATTTAAGTTCTTTAAAAAGTTCTATGATTTTTTTCTTAATGAGCATTTTTCCTGCGCAGTTTACTTTTTTCTTTTAAGTAACTGCCTTATTTGGTATTTCATAGTTAAGTTAAGCAGTTACTTTTTACTGTTTACCTTTTTTTATTTTTGCTGTGATAAACACTTCAGTGAAAATCTCTATTTGAGTTCTTAAGGCAGTTTATATGGAGGAATGCACAATCTTAATAGTAGAATTTATAGGTTCAAGGATAGTTCAATAAATACTTTTTACAATATTGTCAATTTGAGTTTCAAAAAAGGTACCAGTTAATACTGTTGTTAACAGTCTGATATGTTCTGTTTGCCTGTATATATCCTCATTATGGTATGTTCTCAAACTTGGGTTTTTGCTAATGTGGTACAGAAAATATGCTACCAGTATAACATAAAGGAAAAAGTTTGCTCTTAGAATTTACAGCAGGTGCCTGACTAAACAGTGGCACAGTGGGTTGACTAGGGCACAGAGGACCCAGGTTCGAAACCCCAAGGTCACGGGCTTGAGCATGAACAACTAAGGTGCCGCAAGGAAGAATTGATGTTTCTCCTCTTTCTCCCTTCCTGCCTATCTGTCCCCATCTGTCCCTCTCTCTCTTTGTCACACACAAAAAAAGAAAATGTTGCCTGACCAGGTGGTGGCGCAGTGGATAGAGCGTCGGACTGGGATGCGGAAGGACCCAGGTTCGAGACCCCGAGGTGGCCAGCTTGAGCGCGGGCTCATATGGCTTGAGCAAAGAGCTCACCAGCTTGGACCCAAGGTCGCTGGCTCCAGCAGGGGGTTACTCGGTCTGCTGAAGGCCCGCGGTCAAGGCACATGTGAGAAAGCAATCAATGAACAACTAAGAAGTCGCAACGCGCAACGAGAAACTGATGATTGATGCTTCTCATCTCTCTCCGTTCCTGTCTGTCTGTCCCTGTCTATCTCTGCCTCTGTAAAAATAAATAAATAAATAAATAAAAAAAAAAAGAAAATGTCAATGAGTGTTTCTACAAATCGTAATTTAAAGTAGTTTTCTGCTCCTGATAAGGTATCTTATAAATTATCATTTTTTAAAAATGATGGGCGATTTTGTTTATTTTTAAAAATTATTATTTATTTATTTATTCATTTTAGAGAAGAGAGAGAGAGAAGGGGGGGGGAGCAAGAAGCATCAACTCCCATATGTGCCTTGACTGGGTAAGCCCAGGGTTTTGAACCAGCAACCCAGCATTCCAGGTCGATGCTTGATCCACTGCGCCACCACAGGTCAGGCTAAATTATCATTTTGAAGTAGTTAAATATAATTACCAAATATGGATTGTATTGCTCAAATAGAACTTTTTTTAAATTGTGTCCTCACCTACTTTTAAAACTTGACATTTTAAAATCAGTAGTGGTTGATACATCTTAATTCTTTTTTAGTCCTTTGTGGTATTGCAGGTACTAAGATGTAGAGTTGAAGGTTATAGGTTATTTATTTCCTCCCTAATAAAAATTTAATTTTAAAATTTCTGTTTGTTTTTTTTTTTAAATAGGTGCCATGTTTCAGAACAGAGTAAGATCCCTGGTAAAGAAGCACTGAAGACACTGTACAGACACCAGATATAGGCTTATTATAGAGAAAGCATTAACCTGCCTCTGAGGTGACTAAAGGGGAATAATGGTGATTTTGCGCCGGGCTCGGCCGCCTGCTTCCGCCCCAACCAGCAATGAATCTTGACTCGCTCTCGCTGGCCTTGTCTCAAATCAGCTACCTGGTGGACAATTTAACCAAGAAAAACTACCGAGCCAGCCAGCAGGAAATACAGCATGTAAGTAAACAAGTGATAATACCATTAAATAAATAAGTATGTAGTTGAAAGCGAGATGGGAATCTGTGTGGGTATGTGTCATGAAAGTATCTAACCTTTGTCCCTTATTTCACCTTAATATATAATATAATCCTAGTTGTTTGTTTTTTGTTTGTTTGTTGTTGTTGTTTGTATTTTTCTAAAGTTGGAAATGGGGAGGCAGTCAGACAGACTCCTGCATGCGCCCAACTGGGATCCACCCGGCACACCCACCAGGGGGTGATGCTCTGCCCATCTAGGGCATTGCTCTGTTGCGTCCAGAGCCATTCTAGCGCCTGGGACAGAGGCCACAGAGCCATCCTCAGCCCGGGCCAACCCCGCTCCAATGGAGCCTTGGCTGTGGGTGGGGAAGAGAGAGACAGAGAGGAAGAAGAGGGATGGGGTGGAGAAGCAGATGGGCGCTTCTCCTGTGTGCCCTGGCCGGGAATTGAACCCGGGACTCCTGCACACCAGGCCGACGCTCTACTGCTGAGCCAACCAGCCAGGGCCTGTTTGTTTTTTACAGAATTCATAGGCTGTTATTTTCTGTAAAAATTATTAAATATGTTTTGATCTAGCTTCATTTTTTATTTTATTTTTATTTTTTTACAGGGACAGAGAGAGAGTCAGATAGGGGGATAGATAGGGACAGACAGGAATGGAGAGAGATGAGAAGCATCAATCATCAGTTTTTCGTTGGGACACTGTTGTTCATTGATTGCTTTCTCATATGTGCCATGACCGCGAGCCTTCAGCAGACTGAGTAACCCCCAGCTCGAGCCAGTGACCTTGGGTCCAAGCTGGTGAGCTTTTTTGCTCAAGCCAGATGAGCCCACGCTCAAGCTGGCAACCTTGGGGTCTCGAACCTGGGTCCTTTCGCATCCCAGTCTGACACTCTATCCACTGCGCCACCGCCTGGTCAGGCTAGCTCCATTTTTTTTAAAGATTATATTTGCCCTTTCTGGCTGCCTTAATGGATAAAGTATCAGCCCGGTGTATGGACGGTCCTGGGTTCAGTTTCTGTTCAGGGCACACAAGAGAAGCAACCATCTACTTCTCTTTCCCTTCCCTCTCCCCCTTCTCTTTATCTTCTCCTCCTGCAGCCAGTGGCTCAATTGGTCTGAGCGCCATCTTCAGGGACTAAAAATAGCTTGACTGATTCAAACATCGGCCCCAGACAAGGGTTGCTAGGTGGATCCTGGTTGGGGCACATGCAGAGGTCTGTTTAGTTATCTTCCCTGTTTAATTATCTCCCCTCCTCTCACTTAAAGATTTTATTTATTGATTTTAGAGGGAGGAGAGATAGAAGAAGGGCTGGGAGAAATGGGGAAACATCAACTTGTATCAACTTTTAGTAGTTGTTTCTTGTACGTAACTAACTTGACATGTGCCATGGCCAGTGTTTTGAGAGAGTCAGAGGGATAGACAGGGACAGACAGACAGGAATGGAGAGATGAGAAGCATCAGTCATTAGTTTTTCATTGTGGCACCTTAGTTGTTCATTGATTGCTTTTTCATGTGCCTTGACCGAGGGCCTTCAGCAGACCAAGTAGCCCCTTGCTTGAGCCAGCGACCTTGGGTCCAGGCTGGTGAGCTTTTGCTCAAACGAGATGAGCCCGTGCTCAAGCTGGCAACCTTGGAGTCTTGAACCTGGGTCCTCTGCACCCCAGTCCGACACTCTTATCTACTGCACCACTGCCTGGTCAGGCTATGATTATCTTTTTTTTAAGATTTTTTTCCCCAAATATATACTTAAAGTTTGCTTTTATTTCCTTATAATATCTTAGAACCAGGGTTACCCCTTTTTGAGGACTTGCTCCTAAAAAAAAAACAAAACAGTTCTATCATACTTTGAGAGTATGTAACACTTTATCTTTTTTTTTTTTTTTTTTTTTTTTTTTTTTTTTTTTTTTTTTGTGAGCGAGAGAGGAAGGGAGTGTGATGAGAAGCATCAACTCATAGTTGTAGCACTTCAGTTCATTGATTGCTTCTCGTACTTGGCTTGACTGGGCATTCCAGCAAAAGTCAGTGACCCCTTTCTTAAACTAGTGACCTTGGGCTTCTAGCTAGGGACCATGGGATCATGTTGGTGATCCCACACTCAAGCTGATAGACTAGGGGTCAGGAACCTATGGCTCGTGAGCCAGATGTGGCTTTTTTGATGGCTTCATCTGGCTTGCAGACAAATCTTCAATAAAAAAAATAATGTTAAAATATAAAACATTCTCAAATATAATATATTACAATCCATTCATTAACTACCACTCATGTTCATGGTTGTGGGTTTTTCACTGATTGCTTCTCATACGTGCCTGGGGAGAGGGGCTTCAGCAGAGCCCGTGATCCCTTGCTCAAGCTTTGAGCTCAAGCCAGTTTCCATGGGGTCATGTCTATGATCTATACTCAAGCAAGCAACTCCACGCTCAAGCTGGCAACCTCAGGGTTTTCAACCTGGGTCCACAACGTCCCAGGTAAACACTCTATCCACTGTGCCACCACTAGTCCAGCAGTATTTTTCTTTATCTAAAATTTTTAAGCTTATGTGAAAATGCCCATATACATGCTCTTTTTAAACATTTTTGTATTTATTGATTAGAGAGAGAGAGAAACGTCAGTTTGTTGTTTCACATATTCATGTATTCATTGGTTGATTCCCGCATGTGGTGGTAAGTACTATGAAGAAAGACAAAGCAGGGTTAAGGAGTCATGTTGATATTTTAGGGAGGGTAGTCACTGATGAGATGACTTTAGAGCAGATACCTGAAGGAAGTGAGAGAACTAATCCTGTAGCTACCTGGAGCTTTCCAGTTAGAGGGAGTAGCAGAGTACAACTGGTAATTTGAGGAACAGCATGAAACTAATGGAGGGCAGGAGCAGCATCTGAGATTCTGAGGTCAGATCAGTTCCTCCAGGGTGTTGCTTTGTAGATTATTGGAAAGAGTTACAGTTATGTTAGATACCAGTTTACATTTTGAGGATACAGATAATGTATAGAAATAAGTGATAACTCTTATGAGTCCAGTTTGTTATGAAATTGTAGCCTTACAGCTTTAAAAGTATTCTTACCACGTGTCATTTATGCTACTTGGTGTTTTCAGTGTAGATGTTGACCAAAGCAGTTATATGGATTATTTACTACTACATTTTTTCTGTGCTTCCTGTCAGTGAATTGTAGAAAAAATTTTAGAAATGTTTATAAAAATCGGTATCTCCATCCCAATAATTTCTATAACTTATTTCAAAATGAACAATTAATATAATTTGGGCTTTTGGCCTAGCGCTAGTTTGTTTTTTTTTTTCTTTTTAACTCTTAATGCTGAGTACAAACTAATTTTTATCTTTTTAGATTGTGAATCGGCACGGTCCTGAGGCAGACAGGCATTTATTACGCTGCCTATTTTCGCATGTGGATTTCAGTGGCGATGGTAAAAGCAGTGGCAAAGATTTTCATCAGGTACTTGGGGCTTGCCAAGTTTGTTGACTGAGATGTAATGAATTGCATTTTGGGCATTGTGTACGTAGAAAACAACACATACAAAAAGTATTCAAAAGTAATCTTAGCTGAATGGTTAAAAGGTACTGGGAGCTCCCTCGCCAACACACCTTTTTGGCTTTCCCTTTTCCTGGCTGTCTACAGACCATGACAGCTACCTAGTTCAGGCTTAGAGAGTTGGCCATTAGACTTGTCTAAAAGAATTAGGAGTGTGGGGAAGTCCTGCCTAACAAGTGAGTGAGATGGGAAGTCTCTTGTCCTAGATTGAGTTTCTTTGGCTTGATTCTCGTCTGGTAACAGTTTGTCATATTCCTTTTAGTTGTATTGTCAGTAGACTCTCTTCTGTAGAGGTTTTGGTTTGGTTTAACGCTAGCTATTATTAATACACGGCAAGTTGTTTAAAGGGATTTTTAAAGTGCTGCTTTTGATAATGTAGAGACAGTATAGAATATTGGATCACACCTAAATATTTTCACTACTTCTGCTTTTATTTGTAAGGTGATGATTTAGTGCTAATGAAAATTCATTTTTTATATTTAAAGACTCAGTTTCTGATTCAGGAGTGTGCATCGCTGATTACAAAGCCAAATTTTATCTCCACGTTGTCCTATGCCATTGATAATCCATTGCACTATCAGAAGGTTGGTATTGTTTTTAATCTTTAATAGTCCTAAGAATGTGATCTCATGTTTTAATTTTAAAGTTTTAAGTAGTTGCATTGGGGTTTTTGTAGCTTTTTAACAAAGTCAAACAGTTAATTTGATAAACAGGAAATATTATTAAAACCTAGTCATGTGAAGGCTTAAGCTTGTTAGTCCACAGTTCTAGGACATGGTGTATTGTTTCTAGCTGCACTACAGAATTGTTAATCCTTGTAGTTCCATAATTGGATGAAGAGGTGGTTTCATAAACTTTCTGAATATTATAAGTTCTTATTTTAAAATAAAGTTTGGTTTGTTTCAGAGTTTAAAGCCTGCACCCCACTTATTTGCCCAGCTGAGTAAAGTTCTCAAATTAAGCAAAGTACAAGAGGTAAGTAAGCACTTGAAGAAAAGAGATACAGACAAACTTAAAATTAAAAACGGCTATTTGACTGATCAATCTAACCTTTCTTATTTCAGGTAATTTTTGGCCTTGCCCTCTTGAATTCTTCCAGCTCAGATCTCAGAGGTTTTGGTAAGTTCCCTTTTCTCTTAAAAATCCTATAGATTCTTTAAAGTCCATGGGTTATTTTTTATCTTGAGGCTCCATGATTGTAGATTTAGAGAATAAGGATAATTGAAGATAATTTTGTTTGTTGCTTGTATGTACTATGTGTATGGCAAAATCTCATAATATAAAATTTGCCTTCATAACCATTTTTAAGTGTATATAGTTCAGTAATGTTAACTCTTTCCATTTTGGTATACCACATGTCAGTAATTTCATCTTGCAAAATGGGAATATACCCTGTGGGACAACTCTTCAATTCCCCCACCCCTCAGTCCCTGGCAATTGGTTTCTTATTCCGTACCTACCTACTAAAGCTATGAAAACATTAGAGGATGAAGGGGGAGTTCGTGAATGAGAATAACATCATCTGCATTTTGATGATATGTGGCTTCTTCTATATTGTGGTGCAGAAATAACTTGTGGATTTTGGTTTACTTGACTTCCAGCTGCTCAGTTTATCAAACAGAAGCTCCCAGATCTTCTGCGTTCTTACATTGACGCAGACGTCAGTGGAAATCAAGAAGGTGGCTTCCAAGATATAGCAATAGAGGTCCTACACCTCCTCCTCTCCCATCTCCTCTTTGGGCAGAAGGGAGCCTTTGGAGTTGGACAGGAGCAGATAGACGCTTTTCTTAAGACGCTGCGCAGAGGTAAAGGAGAGTGTCTTAGCCTGCAAAAATTAATTTCTTTGGATGAACATAGAGAAATGTTTAGAATATGAGGACTGTGATTCACCTTTCTGTTCTTAAGTTGGTAATCTTTTAAGGAAGTATTTTATAATTTAAAGTATGAAAGCAAGAAAAGCCTCATAGAAAAGGTATAAAATGAACCTAACTTCATCAATTATTTTGTTAGATAAATACAATCTCAGTTTTAAGAAGTAGTATATTTCCATGTAGTCTCTTTTTCTCACTTGAGACCAAGACTATATTATTGTGGTGTGCCCTTTTTAGTTTAAAAAATTTAGTCACTTTTGAGATATCCACTTTGACTCCTTGGCTACTGGCATTGTTAGGCTAAGATAACTCCTGGTTCTATTGTTGCCGTTCTTTCTCTGATCCTTCTTTTAAAGAGAGCAAGTAGTCTTTTTAAGGCAAATCTTTCATAGTAGAACAGCCTCTATTCATTTCTACTGTCAGTTTTTGTTTATATAGTTTAATTTTGAAGTTTTTATTTAAATATATTCTGATGGCCTGACCTGTGGTGGCACAGTGGATAATGCATCGACCTGGAAATGCTGAGGTCGCCGGTTCGAAACCCTGAGCTTGCCTGGTCAAGGCACATATGGGAGTCGATGCTTCCAGCTCCTCCCCCCTTCTTTCTCTCCGTCTCTCTCTCTCTCCCTCTCTCTCTCCTCTCTAAAAATGAATAAAGAAAAAAAGAGAAAAAAAAATAGATTCTGATGTTTAAATTGTCTGTTTCTGATGCTATTCTCTTACTGGAATTGATAGCCATATTGTAAAAATTTAAAGTTAATATGTAGGGTATGAATTGGTCAATGGATACTGGTATCCTAATAAACAAAATTGAAAAAACACTGATGAGCCATTGCTGTGCTATAAAAACAGGTTTTTGCATTAATGCTGGAGTCATAACTGAGGCTAGCTGTAGTGAAAAAACTGAATCAACTTACTTTGATTATGAACTTGTGGGAGAGTTGAATTTGAAGGGCTTTTAGAGAGTAAAAGACGATAGATTGTTTAATCAGCGTAGCACTTGTAACCTTTTCTTTGCACCTTTTCCAGATTTTCCCCAAGAACGCTGTCCTGTGGTGCTTGCACCACTTTTATACCCTGAAAAACGGGACATTCTAATGGACAGGATCCTGCCTGATTCCGGAGGGGTAGCTAAAACCATGATGGAGAGCTCTTTGGCTGATTTCATGCAAGAAGTAGGCTATGGCTTTTGTGCAAGGTTGGTAGCAAGACATTAAACTAATTCCTCTTGTGTCAAGCGCAGTGTAATTCTTTAAAGCAAGCTCTTAAGATTTCTTAACGTGTTACCATCTTTCCCTCTCAAGAATTTACTTCTAAATTTAATCTTCTGCATATTAGTTCTGGAGGCAGCATAACTATCCTGGTGGCTCCATTTCTATCTCTACCCCCTCCCCCACCTGTTTCTCAAATTCAGCCTAGTTGCCGGGATCAATATTTTGAGCTTTTTTTTTGAGGGAAGAGAGGGCTGAGGCAAGTGTTTCTCCTTCCTGGTCTCACATGCAATTTCATCCCTGCACCTTAATCTTCTGTCCTCTGCCTTTTCTGTTGTTTTTTTGTTTGTTTATTTGTTTTTTTGTCATTTTTTTTTTTATACCCGGCCTCTTGCACGTTTTTCCTATGTTCTGGGGGCACCAAAGTAATTTAGTTGTACTTATGACTGTGATGTAATAGATTGTTAATATTTTTATAAAAGTAAATTAAAGGCATTACTGTGCTTTTCTTTAAGTGTAATTTTAGTTTTTAAAACTCACATAAACCACATTCCCACTTATGTTTGAAAGTTTTTTTTGTTTTGTTTTGTTTCTTACACAGAGACAGAGAGTCAGAAAGAGGGGTAGATAGGGACAGACAGGAACAGAGAGGGATGAGAAGCATCAATCATCAGTTTTTCCTTGCGACACCGTAGTTGTTCATCGATTGCTCTCATATGTGCCCTGACTGCGGGCCTTCAGCAGACCGAGTAACTCCTTGTACGAGCCAGCGACCTTGGGTCCAAGCTGGTGAGCCTTTGCTCAAACCAGATGGGCCCGTGCTCAAGCTGGCGACCTCAGGGTCTCAAACCTGGGTCCTCCGCATCCCAGTCCAACGCTCTATCCACTGCGTCACCGCCTGGTCCGGCTGAAAGTGTTTTTGTTGTGTGTGTGCGAAGTGAAAAGTTAGGATACCTTTTCAAGGCTCTGTACATGTCAGAATAACCAAACTGACCTTGAATATTAGTTTTTTTTGGTTTGTTTTTTTTTTACAAAGAGAGAGAGAGAGAGGAATAGACAAGGACAGACAGACAGGAATGGAGAGATGAGAGTATCAATCATTAGTTTTTCGTTGTGCGTTGCAACACCTTAGTTTATTGATTGCTTTCTCATATGTGCCTTGACCGTGGGCCTTCAGCAGACCAAGTAACCCCTTGCTTGAGCCAGCGACCTTGGGCTTTTGTTCAAACCAGATGAGCCCGCGCCCAAGCTGGCGACCTCAGAATCTCGAACCTGGGTCCTCTGCATCCCAGTCCAACGCTCTATCCACTGTGCCAGGCAATATTAGTATTTTACGGAGTAACTTGAATTATACTGAAGATTGAGATTGTTTTATCTTCATGAAAGATTATTCTTGGCTCACATTTTCTTCATTGATCTCTTAAAGTTTTTCCATTCAGCTAAGTAGGTAGTGTTTTACATTCTTAGGTATATAAAAGTAACAAGAAATAAGGCTTTTTATTTTGCCTATATTAAAACTAGGGATGTCACTCAAGGGCTCATTTTATGTTATCATTTCTTTACCTTGATGTGAGCGGCGGTAGTGTTTTTCTGAAGTAAAATTTCTGTTTCAGTATTGAAGAGTGTCGCAATATAATCATGCAGTTTGGTGTTCGGGAGGTTACAGCTGCCCAGGTTGCAAGAGTCTTAGGAATGATGGCTCGAACTCATTCAGGATTAACAGATGGAATTCCATTACAAGTAAGTGTAGAAATCAGCTATTTTACAACACAAATGAAACGCAGGTGCCCCATTGTTTATTAAATTACAGTATGATTGGTCTTTCTACCAGTCTGCCCTGACTAGATTAAGTAGTTGGGTTTATTTAATTCAAATTTTACTTGTACAGAGTATCTCTGCTCCTGGCAGTGGGATCTGGAGTGATGGAAAAGATAAAAGTGATGGAGCACAGGCGCACACATGGAATGTAGAAGTCTTGATTGATGTTCTCAAAGAACTGGTGAGTGCATGTAATCATGTGTGTACTTTCATAATGTTAGGGTGAGTTAACCCACAGAAAGTTAATTTTTAATTTTATTTTATTTTGTAGTATTCCGAAGTGAGAATGGGGGGAGGCAGGCAGACAGACTCCCGCATGTGCCCAACCAGGATCCACCAGGCATGCCCACCAGGGGGCGATGCTCAGTGGAGGCCATGGAGCCATTCTCAGTGCCCAGGGCTAACTTTGCTCCAGTGGAGCCTTGGCTGTGGGAGAGGAACAGAGAGACAGAGAGAAAGGAGAGAGGAAGGGGTGGAGAAGCAGATAGGCGCTTCTCCTGTGTGCCCTGTCCTGGAATCAAATCTGGGATTTCCACACGCTGGGGCCAACACTCTTCCGCTGAGCCAACAGGCCAGGGCCCAGAAAGTAAATTTTAATGTATAAAATGACCAGCTGAATGAGAGTAGTAATTTTTTCTTGCCTTTATAATTATGTACATAATTCCAATTTTATTCCTTTGGAGGGTTGCTGTGGAATTTTGAGTGGCACCGCTGAGGTGACTTGGTGGTTTGGGTTATAGGTGTGTGGGGTTTTGGAAGGACTAATTTCTTTTAAAGTAATGATTATGTGAGGAATCATTGAGGAGAAAGAAGATCTTTTGAACATTTTTGTAGGCAGGGAGTAGAAGACACTTTGAGATACACAATGGGTTTGTTTTGTTTTGATTGCATACCTATCAAGAATGGGAGGAGGAAACCAGCTGGGCAGCATGCCTGTGGATGTACCAAACTTGTCTTTACCTAGGATAATGCTATTTAACAGTCCATTTATAGTTCTGTTCTTTCACATTCCGTACTTGAGATAAATTTTAGAAAAATTCTTTTTCTAAATGTTGTTACCTTAGAGGGAATGTTATTGTTGACTTAGAGTCAGAATACCTCATTTGTAGTTCGCTTTTTGTACCATATACAAAGCAAGCATTAAGGTTTTCTTGGCTTAATAGGAGTCATTTTATGGCAAAACTAAACTGTGATGCTTTAATTGGAGATTTTAAATATACAATGTGCACATGCCTTTTTTTCTTTCAAGCACAAATTATACTTAGTACTTTGTGCAAAGTGTTTGGTACCATATTTCCCCATGTATAAGACGCACAGTTAAAAAAAGTTGGTCTTGCCCTGGCCGGTTAGCTCAGCGGTAGAGCGTCGGCCTAGCGTGCGGAGGACCCGGGTTCGATTCCCGGCCAGGGCACACGGGAGAAGCGCCCATTTGCTTCTCCACCCCTCCGCCGCGCTTTCCTCTCTGTCTCTCTCTTCCCCTCCCGCAGCCAAGGCTCCATTGGAGCAAAGATGGCCCGGGCGCTGGGGATGGCTGTGTGGCCTCTGCCCCAGGCGCTAGAGTGGCTCTGGTCACGGCAGAGCATCGCCCCCTGGTGGGCAGAGCATCGCCCCTGGTGGGTGTGCTGGGTGGATCCCGGTCGGGCGCATGCGGGAGTCTGTCTGACTGTCTCTCCCTGTTTCCAGCTTCAGAAAAATGAAAAAAAAAAAAAAAATTGGTCTGAAAACTGGGTGCATTTTATTACTTTTTACAGAGACAGAGAGGGAGAAGGATAGACAGGGACAGACAGACAGGAACGAAGAGATGAGAAGCATCAATCATCAGTTTTTCATTGCACATTGCAACACCTTAGTTGTTCATTGATTGCTTTCTCATATGTGCCTTGACCGCGGGCCTTCAGCAGACTGAGTAACCCTTTGCTGGTGCCAGTGACCTTGGGTTCAAGCTGGTGGGCTTTTTTTTTTTCCCCTCAAATCAGATGAGCCGGCGCTCAAGGTGGCGACCTCGCCGTCTCGAACCTGGGTCCTCTGCATCCCAGTCCTACGCTCTATCCACTGCGCCACCGCCTGGTCAGGGCAGAACTGGGTGCATTTTATACAGTGGTTGTAGAAGTATAGCATTTCAAATGCCATAGATCAGTGGTTGGCAAACTGGCTCGTGAGCCACATGTGGCTCTTTGGCCCCTTGAGTGTGGCTCTTCCACAAAATACCATGTGTGGGCACTACCTCAATAAGGAATGTACCTACCTATATAGTTTAAGTTTAAAAAATTTGGCTCTCAAAAGAAATTTCAATCGTACTGTTGATATTTGGCTCTGTTGACTATTGAGTTTGCTGACCACTGCCATAGATGGAACTGTGAGGATGAGGCAATATATGAAGACAGTGATTTGTCATCAGACACAGATGAGGACAAGTTAATGGATGGGAATTTTGACAGTTATGAGGAGTTATATGAATTTTTAAGATGAATAAAACTTGTTCAATAACTTGAGGTAATTATTTTTCTCTTTTCAAATTTTGGGCCCCAAATTTAAGGTATGTCTTATACATGGAGAGGGGAAATATGGTAAATTATTATTTTCTTTATGAGTTTTTATTTATTCATTTTTATGAGAGGAGAGAGTAGAAAGAGAGAGAGAGACAACGGGAGAAGCAGGAAGCATCAACTTCCATAGGTGCCTTGACCAGGCAAGCCCAGGGTTTCAAACTGGTGACCTCAGCATTCCAGTTCGACGCTCTATCCACTGTGCCACCACAGGCCAGGCGGTAAATTATTTTTTATAAACTTGTTTCCTTTGCTTTGTGTTTCTTTAAGGTGTCTCATGTGGTTTTTTGTTTGTTTGTTTGTTTGTTTTTGATATACAGAATCTAGACTTTTCTTGATGCACATACTGCTGTGCTTTGATGAGATCTTATCATTGGTTTACTTCTGCAACTTTGTTCCAAGGTAGTAGAATCTTGGTATAAAGAGGAGACCTGGCATGAAGTGTTACTTACTTGCCATGTTTGGGATGAGAGTGTTCATGGGACTTAGTAGAATATGAGAGAAGTCCCATTTGTGTACTCATGGGGTCAGAAGTATGTTGTGAAGAGTACCCTGCTAGTAGAGACAATTTAGTTTGAATGTTAAGAACTAGCCTGACCAGGTGGTGGTGCAGTCGATAGAGCATCGGACTGGGATGCCGAGGACCCAGGTTTGAGACCCCAAGGTCACTAGGTTGAGCTTAAGCTCATCTGGCTTGAGGAAAAAACTCACCAGCTTGGACCCAAGGTCGCTGGCTCAAACAAGGGGTTATTGGGTCTGCTGAAGGCCCGCGGCCAAGGCACATATGAGAAAGCAATCAAGAACAACTACGGTGTCGCAACGAAAAACTAATGATTGATTCTTCTCATCTCTCTCTCTGTACCTGTAAAAAAATAAATAAATAAACTTACTTATTGCTTGGCCAGGTAGTGGCAAAGTGGATAGAGCGTCATACAGGGATGCAGAGGACACAGATTCGAAACCCTCAGGTTGCCAGCTTGAGCTTGGGATCATAGACATGACCCCATGGTTGCTGACTTGAGCTCGAAGGTCACTGGTTTGAGCAAATGGTCACTTGCTCTGCTGTAGGCTCCTGGTCAAGGCACATATGATTAAGCAATCAATGAACAAACTAAGGTGTTGCAATGAAGAATTGATGTTTCTCATCTCTCTCCCTTCTCTCTCTCTCTTTCACTAAAAATAAAAAAGAAACAAACAAAAAAATGAATTTACTATTCTAAAGTTTTTTGTAAGTGCCAGAAAGATTCAGATGATTTTGAGTTTATAATTAGAATATCTTGGTTGAACTTCAGATTTAATTTTGCTTTTTGGATGAAGCATCAAAATATGTGTACTTTTAGTTCACTCAGCTTTGAAATTTTTTTCGTTTTAGAACCCGAGTTTGAATTTTAAGGAAGTAACTTATGAACTGGACCATCCTGGATTTCAAATTCGTGACAGTAAAGGACTTCGTAATGTGGTTTATGGCATTCAACGGGGTCTGGGTATGGAGGTGTTGTTCCCAGTAGACCTCATATATAGACCATGGAAACATGCAGAAGGCCAGGTAAATGCATGATGTTTAGCAATAGAAGGGGGAAAATAATGATCTATTTCTTACCTAAGGCCATCTATCCATTGATTTAAACAGTCTTTTAAAGTAGAATTTGTTTTGTATGGTTCAGAAAAGCAGAAATTCATAAATTTGTAGGAATGTTATCCTATATAGTTTAGTATTATGCAGATTCATTTGGAGTATAGCAATCAAACTGTTTAATGATGTTTGTCTCCAGGTCCATCACATCCTGCACCTTTCATCTGTCTGAATTGTCTGCGATTTTAAAAGAGAAAATAATTAAGATCTTTAAAGGGAAATTGTCATTCTAATAACCTTATGATTGAGAATAGCCTAATGAAAATGTTCCTGGTTTTTATAGCTTCACTGTTGTATATGGTTGTAAGGACTTTCTCCTCTTGTTCCAGCTCTCCTTTATTCAGCATTCCCTTATAAACCCAGATATCTTCTGTTTTGCTGACTATCCCTGTCATACTGTTGCCACTGATATTCTGAAAGCACCCCCAGAGGATGACAATCGAGAAATTGCCACATGGTAAGCACTCATCTTGCTCTTGAAAGGGTCATTTTTACTTTCTTGATAAAAAAAAAAAAAGAAGACATGAGTAGTTAGCAGTTACATAGTTAAAAAGTTCAAATGAAACTTTGGTTTTTTTGTTTTTGTATTTTTCTGAAGTGAGATGCAGGGAGGCAGAGAGACAGACTCCAGCATGTGCCCGACAGGAATCCACCTGGCATGCCCACCAGGGGGCGATGCTCTTGCAACCAGAGCCATTCTAAGGCCTGAGGCGGAGACCATGGAGCCATCCTCAGCGCCTGGGCCAACTTGCTCCAGTGGAACCTTGGCTGTGGGAGAGGAAGAGAGAGACAGAGAGAAAGGAGAGAGGGGGAAGGGTGGAGAAGCAGATGGGCACTTTTTCTGTGTGGCCTGGCCGGGAATCGAACCCAGGACTTCACGCACTGCTAGACCGACGCTCTACCACTGAGCCAACCGGCTAGGGCCACCTTAACTTTTTATAGCGTGATGATGGATAAAAATCTGTTTTTCATCCCATCACTAGATAGTTATATCTCGCCTCTTGTAAGGTCTGCCATTAGATATTTTTTCAAACTTTAAATGTTGGAAGGAGGTTTATAAATATTCTTAGTATTCAATTCCTTTATTCTCTGTTGATTTGCTTTTTTAAAATAATAGCTCATTATGGCCAACCCATCAAATCTAAAACTTTCAGCAAAATTGCTTGGTTTATCTGAGTTCTAGTTTCAAGTTTCTGAGGGAGAATCTGACTCTGGCTTTGTGGTTTCTCCTACAAGGAGATCACTTCTCTTTGGGGAGGTGAGGTGAGGCTGGTGGAAGTACCTCATTCCTGTTGAGACACACACTTGGCTATAGGAAGGGGGCATGGGTTGGATTGGTCCCCAAGAGCATCTGCTTTACAATGTTGTTTTTTTTCCTCCGCCATACTCTACTGGAGCACTTTTCTGACATGTAGCAGATTATTATTTTTATTTTATTTTTTGGCCATGGGAGGTAGTTTTAGGACAGTTTAAAGCCCTTGAGGTTGCCAGATCTTCTGAAACTAGGGTTGGCAAAAATTTCTTGTGAAGGGTTAGTTAACATCTGGCTTTGCAGATCAAATGGTGTCTATAGCAACTTAACTCTTTTTTTATAGCACAATAAAAGGAGTGTTTGTAATTATGGAAATGGCAAGTGGTGTCCCTTTCCCCTCACTTATTCTCTGTTAATTTGGACTGCCTTTGAAATAAGTTTTGTACACCTAGATTTTCACTGATGTATTTTACTCGCATTTTTGTTAGGAAGAGCTTGGATTTGATTGAATCTCTGCTGAGGCTCGCAGAGGTGGGGCAGTATGAGCAAGTCAAGCAGCTCTTCAGCTTCCCTATCAAACACTGTCCAGATATGCTGGTGTTGGCCTTACTGCAAATCAACACCTCCTGGCACACCTTGCGTCACGAACTCATCTCCACTCTGATGCCAATTTTCCTTGGGAACCATCCTAACTCTGCTATTATTTTGCACTATGCATGGCATGGGCAGGTAAGACATGATCATTTCTTTGTCAGAGGGTGTTCAGTGAGGGAAGTTGTCAGTCTTGGAATTATGACAGTCTGGAAAAGTCACACTTCTATAAAGATTATTATCTTTTTCTATCATGTGGCTATTGAGGTGTAAAAATTAAAGGACTAAAATATTCAGTGCTATATTACGAAAGCTCTATGTTGCTAGGGCCACAGTATCCTTTTGATAACAGTAAGGAGCCTCATCATTGATCCAGGAAACAGAAGGTACTCATTTACTTTCTAACAGTAAATAGGGAGGGGGTGTCACAAATCAATTTCGGTGGCAGTACTTTCTGTTTTACCCCAGTCAAGCATTTATATTTTATTTTAGTTTCTGGTGAAATACTGTCAAGCTCCTGTGCTTTTCACACTCTTATTTTGTAAAACATATTTGACAGAAATTCTTCTGTCCATCAATTTTTTAAAATTTAATTTTATATATTTGAAATCATTTATTGAAAGAAAAAATTTTTTGAGAGAGAGAGAGAGACAGCAAAAGAGAGAGATGAGAAGCATGAACATGTAGTTGCTTCACTTTAGTTGTTCATTGATTGCTTCTCGTATAGGCCCTGATGGGGTGGCTCAAGCTGAGCCAGTGGGACCCCTTGCTCAGTCCAGCGACCTTGGGATCATGTCACTGATCCCGTGTTCAAGCCAAGAGCCTGTGCTCAAGCCTGGCAACCTCAGCGTTCTGGGTCGACACTCTAACCACTTCACCCATCACACAGGTCAGGCTTTTTTTTTTTTCCTTGTTAGTTTGTATTTTTAATGACAAATGCAAAAGGTTAAGAGAAAGCTGTCATCTTTTCCTTTACATCACATGCCCTTTGTGGCTACTGTTTTCTTTTAATTATTTTTATAGTAGTTTATCTTTGTATATCAGTACTTTCCAGTACTCTACTTGTAAATGAAGAATTTTAGCCTTTTGTTTCATGCCGTTCAATCAGGTCTCCTCCATTTGTAAAAACTAAGATTGTGCATGGTACACTTAATAGTTTAAAGAAATTAAAGAATGTTTAACAAACAGTTAAAAGTTTGCAGCCCAGACATACTTTTTTTTTTTTTTTTGTATTTTTCTGAAGTTGGAAATGGGGAGGCAGTCAGACAGACTCCTGCATGTGCCCGACCGGGATCCACCCGGCACGCCCACCAGGGAGCGATGTTCTGCCCATCTGGGGCGTTGCTCTGTTGCAACCAGAGCCATTCTAGTACCTGAGGCAGAGGTCGCAGAGCCATCCTCGGGGCCCACGCCACTTTGCTCCAATGGAGCCTTGGCTGTGGGAGGGGAAGAGAGACAGAGAGGAAGGAGAGGGGGAGGAGTGGAGAAGCAGATGGGCGTTTCTCCTGTGTGCCCTGGCCGGGAATCGAACCCGGGACTCCTGCACGCCAGGCTGACGCTCTACCACTGAGCCAACCGGCCAGGGCCTACCCAGACATTCTTAACATCTTTCTCACTGCTAAAACAGTTATTAAAGTGGTTTAGATAGAGTGATAGCAATTGCTTTGCCATCACTTCTTTGAGAAGTACTAAATTTCAACTATTTGGTTTTTTATCATTTAGCTGCAAGCCTTTATATTTTATATCACTTCTCATCCAGGCTGTTTTCTGGTAAAAAAAAAAAACAACTTTTTTTTAAATAATTACAATGACATTCTCATTTGTGAAAATTGACTTATAACAAACACCACTCTCAGAAATGCTAGTACCACACTACTATGAAATATGAGAAACAATGACCTTAAAATGTTTCCTTTTTACTATATACTATTAACTTGTAATTTAACTTCAAGGAATTAATATATAATATATACTTGATGTATCCATATGTTCATATCATAATCTAATTTTTTGTTTAAAAATGCGTAGGCAGTCCTGGACAGTTTGCTCAGGAGGTTAGAGCGTTGTCCTAATACTCAAAGGTTGTAGGTTTGGTCCCTAGTCAGGGCACATACAGGAACAGATTGGTGTTTTTCTCTCTCTCTCACCACATCCTCTCTCTCTCTCTTTCTCTCTCTCTCTCTCTCTGAAATCAATCAATAATTTTTTTTTTAATCAGAAAAGAAAATGCATAGGCATATTTTATAAGAAATTTGTTGAGTGACAAGATAGCCCCAGGGTTTAGGGGCAGGCTTCATTTTCATGATGTGGAAATAACTGCTCTCCCCACAAAGAATGTCATTATGATCAGTACTTGAGGCTTATACTTAATGTCTGCACTGGTGACAGGCCTCATTTTTACATAAAAACAACAAGTAAAATTAGCTGGACATTTGCAGTAGTGCCTGTAAAAATGTTCTGCAGCTTTACTATTTAACTCTCCTTTTCTTTTCTTAGGGACA
Organism: Saccopteryx bilineata; assembly: GCF_036850765.1. NCBI lineage: Eukaryota > Metazoa > Chordata > Mammalia > Chiroptera > Emballonuridae > Saccopteryx > Saccopteryx bilineata. The sequence goes on along the minus strand of NC_089498.1, from coordinate 10,840,601 downwards.
GTCTCCCTCAATCCGCCAACTTATCATGCATGCAATGGCAGAATGGTACATGCGAGGGGAGCAGTATGACCAGGCCAAATTGTCTCGAATACTTGATGTGGCCCAGGACTTGAAGGTGAGCTTGGAGGGACAGAATAACACATTTATATTTATTTACTTAGTTATTTATTTAGTTATTTATTTAATTCCCCTTTTTCCAAGCGAGAGGAGGGGAGATAAAGAGATTCCCCACATATGCCCCAACTAAGATCCACCCTCCATTTGGGGCTGATGCTCTGCCCATCTGTGACCATGCTCGCAAACAAGCTATTTTCAGTTCCTGAGGCGGAGGCTCCACTGAGCCATTCTCCATGCCCAGGGCCATGCTTGAACCAATGGAGCCATGGCTGTGGGAAGCATAAAGAAAGGGGGGGTGGGATGAGGTGTAGAAGCAAATGGTCAACTCTCTTGTGTGCCCTGACTGGGAATCAACACATGTTGAGCCAATGCTCTACCACTGAGCCAGGGCCAATTTTTATTTATTAATAATAAAAAACAACTCATTTTATGTAACATAGATGGCTTGGGAATAATTCGCATATAACAACTTTTAGCTAAAATGAGACAGGAATTTTTTAACTAGAAAGGGATTGGAAGCAGAGTGGTTTTAGAGATGTAAAAATACGGCAAAATTCATTTTTATTGGACTGAATTTTGTTAGCTTTTTATCTAATATATATATGTTATTTTAATGTTTATTGATTTTTAGAGAGGATGGGAAAGAGAAAGACAGGAACATTAGTCTATTTCTGTATCTGCTTGACTGGATCAAACCAGCAACCTCTGTACTTGGGACGATGCTCTGACCAACTGAGCTAGCCAGCCAGGGCTGAATTTTGTTAGTTTTTCAGTGATATTTGCAATGGCTGTTTTATTTTAAAGTAAGTCATATTTTATCTCAGATGTAATCTGGGAGATAACAATTTTTGGAGAAGATGCTTTTTTCAGCCCTTTTGCAAAATTCATTAGCATTAACCTGACCTTTTGAGAAATAGTGTGACTCTTGATGCCTTTGATAACTAGGGGCATATAGTACATATAGTACTAGTGTTACAGATTTATTCAGGTTAGAATAAGATGGAGTTTAGATTGTTAAAAATGGATCAGGATTATTTTTTTATGTTTTGTATCTTGTTCTGCTTTAGTAGTAGTTACTTGAAAAAGTACAGGGTAAACTATTTAAAAGTAAAGTCAGTTTGAAATGTTTACCTTATTTTAAGTAGAGACTAATGTTACAGTTGAAGGACTAAGCTGCTTAAAAAATTGTGGCTACAAAAATATTAGCAGTATGTTTTATTTAGGCTTATTTATGAAAATAAAAGCCAGAAACGGAAAGTAGGACAGAGAGATAGAAAATGATTTAATTGCTTGACTTGTAGTTTCTAATGTTCTTTTTCTAGGCCTTGTCAATGCTGCTAAATGGTACTCCATTTGCCTTTGTTATTGACCTTGCTGCACTTGCTTCACGTCGTGAATACCTCAAACTTGACAAGTGGCTCACAGATAAAATTCGAGAGCATGGAGTAAGCAGGATTTGTCCATTTATTACTGATTTTAAATATTAATGTCTAAAATAGTTGAAGAGAAAAATTACCTTTTAATTGTGTCAGTTAAGATGTTATTCTGGATTTTAGTCATGGTGCTTAGTCTTTAATCTGTAATCAGTTAAAATCAATTTCAAATACACAGAGATGTTCTCTTTTTCAGGAGCCTTTTATCCAGGCATGCATGACTTTTTTAAAGAGACGGTGCCCTTCTATCTTGGGTGGACTTGCCCCAGAGAAAGATCAGCCCAAAAGTGCACAACTTCCTCCAGAAACTCTGGCGACGATGTTGGCCTGTTTACAAGCTTGTGCAGGGTAAGAAGAGCATGCTTGAAAATGACCGTCTAATTTTGGAATTGAATTATATTGGTAATTGTTGATTTGGGGAAGAATGGATAAATAATTTTTAAATTTAAAGTACTGTATACTAAAAATACATACCAGCTTCACTTGAGTGTTTTTTTGTTGTTGTTTTTTTTTTTTTCTGAAGCTGGAAACTGGGAGGCAGTCAGACAGACTGCCACATGTGCCCGACCGGGTTCCACCCGGCACGCCCACCAGGGGGCGATGCTCTGCCCATCCGGTGCATCGCTCAGTCGCGACCAGAGCCACTCTAGTGCCTGGGGCAGAGGCCAAGGAGCCATCCCCAGCGCCCGGGCCATCTTTTTGCTCCAATGGAGCCTCGGCTGCGGGAGGGGAAGAGAGAGACAAGAGAGGAAGGAGAGGGGGAGGGGTGGAGAAGCAGATGGGCGCCTCTCCTGTGTGCCCTGGCCAGGAATCGAACCGGGGACTTCTGCACACCAGGCTGACGCTCTACCACTGAGCCAACCGGCCAGGGCCTGTTTGTTTTTTATATAAGGTGTATGATAGGGTTTCAGTTACATGTTTTAGGTGTGGATGTTTGTTTGTCCCAACACCATTTGTTGAAAAGGCTGATCTTTCTCTTTTATATAAAATCAATCACCCAGCCTGACCAGGTGGTGCAGTGGATAGAGTGTCAGACTAGGACATGGAGGACCCAGGTTTGAAACCCTGAGGTTGCCAGCGTGAGCATGGGCTCATCTGGTTTGAGCAAGGGCCACTCACTCAGCTGTAGCAACCCACCTTCAGTCAAGGCACATATGAGAAAGCAATCAGTGAACAACTAAAATGCCGCAAACGAAGAATTGATGCTTCTCATCTCTCTCCCTTCCTGTCTGTCCCTTTCTCTGTCACACACACACACACAAAAAAAAAAAAAAAAAAAAAAATCAGCTGCTCATATGTCTATGTTTTATTTCTGGACTCTTAATTTTATTCCATTGATCTATATGTCTATCCTTATATCAGTTCCACACTGTCTTGATTACTAGAACTTTTTGCTAAGTTTTGAAGTTGGGATGTATGAATCTTTAAATTAGTTGCTCTTTTTCAAGATTGTTTTGGTTGTTCTGGGTCTCTTGTTTTTCCATATAAATTTTAGGACCAGCTTGTCAACTTTTGCAAAGAAATTGGAAAGTAGTCCACTGGTATTTTGATAAGGATTGTGTTGAAACTTGTGATCATTTTAGTGAATATGCCGCTTAACAATGTTGAGTCTTCTAATCGTGAATCTGAGATGTTTATCCATTTATTTCTATAATTTTTTTTTTTCAGAGAGAGAGAGAGGGATAGACAAGGACAGACAGACAAGGAAAGGAGAGAGATGAGAAGCATCAATTATTAGTTTTTCTTTGCGCATTGCAACACCTTAGTTGTTCATTGATTGCTTTCTCATATGTGCCTTGACCGTGGGCCTTCAGCAGACTGAAGCCAGCAACCTTGGGTTCAAGCTGGTGGGCTTTTTGCTCAAACCAGATGAGCCTGCGCTCAATGTGGCGACCTCAGGGTCTCAAACCTGGGTCCTCTGCATCCCAGTCCAATGCTCTATCCATTGCGCCACCGCCTGGTCAGGCCATTTCTGTAATATTTTTTTAGTGATGTTTTGTTGTTTTCATTGCACAAGTCTTGCACTTGTTGAGTATTTTATACAAGTCATATCATTAGTTATTGGAGATAGTTTTATTTTTTCTTTCCCACCTGGGTGCCTTTTTTTTTTCTTGCCAACTTTCTCTAGCATAAACTTTCAGTCTATTGTTGAATAAAAGTAGTGAGAGCAGACATCCCTGTCTTAAGATTTTTAGGAGGAAAGTCCCTATTTTCACTCTTAAGTGTGACTTCTTTTATTTAGTGTGATGTATCATAGATGCCCTTCAGGTTGAGTTTTTCTTACCTTCTAGTTATAGTTAGTTGGGTGCTTTATCATGCAAGCATTTTGACATATGCCTCTACCTGCATCCATTGAGATGATCATGCGTCGCAGCGAAAAACTGATGATTGATGCTTCTCATCTCTCTCTGTTCCTGTCTGTCTGTCCCTGTCTATCCCTCTCTCTGACTTTCTCTGTCTCCCTAAAGAAAAAATAAGGCAGTTATTTGTTGAGGAACCTTAGTTGTTCATTGATTGCTTTCTCGTATGTGCCTTGACCCTGGGGGCTATAGCAGACCGAGTGATCCCTTGCTCAAACCAGATGAGCCCGCACTCAAGCTGGTGACCTTGGGGTTTTGGACCTGGGTCCTCCGCATCCCAGTCTGACGCTCTATCCTCTGCGCCACCAACTGGTCAGGCATCTATTTTTTTTTTTTTTTTTAATTATTTTGACAAGAGAGACAGGAAGAGAGAAGAGATGAGAAGCATAAATTTGTAATTGTGGCACTTTAGCTGTTCAATTATTTCTTCTCATATGTGCCTTAATGGAGGAAGAGGGTGCTTAGGCTGAGCCAGTGATCCCTTGCTCAATTCTACAACTCTGAGCTTAAGCCAGTGACCTCAGGGTTTTGAACCTGGGACCTCAGAATCCCAGGTTGACATTCCATCCACTGCACCAAAACAGGCCAGAATTTTTTTTTTTTAATTTTTTTTTATACAGAGACAGCGAGAGAGTCAGAGAGAGGGATAGATAGGGACAGACAGACAGGAACGGAGAGAGATGAGAAGCATCAATCATTAGTTTTTCATTGCGCGTTGCAACACCTTAGTTGTTCATTGATTGCTTTCTCATATGTGCCTTGACCATGGGCCTTCAGCAGACTGAGTAACCCCTTGCTCGAGCCTGCGACCTTGGGTCCAAGCTGGTGAGCTTTGCTCAAACCAGATGAGTCCGCACTCAAGCTGGGGACCTCGAGGTCTTGAACCTGGGACCTTTGCATCCCAGTCTGATGCTCTATCCACTGCGCCACTGCCTGGTCAGGCCAGAATTTTTTTTTTAATATGCCAATTTTTATTTCTCGATTATGGGAAATTAGAAGTTGGTTACATGATGGTTTTTTGGTTTTTTTAAATCAAATTTATTGGTGTGACATTGGTTAATAAAATTAGAGGTTTGAGGTGTACAGTTGTATATAATACATCATTTATATATTGTGTGATCACCACCCAAAGTAAATTCTACTTCTGTTACCATTTATATACCCTTTCTCCTCTTCTACTTTTGTCCCAGTTTCCAGATATTTTTTCTCTTTATTGGGGTGTTTTTGAGTTTGAATTTCCACCTTTGAAATGCTTTAGGTTTGCTATTGTTTTCATTATTATATGAAAGTGTTCTGTAATTTCCTTTGATATGTTGTTTATAAAAGTATATTGTTTAAAAATATATTAATTTCCACATATTGTGAATTTGCTAGTTTTACTTTTGTTACTGCTTTTCAATTTTTTTTTATATTGATTTGAGAGGGAGAGAGGGAAAGAAAGCAGAGATGGAGAGAAAGACATCAGTTTGTAGTTCCACTTATTTATGCATTCATTGGTTACTCTTGTATGTGCCCTGACCTGGGATTGAACTCACAACCTTGGTGTATCAGGACAGTGTTCTAACCCAGGGGTCAGGAAACTTTTTTTGCTGAGAGAGCCATAAACGCCACATATTTTAAAATGTAATTGTGAGAGCCATACAACGACCCGTGAACATTACGTATTATCCAATAAAAATTTGTTGTCCCGAAGGACAGCTGTGATTGGCTCTAGCCACCCGCAACTATGAACATGAGCAGTAGGAAATGAATGGATTGTAAGACATGAGAATGTTTTATATTTTTAACGTTATTATTATTTTTTTTATTAAAGATTTGTCTATTAGCCAGATGCAGCCATCAGAAGAGCCACATCTGGCTCGCGAGCCATAGGTTCCTGACCCATGTTCTAACCAATGGCCAGGGCCTTGTTTCTGATTCTAATTTTATTATGGTAGAAGAGTATACATACTTTATATGATTTTGGTCTCTTTAAAAAATTCATTGAGACCAGCCCTGGCCGGTTGGCTCAACGGTAGAGCGTCGGCCTGGCGTGTGGGGGACCTGGGTTCGATTCCCGGCCAGGGCACATAGGAGAAGCGCCCATTTGCTTCTCCACCCCCCCCCCTCCTTCCTCTCTGTCTCTCTCTTCCTCTCCCGCAGCCAAGGCTCCATTGGAGCAAAGATGGCCCGGGCGCTGGGGATGGCTCCTTGGCCTTTGCCCCAGGCGCTAGAGTGGCTCTGGTCGTGACAGAGCATCGCCCCCTGGTGGGCAGAGCATCGCTCAGGGGAGTGCCGGGTGGATCCCGGTCAGGCGCATGCGGGAGTCTGTCTGTCTCTCCCTGTTTTCAGCTTCAGAAAAAAAAAAAAAAATTATTGAGACCATTGCCCTGGCCAAGTGGCTTGGTTGGTCAAAATACCATCTCAAAGCATATTAGTGTCCAATTCCATTCTGGTCAGGGACAGGATCAATGTTCCTGTCTTTTTCTTGCATGCACCCCCTCCTTCATTTTCCCTTTTCCCTAAAACAAATAAAAATAAGCATTGAAAAAATAAATTCCTGGAGACTTGTAATATAGTCTATCCTAGAGAATTTTTCACATGTGCTTACAAAGGATGTGTAGTCACTGTTGGGTAGGGCATGTTCTGTGTATGTCTGTTCGGTTAGAATCTTTACAGTGCTGCTGAGACCTTATATTCATGTCTGTTCTGTTTTGTCTGTGGGACTCCTTTTACTTATTAATGTCAATAGTAAGTTTCTGAACTTAGGAGGAAAGATTTAAGAATGTATCAAATTTGTCTAGAGTATGAGTACAAAGGGTTCCACAGTTGTATGGGGCATTAACTCCCTAAGATGGAAGATGGGTTCCTCTGTTAAAATATTTATTCTAGTACTTGACATTTTAGACGTCAGTCAGTTTTCCATATACTTGCCATATGTTGTTACTGATTATGTGTATGGTCTTTTTAGCTATACTTAAAGAAATGTCTTGTCTTTCACTATGAAAAACTAGTATGAAAATTTCTTGTTTATTTTGATATGTCCTGATTTGGGCATAAGTTTTGACAGAGTGGTTGACAATATGGATTGTTTCTTAGAATATTTTAACATATATTGGTTGTACTGTACATACACAAGGTTTAGTTTCAGATGTATAAATTAGACTTGCAAGAGAAAGCCAATACTCAGAAAAATCCTAGTGATTAATGACAGAGGCAAAGACATAGGATATGGTGAAAAGTTAACCATATATTCCAGTAAATTTCCTTTATTAACAAGTCAGATTTGTTGAATTAGGTGGTCTGGGGAATAGCAAGTGATGTTTTCCACTTTTCTCTTTAGGAGTGTTTCTCAGGAGTTATCAGAAACCATCCTTACCATGGTAGCCAACTGCAGTAATGTTATGAATAAGGCCAGACAGCCGCCACCTGGTGTTATGCCGAAAGGACGCCCTCCTAGTGCTAGCAGCTTAGATGCCATTTCTCCTGTTCAGGTAAATGAACTCTACAGTTATTATATCTGCATTTGTTTGTAAACTTGGAACAGTATAAACTTCTACATCATTAACAATCTACTCAGTTTGTCTGAATTTATTACAGTTTAGATAACTGCATGTCTAGCATACATGACTACAGTTTAAAGGAGATTCATAAATAGGCATTGTAGTTGAGAATAGATTTTAATCATTAGAACATGACTCTGAGAGGAAAGATATAAAATAACTTATGAATGTTAATGGTAAAGGTTTCTTTTTAAAATGAGAATAACTTAGACTGGAGAAATAAGCACTGCCTTTGAACCTGATATGTCTTGTTTGTAGCTTCACGGGCCAAGCAACAGTGCTAGAGCATAAGGACTTGTTATAACTGGGGCTCTTCAGCTCTCAACTGAACTGCTCTTTTAAAAACAAGGTACATTTAAGTTACTCCCTGACACCAACCACCCCCTTCTCTCTGGGAGCAACATATTCCACTTCTCCTTTCAGCTGCATTGAATGGCAGATTGGGGTTTAAGAAAAGAAGGAGGATTTAGTGATTCTTCAGTGGCCACTTTGTGAAAGGCATTTGGTGTATCATTTTCTGTAGTCATGAAGATGTGAAGTAATGCCACAAACTTAAGAAGTTTGTAAGCGTAGTTATTAAATATTTCTAAAACTCTTGTGAATAACATACCTTGTTTTTTGTTTTTAATTATTATTAAACTAGAGATAATCTCCAACCCCCAAGATTTTCAAATTTTGACTAGATTTGGTTGTTTGCAATGGATGGTTTCTGATTTCTAATGCTTTTATTATGTTGAAGTTAATTGTTAGATTCTCTTTGATTTAAAGGGGCTTATTGGAAATTGTAATGACCTAACGTAATAGCTGTCTCATGTCAGTTTAAATGCTTAATATTACATCTGCAGGGTACTTCATGTTAAATGTTCTTGAAGTTTTATAGTCATCATCTTATGGCTCTGGTACTTTGGTGCAGGAGCTTACTCTTTAAATCAATTCCAGCTATGACAACAGTAAAAAAAAGACAGGCACACTTGACTTGATTTTGGGATTTAAGTATCAACATGATTGTTTGGGGTTTTGCAGTTTACTTATTAAGCATACAGAGAGCTGTTGCTAAAAATTGCTTTACCTGTGTCATGTGTATATCTTTGCTTGAGGTATGTTTAATACATTTTTATAATGTTTTTCTTTAGATTGATCCTCTTGCTGGAATGGCATCTCTTAGTATAGGTGGTTCAGCTGCCCCTCACACCCAGAGTATGCAGGGTTTTCCTCCAAATTTGGGTTCTGCATTCAGTACCCCTCAATCACCAGCAAAAGCATTTCCACCCCTTTCTACCCCCAATCAAACAACTGCATTCAGTGGTATCGGAGGACTTTCATCACAGCTTCCAGGTAAGTGGGTAGGTGGGGATGCAAGTTTTTTGTAATATTCATTCATTATGCCTTAGTTTGTGGTAAGGATTTGAAGTGACTGTGATAAGGCAAGCTGCTTAAAGCCTGACCAGGCGGTGGCGCAGTGGAAAGAACGTTAGCCTGGGATGCTGAGGACCCAGGTTCAGAACCCCAAGGTCGCTGGTTTGAGAGTGGGACCATAGACATGACCATGTGGTCACTGGTTTGAGCCCAAAGGTCACTGGCTGGAGCAAGGAGTCACTAGCCCAGCTGGAGCCCCACCCCCGTCAAGGCACATATGAGAAGCAGTCAGCCGCAACTACAAGTTGAAGCTTCTAATCTCTCTCCCTATCTATCTGTCTCTCTCATTCTCTTGCTTAAAAATGGAAAATACATATATATATTTTTTTCTTTTTCTTTTTTTTTTAAGAGCTGCTTAAACTAAATTGTAAAACTTGGCTTAACATCTATAGTTGGGAAGAGGAAAACATGTTACTGTAGTATTTACTTAAATTACAATTAGTATATTTTAGTTGTTGAATTCAGTAAGGATTCTGTATTTCCAAGTGACAGTATAAGCAGTAACAAGTGTGTTAATCACAAATTTTAAAGGTTTTTGCTTAGATCAAGAACTTACAGCTTTAGCCTGACCAGGCGGTTGCGCAGTGGCGTCGGACTGGGATGCGGAAGACCCAGGTTTGAGACCCCAAGGTCGCCAGCTTGAGCGCGGGCTCATCTGGTTTGAGCAAAAGCTCACCAGCATGGACCCAAGGTTGCTGGCTCGAGCAAGGGGTTACTTGGTCAGGTGAAGGCCCACGGTCAAGGCACATATGAGAAAGCAATCAATGAACAACTAAGGTGTCCCAACAAAAAAAACTGATGATTGATGCTTCTCACATCTTTGTTCTTGTCTATCCCTCTCTCTGACTCTCTCTGTTTCTTTAAAAAAAAAAAAAAAAGAACTTACAGCTTTATGAATTGCTCAAGGTTGGTTTAATAAAGGTTAAAAATATTTCACATATTAGATTTAGGTGTATATTCTGCTTCTTTGCACTTACCCTACCTTGAAAACTAGAGCAAATCCCTAAGATATTATAGTTTTGTAAATATTTGGCTTTTGGCTTTATTTTGAAGTAAAGGCTACTTTTCCCCCCTTTCTCTTGGACCCAGTTGTTTCTTCTGAGCTTTTTACTCCTTTTATTTTTCAGACTATATGTTTAGAGTATTAAGACGTAAGGACTGAAATGTTAGAATCGCTCTGTAACCTGATTAACACTGTTGCTATGTGGTGCTAGCCCTGGTTGTTTATTCATTTAAAGCAAATTTACTCTATATGTAAGGCTTGAGCGATCTATTAGAAGAGCTCTGTTTGCTACTTGGGGGAATAAGATGTCCTGGCTCACGTTAACTTAGAAGACAGTGGCATGAAATCCTTCCGTTATAATCATTAAGGAAAGCAAGTCAGTTTGTACTTGGACTACCTTGTATCACATATGAGAACCTACTATAGAGAAGCTAATAATGCTTATTTTTGGTTTTCTATTTTTGAGAAACGAATAATTCTGAATGCTAAAGAAATTTTGGCCTTGTCTGTTTTCACCTACCCTTATTTAGAGTCTCTTTAAAATTAAATAGACATTATAAGAGAATTAACAAAGATCCTGAGTTTTTAAATAAGAACTTACGAGGAATGATAAGACATTTTTGGCTGCTTCGTTCTCTCTAGTAGGTGGTCTTGGCACAGGCAACCTGACTGGTTTAGGAACTGGGGCTCTTGGACTCCCTGCAGTGAATAACGATCCTTTTGTACAGAGGAAACTGGGCACCTCTGGACTGAACCAGCCTACATTCCAGCAGAGTAAGATGAAACCTTGTAAGTGGTAGTGTTGTCTGTGATTGTGAAGTGTGACTGATGCACATAGAACTTTATAAAATTTTTATGTCCGGTTATCTCTATAGTTGTATGAACAAAAACATTGACTTAATGTATTGTCTTTAGGGCCATATAAGTTGATGTGCCTCTTAACTTAGATCTGTGGGATCAAATTCATAAATTTGAATTACTAAACTTAAAATTTGCTGTATCACTCTACCTTTGATCCTGATTGCCTAAAGAAAGTTATGGTTACTAAGTTAACACCATTAGGGATGTCAGTTCTCCTTAAAGGAAGACATATAATAAAGAGAAAAGAAAAATCTTTTTTTTTTTTTTGCATTTTTCTGAAGCTACAAACGGGGAGGCAGTCAGACAGAATCCTGCATGCACCTGACCGGGATCCACCTGGCATGCCCACCAGAGGGCGATGCTCTGTTGCAACCAGAGTCAATCTAGTGCCTGAGGCAGAGGCCATAGAGCCATCCCCAGCACCCGGGCCAACTTTGCTCCAATGGAGCCTTGGTTGCGGGAAGGGAAGAGAGACAGAGAGGAAGGAGAGGGGGAGGGTTGGAGAAGCAGATTGGCACTTCTCCTGTGTGCCCTGGTTGGGAATTGAACCCAGGACTCCTGCACACCAGGTCAACGCTCTACTACTGAGCCAACCCGCCAGGGCCAAGAAAAATCTTATACTTAAAAAATTTTTGGTGTTTTTTATATTTTTTTCTGAAGCTGGAAACGGGGACAGTCAGACAGACTCCCGCATGCGCCCGACCAGGATCCACCCGGCACGCCCACCAGGGGCGATGCTCTGCCCCTCCATGGCGGCGCTCTGTTGTGACCAGAGCCACTCTAGCGCCTGAGGCAGAAGCCAAGGAGCCATCCCCAGCGCCCGAGCCATCTCTGCTCCAATGGAGCCTTGGCTGCGAGAGGGGAAGAGAGAGACAGAGAGGAAGGAGAGGGGGAGGGGTGGAGAAGCAGATGGGCGCTTCTCCTGTGTGCCCTGGCCGGGAATTGAACCCAGGACTTCTGCACACCAGGCAGACGCTCTACCACTGAGCCAACCGGCCAGGGCCTTTTTGGTGTTTTTTTAACAAATCAAGAACAGACGAGGATTTCAGATTTCTGTTTTAGCTTAGCACAGGGGTCAGGAACCTTTTTGGCTGAGAGAGCCATGAACGCCACATATTTTAAAATGTAATTCCATGAGAGCCATACAATGACCCATGTACATTACGCATTATCCAATAAAAATTGGTGTTGTCCTGGAGGATAGCTGTGATTGGCTCTAGCCACCCGCAACTATGAACATGAGTGGTAGTAAATGAGTGGATTGTGATACATGAGAATGTTTTATATTTTTAATGTTATTATTTTTTCTATTAAAGATTTGTCTGTGAGCCAGATTCAGCCATCGAAAGAGCCACATCTGGCTTAAAAATATTTTAATTTACTTTAAAGTTAGAACTTTAGGATTGATATATAGCCTTATATATTATAAATATTGCCATATATAGATGTACCTTAAAAACAATTTTTAAATTTCACCTTCATAGTTATCCCACAGTTAGAGCAGTCCTCTTTATAAATACAGAGGTATTGCTGACTTATAAATGTTCTCTCTGTCATTGGGACTAAATTTTCATTATGCAGAATTTGGTAGTATACCAAATGACTTCAAAATGTTAGTGTGAAAGGCTTGTCTGAATGTCATGTTTTGTTAGCATGCTTTGTGTTTATATCAGTATGTCATGCACATGCATTGGTGACTCGTTTGTTAAATGTCATTTGTTATAAAGTAGTAAATACTTGGTAACCTCAAGTGAAGTTGTATTAAGGGTAAATCCGTTGAAAATTTGAACCAAGTGGACTTTCATGGTTTAATGATGGTCCTGGTGAAGAAAATATTAAGGTAGAACTACATTTGTAAGGTAGTTTTGTTCAAATCCTTTATGTGCACTTAGACCAGCTAAATATTAAAACTTGACCACTTAAAACTTTCTTCTGTTCATTTTTCCCCTTAATATTAAAACTATTGGTCTCTTGCTCTGTGTGTATGTTTATGGGGGAGTAAAATAAGAGCCTAAATGCCCACTGGTTGCTTTTCTGTTTCTAACAGCGGACTTGTCTCAGGTGTGGCCAGAGGCAAATCAGCACTTTAGTAAAGAGATAGATGATGAAGCAAACAGCTATTTCCAGAGAATATATAATCACCCACCACACCCAACCATGTCTGTTGATGAGGTGAGTGTCCAGGAGGATGGAAACCTGTACAGTCTATAAATCTTAAACGCCTCCTTCAAAGTTCAAAGTGTGTTGATATGTCTGTGCATCGTTTGAAATCTTTACATTTATCTCAAACTCAATTTACTGTGAAATATTCTGCTTCATAATTCTGTTAAGAGCATTCTAGGAAAGCTCTTAATTAAATAAAGCCTCCTTTATTTGTGTATTGTTTTTGTCTTGCTTTTTCCAGGTATTAGAAATGCTACAGAGGTTTAAAGACTCTACCATAAAGAGGGAACGAGAAGTATTTAATTGTATGCTAAGGAACTTGTTTGAAGAATATCGCTTTTTCCCCCAGTACCCTGATAAAGAGTTACATATAACAGCCTGCCTGTTTGGTGGGATAATTGAAAAAGGACTGGTCACTTACATGGCACTAGGCCTGGCCCTGCGATATGTTCTTGAAGCCTTACGCAAGCCTTTTGGATCCAAAATGTATTATTTCGGGATTGCTGCACTAGATAGATTTAAAAATAGGTGAGTGGATAGGTTTCCTATGAAATTTCACTTTTTTAATATAGGGAGAAATAATAACTATCATTTACCAACTTGTTCTTGCCATGGCTCATCATTATACGAATGTTAACTGATCTAAATGACTGAAGTAGAAGAGGAAGATGTGAAAACAATTCAGTTAATTAGAGTTATCAAATAAGTAGTAAAAACAGTATTAAATGAAATCATAGGGGGAGTTTATTTAGTGTTATATATTTTACACAGTGTAAGTCACCATATTAGATGTACAGTTCTTTGAGTTTTGATAAATTTTTAGTTATGTAACTACCACAGTCACAATCAAGATACCGAATATATTCATCACCCCCAAGAAGTTCTCTTGTTTTCCCTTTGAGGTTCACCTTCTTCCACCCCTAGCCCCTGGCAAACATTGATCTGAGTTGGCTCTATTTCCAGATTGGTTCTTGCATTGAACCAAACCTAATGTGTATGAATCTGACTTTGCACTCAGCATGGTGCTTTTGAGATTCCTCCATGTTACTGCATGTTTTATTGCATGGAATAACTAAAAACTTTTTCCATTTACCTGTTTGGGGAATAGCAGTTTTAGTGGTACACTGTAATCAGTTTAAAATATGACATTTAAAAAAAACAGTTTTCTTATGTAAAAGGAGGTGAAGTTCACATTTACCCCCCGCACTTCTGTATTCTTCCCTTTGGCATTCTCTTCAAGTAAGGTAGTTCATAGGTAGAATGGGAAAAATGACCTAGGCAAGCATCTGGAAGAAAATTTTTGTTGGTTGTGCTACCTGTTTCCTTAAATGAAATAAAGAATGACTGTTTTTGTTGGCAGATTGAAGGACTATCCCCAGTATTGTCAGCACTTGGCTTCTATCAGTCACTTTATGCAATTTCCACATCATTTACAGGAGGTAAGCATCTTGTGTGTGTGTGTGTGTGTGTGTGATGGAGAGAGTTAGTGAGAGGGACAGACAGGAAAGGAGAGAGATGAGAAGCATCCATTATTTGTTGTGGCACCTTAGTTGTTTACTGATTGCTTTCTCATATGTGCTTTGACCCATGGGGGGGACTACAGCAGAGTGAGTGACCCCTTGCTCAAGCCAGCAACCTTTGGGCTCAAGCCAGCAACCATGGGGTCATGTCTGTGATCCCATGCTCAAGCAAATGAGCCCACGCTCAAGCTGGCAACCTTGGGGTTTCAAACCTGGGTCTTCTGTGTCCCAGTCTGACTATCTACTGCACCACCGCCTGATTAGGCTGTGGCTGCTTTTTTGGAAGTTATTTTGCTAGAGTAGTTCTTTCATAAATGCTGCTATTTTATACACAAAGAGTCGGCAATATATCAACTTATGGTTTTTTGTTTATTTTTTAGTGAGTGAGAGCTGGGGAGGCAGACAGGATCCCGGCAAGCCCCCTACCAGGCAATGCTCTGTCCACCTGGGGCTGCTGCTCCATTGCTCAGCAACCTAGCTATTTTAGTGCCTGAGGTGAGGCCATGGGGCCATTCTCAGCACCTGGGGCCAGCTTGCTTGAACCATTCGAGCAGGAGTGGAAGAGAGAGAGAGATGGGTTAGGGAAGCATATGACCGCTTTTCCTGTGTGCCCTCACTAGGAATTGAACTACGGACTTCCACACACTGCTGGTCCGATGCTCTACTGCTGAGCCAACCGGCCAGGGCCACTTATGTTTTATATATTGAAGAATATGAGCCAGGATGGGGCAAGGAGTAAGGGAGATAGATAATCCAAAAGAGTACTTTGTAATGACATCTAGGCCCTGAAGTGAGGGGAGTGTACATATTTCAAATTTTTCAGTTTCTGTTAAGGACTCTTAATGTGTTCTTCTCTCCCTACCCGTACAGTATATCGAGTATGGACAGCAATCTAGAGATCCTCCTGTGAAAATGCAGGGTTCTATCACAACCCCTGGAAGTATTGCACTGGCTCAAGCCCAGGCTCAGGCCCAGGTCCCAGCAAAAGCACCCCTTGCTGGTCAGGTTAGCACTATGGTAACCACCTCAACAACCACCACTGTTGCTAAAACAGTTACTGTCACCAGGCCTACCGGAGTCAGCTTTAAGAAAGATGTGCCAGTAAGTAGGTGTATCTTTTTTCTCTTCTTAATGCAGTAGTGAGCATGTATTTTGATTTTACTATAAACAACATTTCCGGTGCGCACCATGTATATTTTTTATACTAAAGGAATTTGTATACATTTGGGGTGGGGGTTGTCAACTAAGCATTTTAATTTGTTTATTTTATGTACTTTATTTCTTTAGCCTTCTATTAATACTACAAATATAGATACATTGCTTGTGGCCACAGATCAAACTGAAAGAATTGTGGAGCCCCCAGAAAATATCCAAGAGAAAATTGCCTTTATCTTCAACAACCTTTCACAGTCAAATATGACACAAAAGGTAAGCGTGATATAATAGTTTGTATTCTTATTCCTAACAGATTGGGAGATTTATATTTCACATTCTGCATCTATTTTAACAGTTCGTTTGAAAGGTGGAGGTAATAGAATCAAAACAAAGGAAATGTGGATATACACCTAGTGGTTAAATAGCACTAGTTTTAAATATTGGTTTGCAGTGAGTTACAGACATTTTAAAATAAATTTCATGATCTCTTGATGATGAAAGGTTTCATTTGTATTCCTAGTCACAACTCATGTCCTTCTAGAGACCATTCAGAGCATTTAATAGGTGCCCAATAAATGCTCTGAATAAAAAGATAAGGAATGATGCTTCCCTTACAAGCTTATATGTGAAGATCATACTTCGAAATGCCTGTCTTAGCCAGTAAGATTAGCCTAAACAAATGGACTTGAGATAAAAGCAAGTACTATCCTTTCAAATCTCACCATAAATGACTGGTGGATGAAACCTTTTTGGAAAAGAAGTATCAAACTTTACAGAGGATTCCTGGAGATGAATTTAGAAAGTACATAGTTCTGGTATTAGATCTTTTACTGGTAGGTTGTAGATTACTAATTTATCCTCTTTTGGTCAAATGGAGTTCGGTAAGATGGAGGTGAAGGACTACCTGTCTTATAATTTTAAAGTTTCCATGGATATTTCAGTCCTAATCACCCACAATTTATGGAGTTGAACATAGTGTACTTCATAGCATCTGTTTGCTGCGGGAAAGAAATGTAGCTTGGTGATTTTTTGATTTAGCACCTAATTTTGCAAGGAGCCATGTGCTATAGTACTGTTCTCAGAAACAAAACATGTAACAATATTTATCATTGTTATCTAGGTTGAAGAATTAAAGGAAACTGTCAAGGAAGAGTTCATGCCTTGGGTTTCGCAATACCTGGTTATGAAGAGAGTCAGTATTGAGCCAAATTTTCACAGTCTATATTCAAACTTCCTGGACACACTGAAGAATCCTGAATTTAATAAGATGGTTCTAAATGAGACCTACAGAAACATCAAAGTAAGTTAGTTCTTGTAGTGCTATTTTTTTTCTATTCTGAGAGTGGAAATGATTGTACAGACAGATTTGGAGGGGTGAGAGTGTTTCTCTTTTTTGTGTATGTTATATATGAAACTTGCTTGCTTTTTCAAAATTTTTTATTTTTTTTGTATTTTTCTGAAGTGAGAAGTGGGGAGGTAGAGAGAAAGACTCCCTCATACACCCAACTGGGATCCACCCAGCAAACCTACTAGGGGGCCAGGCTCCATTCCAACAGAGCCATTCTAGTGCCTGAGGTGGAGGCCATGGAGCCATCTTCAGCACCCAGCCCATCTTTGCTCCGATGGAGCCTTGACTGTGGGAGGGGAAGAGAGAGAGGAAGGAGAGGAGGAAGGGTGGAGAAGCAGATGGGCACTTCTCCTGTGTGCCCTGGCCAGGAATCGAACCCGGGACTTCCACATTCCAGGCCGACACTCTACCACTGAGCCAACTGGCCATGGCTAAAACTTCTTTTTTTTTTTTAGAAAGGTTCTTTTATTTTATTAATATTTTTTATTTTTTTATTTTTTACAGAGACAGAGAGAGAGAGTGAGGGATAGACAGGGACAGACAGAAAGGAACGGAGAGATGAGAAGCATCAATCATTAGTTTTTTGTTGCGCATTGCGACACCTTAGTTCATTGATTGCTTTCTCATATGTGCCTTGACCATGAGGCTTCAGCAGATCGAATAACCCTTTGCTCCAGCCAGCGACCTTGGGTCCAAGCTGGCAAGCTTTTTTTTTTTTTTCTCAAGCCAGATGAGCCCACGCTCATACTGGCAACCTCGGGGTCTCGAACCTGGGTCTTCCGCTTCTTTTTTTTTTTTTAAGATTTTTATTTTTTAGAGAGGAGAGAGAGAAGGAGGGAGGAGCAGGAAGCATCAACTCCCATATGTGCCTTGACCAGGCAATCCCTGGATATCAAACCAGTGAACTCAATGTTTCAGGTCGATGCTTTATCCACTGTGCTACCAGAGGTCAGGTCTGAAACTTGCTTTTAAGAAAGAGTGAGTGCCTGACCAGGCAGTGCTGCAGTGGATAGAGCGTTGGCTTGTGATGCTGAGGACACAATTTCGAAACCCCAAGGTTGTCAGCTTGAGCACGGGCTCATCTGGCTTCAGTGTGTGATCATAGTCGTGATCCTGTGGTTATTAGTTTTTTAGCCCAGAGGTTGCTGGCTTGAGCAAAGGAGTCACTGGCTTGGCTGGAGCCCCCCCAGTCAAGGCACACATGAGAAAGCAATCAATGAACAACTAAGGTGCTACAACTATTATTTGATGCTTCTCATTTCTCTCCTTCCTGTCTGCCTGTCCTATCTGTCCCTGTCTCTGTTTCACTAAAGAAAAAAGCATTAAAGGAGAGAGAGGGAAGTCGAGAGATAAGCATCAATTTGTAGTTGCTTCAACGCTTTAGTTGTTCATTGATTGCTTCTCAAAGATATAGTTTTATACTCTGTGCTGTTTACTTTGATAGTAACTAGTATTCTAAATTTATCATTCATTGTATAATTTTTACCTTCTGCATATTTTTAACTTGCTTTCCTTCCCTCCGCACATTATTTGTAATGTGCTCTAGCTGTAGTCCCTTTGCTTGTTTTTAAGTCTTAATAGAAATGCAGTGTATGGCCTGACCAGGCGTGGCGCACTGGATAGAGCATCGGACTGGGATGCAGAGGACCCAGGTTTGAGACCCTGAGGTCGCCAGCTTGAGCGTGGGCTCATCTGGTTTGAGCAAAGCTCATCAGCTTGAACCCAAGGTCGCTGGCTCACCAAGGGGTTACTCAGTCTGCTAAAGGCCCACAGTCAAGGCACATATGAGAAAGCAATCAATGAACAACTAAGGTGTTGCAACATGCAATGAAAATCTAATGATTGGTGCTTATCTCTCTCCGTTCCTGTCTGTCTGTCCCTGTCTATCCCTCCGTCTGACTTACTCTCTGTCTCTGTAAAAAATAAAAAAAATAAATAAAAGAAATGCAGTGTATGGATCTATATTGCTAATGGATACCTAGGTAACTTTCACTATTACAGAAACTGTTGAAGCGCATGTTTTTCTTTTTGTCATAAGTGCCAGATAGTTTTCAACTCTGGCCCTGTTTCTGGACTAGCTGTTGTTTAGGATTCTCAGCAGTTTATTTTAGAGTCAGATTCTTTATAATGAGTGAATACTTATTTTACAAAATTAAAGTATTTTATTTCTTAGGAGGAGTAATTTCTAGTAGACAGTATGGGCCTGCACACACCTATGATAATTTTTCTGAATTACCTGGGGCTTTGGCTTAGGAGCCAGCACTATATTTAAACCTGTGGATGGGAGCTCTCCCCATTCTAGGTTACGCTGTAGTGCAAAAGAATTCCTGGCTCTTTCTGTTGCACAGCTGCCATTCTGCTGGTGCTGGATGGAGTGAGGAACATAATCATACTGAGCCTTTATTGTCTGATAATAAGGATGGTTGGAATATATGAACATTCTCACACACTCGGAAGCAAAAATCTCAAGATCCTTTCAAACAATAGTTTAAATCAGTGGTAGACAACCTGGTCCCTACCGCTACTAGTGGGCGTGTCAGCTTTCATGGTGGGCGGTAGCGGAGCAACCAAAAAGATACATTTCTATAGTAAGTTGTTTTATAAAGATTTATTCTGCCAAACTTAGTGAAAATCCAACATAAAGTACTTGGTAAGTAGTTGTTATTATATGCTTTAACTTGCTGTAACTCTGCTTTATAAATTTTAAAAAAAGTAAAGTTACTTCCCTACTTTATAAATCACCATTACTGTGGAACTGGTGGGCGGTTAGAAAATGTTGCTACTAACAGAGATACAAAAGTGGGCAGTAGGTATAAAAAGGTTGACTACCCCTGGTTTAAATTATAAATTTTAATTTATAGCCATGAATTAAGAGGGTACCATGTGGTAAATGGGTGGTGATGTATGTGATGGTTTTGTCCCCTATACAAAAGAACTAGAAAATTAATGAAATGGCTTAGATTTTCTAGAATATTTGCAAAGAAGCGTATATGCAACATTATACTGTATTAGAAAGTTATCTTGTCTCCAGAGATGTACGTTGACATGGACAATGCTAAAGTTTGCAATGGATATTGTGATCTTGGTTAAAATCTCCATCTGCCTGCTCTTTTGAAGATCTGAAAGGCATGGATAGAGTCTTCATTTGAAAATAGATTTTCAGTTGGGTCTCTGCTTCAAACTAGCTAACATTTTCAGAGTTCTAAAATACTCTTCTGTGGGAACATACATGAGACTTTAAACCTTGTATACTTTGTATTTTGTATGATGTAATTATGCTGAGTATTGGAAAAATAAAATGCAAGACATGTAAAGGTAAAAATAAAGGAAAGACTCAAAGGAATAACTTTTCAAGTAGACAGTGTGGGCCTGCACACAGCTATGGTCATTCTTTGCTGACTAACTTGGGACACTGGCTTAGGAGTAGCACTATATTTAAACTTGTGGATGGGAATTTCCCCATTCTAGGTTACGCTGTGATGCAGAGGAACACCTGGCTCTGTCGTACAGCCAGGAATGTCATGGAACGATGATGTGATACTAGGGAGTAGATCTAGTTGGGGGGACATGTTCTCGTAATCGATGGCTTATTTTTAACATAGAACAATGGAATTCTCTTAGTTGAGGTATTTTTTGTTTAATCAGCTCATTTTCATACCTTTCTTAATCCTATTTTTTATAGGTGCTCCTGACCTCTGATAAAGCTGCAGCCAATTTCTCAGATCGTTCTCTGCTGAAGAACCTGGGACACTGGCTAGGAATGATCACGCTAGCTAAAAACAAACCCATCTTACACACTGTGAGTTCCAGTGAAGGTCTATGTAAAACTTGAGAATGTTTATTTGGTATATTATGTCTTAAGTCCTGATATTATTTGGGGCTGGTTTAATGATTATTGGGTGTTTATAAGAGTTTGGCCCATGTTTTGAACCCCTACTTGCATGCTCACGGCCCCACGGCATTTAGCAGGGCAAACAAAGCCCGTAAGGTAGGATGGTCACTCCTTTTTGTAAGTAAAGAATCAAATACTGTATTATGTTGTTTCCTCTTCTGAGAAGTTTGGCAAGATGCCTTTCTTTGTTTACTTTGTGGAAGGTTTTGAAGTATATTTCCAGCTTTTAAAAATACTTTTCCCCCCCTAGGACTTGGATGTAAAATCTTTGCTGCTAGAGGCTTATGTTAAAGGACAGCAAGAATTGCTCTATGTAGTGCCCTTTGTTGCCAAAGTCTTAGAGTCTAGCATTCGTAGTGTGGTGAGTAGATTTTTAATATTTTTTTGATGGCTAAATTTGTAAGTGTTAATTTCAGCACAAGGTCAAGAAAGTATGTCCTTAGTTCTTATAACTAGCACTTTGTTTAACCATTTTTCCTCAGGTACAGTGGGACCTCCAGTATGAGAAGCTATGTACAATTAAAGGACTAGCTTCTAATATGTAGCTTTGGGTTTTGGTGTTTTTCTGAAATAGTATATAGATGGAGGGCTGCAGATTTTGTAACGGACACATAAGTGCTTAACTAAAATAATATAACTCGAAGCGATTTGGAGGCCAACTTAACATAATAGGTTTTTTTTAGGTTTTTAGGCCACCCAACCCCTGGACAATGGCAATTATGAATGTATTAGCTGAGCTACATCAGGAACATGACTTAAAGGTAAATGTATTGCTTCTTTATCCTTTAGAACATGCTCTGTCTTCACATTATTAAAATTTACAGGAAAGGTAAAGACTATTTGGGAGGGAATTGTAACAGTTGGGTGGGAATAGTGTATATTATAAATATAGCTTAAACTGTTATTTTAAAAGTTCTAATTCTAATCAATTATTGGAATTATGCAGTTAAACTTGAAGTTTGAGATTGAGGTCCTCTGTAAGAACCTCGCCTTAGACATCAATGAGCTAAAACCAGGAAGCCTCCTCAAGGACAAAGATCGCCTGAAGAACTTAGACGAGCAGCTCTCTGCTCCAAAGAAAGATGTCAAGCAGCCAGAAGAACTCCCTCCCATCACAACCACAAGTAAGCCCTATACTTAATAGAATGTTCTCTTAACTAGTACGTTTCCAGCATGTAGCAAGTTATAATTGTTTGACATTATGTGGTGCTGAACTTTTGTATACTTTTTGGTGGGCCTCCTAAATTATTAAGGAAGTGTTAGCAGTGTCCAGGCATTGTAATACTGCATTTGAATACATCCGAGTAATTCAATTCATGTGGTGTTCTTAATTAAGGCGGGCTATTGTTTTTATTGCTAGAGGTCTCAGAATTCAGTGGCATGCAGCCTGTGTCATTCCTCAAATCTAGGGGTGGCCAGACCAGCTTGACCTGCCAGAAAGTGATTTCTTTTATCTGGGTCGAGAGGATTGGGAGTGTGGGGGTGATAGAGATGTTGAATAAACAACTTGAAGTTTGTGGTTAGGATAAATCAGTTTTTCATCCTCTCTTAGCCCTTGGTAGCCAAGAATCTCTAGGTGGAACCAGGGAATAGCCTAGGTTGAAAATGGACATGTATAAAAAGGAATAATCCAAGCTTTGCGCCTGCTAATTTTATATCATATGATTCCTCAGTTGATTTCTGTGGTATGGGTACTGCTACTGACAGTTTTACATGCTTTGTTTAAATCTCTTAAAAATAATAATTTCCCCAACCTCCACCCACTAATCCAATTTGTGTAATGAAATAAAAACCACTTGGCATCCTGCTAATTTTGTTGTAAAGTCAAGCAATATGTGTTTCTAATTAGCTCTTATTTTCTCTCTTTGCTTTTAGCAACTTCTACCACACCAGCTACCAGCACCACATGTACCGCCACAGTCCCCCCACAACCGCAGTACAGCTACCACGACATCAATGTCTACTCCCTCGCGGGCCTGGCGCCGCACATCACTCTAAACCCAACAGTGAGTAACCCTCATCCCATTTCCCAGCTTTCACTTTGTGACTGGTTGCCTTCCTTACCCCTTCTCTGAATTCCGTTGTTGTAGATTTTTGTGCAGAGAGCAGGTGTTGTTGTATAGCTGGGATACTTTAAGATAGCTGGCTCCGTATGCAAGCCAGAGAGGCCTAACCGGGTCTATTAGCATGGTAAAAATGTGGAGCCCCCATGGTCCTCAGACCAATGTAGGAGCTTTTATTTTGACTAAAAAAAGACTGATGGAAAAGTGAGCAGCAGTGAGGGTCTGGCCTTTGGTATTTTTCTTCTGATATCTAGACTCTGAATGGAAGTTATGAATGTTTGCAATGACTAAAGCTTGTTTGCTGAGTATGTATGAAATTATAAATGTACTTAGATGCTATTAAAACAGCTGGCAATACAGGGTGAGGCAAAGTAGGTTACATTGTATGTAAAACACAGTTCATTTTTGTTTATTATTTATTAACTATTGAGTTATTTTCCATATGAACAACTATAGGATACTTTTGCCCCAACCTGTAATAATGACAGTTGCCAAGAATTACTTGCTCAGGTCAGAGGGTCCTTAGTACACCTCTCACAAAAATTAGGGGATCAGGGAGCGTGCAGATGTTCTAGTGTTTTCAGCCTTTTGTATAGTGCATTTTCACCAATGAAATAAAAGTTGGTTTTGCATCTCATTTGCATAATCAAACAACTTTCTTTGACTTGTTTGCTTTTTTGATCTTGTTTAATAAAAAAAGTCAGTTGCTTCTTTTTTATTGCTTCATATTCACTTTAAAATATCCCCTAATATTTATGAGCAGTATATATACTGTAGCTTTTTGCTCTTTGTTTTCATCATGATGTCACTTTACCCTGGCATTAAGCCCTTTCTTTAGGTAGATAGCCGAAACTAAGCTGGTTAATATATGTATATAAAATCTCCAGGTAAAGGTCTGGAAGTAACTTCATACTTTCTGGGGCCTGGTTCTGGGAAGCAGTCTAGTTTAGCATTATAAGGTAACTTCCCATCAATGCTTTGTATTTTACTGTCTATATTCAGAGTGATAGTTGATGATTTTGTCTTCTATTATCTATCATTTGTTTAGTTTAAAATCATATACTTGGAGTTTTCATGGTCTTTGTTTTATAAACCGAAAATGTTCACAAAGATAGGAGTAACGTTATTAATCCATTGAACTTTCATATTTAAAGGACTTGAAAACATTCTAAAGAGATCGCTTTAATCTGGCCTCCCCCCCCATAGATGTGGCACTGAGTTTTTAAAAGAAAAACTGAAATCTACAAATTGTGATTCCCTTTTATCTTAACTCCTAGTAATTTGAACACTTTTGTGTTCTTCCTGAATATTTTAAAAATTGCATATAAAGTCAATAAATTAGAGAGTATTAGGGCATAGTTTCTACCAGAGAAAAGATTAAAAACAATCTTTCAAGTCAAGTAAGGTGTCAGTGTATGATAATGTTAAACGCTGCTATTCTGAGGAGTTATTTGTAGCAATAAAAGTTTTTGTAGAAAGCATTTTCTCTATAAACTTGATTATTTTTCTTAAAACCACTTGAGTCATGTATTTTAACTAAGCATGTAGTGTGTCCTTAAGCAGCTAATGCATCTTGTAATGAACAATAGAAGTTTTTAAAAATCAAAGATATATATGTATTTCCTTTCATCACAAGGTATACTGAATACTTCCGTCATTATAGCCGGCTTCTGATTCCTGAGTTTTTTATTAATTTAAAGTGGGAATTGGTAGTTAACAGTCAACCTTGCAGTATTTCCAAAGTCATGGTTGTGATCACCTATAGAAACTGAGTTGTCTTCAACAGGCCATTGAAATGTCTTGTTCTTCCCCATCCAGATTCCCTTGTTTCAGGCCCATCCACAGTTGAAGCAGTGTGTGCGCCAAGCAATTGAACGGGCTGTCCAGGAGCTAGTCCATCCTGTGGTGGATCGATCAATTAAGATTGCCATGACTACTTGTGAGCAAATAGTCAGGAAAGATTTTGCCCTGGACTCTGAGGAATCTCGAATGCGAATAGCGGCTCATCACATGATGCGTAACTTGACAGCTGGAATGGCTATGATCACTTGCAGGGAACCTTTGCTCATGAGCATATCCACCAACCTGAAAAACAGTTTTGCCTCAGCTCTTCGTGTAAGTTGATAATTTTCTTGCTGTAATTCAAAACTGATTGCTTCTTGTCTGAGTTTCTTTGCATTTCTACTTACTCTAATAGTCACCATAGTTGTTTGATATCTTCCTTCCTCTTAGATTGTAAATTCTTTAAGTGAAGCACCATGTTTTTCTGCTCACTATTGTATCCTCAACAGTGTTTGGCAGATAGTCGTTACTCAAATATTTATTGTTTTAAAAGACTATATATAGTCTCTGGCACGTATCTCAGTTGTTTAGAGAGCATTTCCCCAATTCGTTAGGTTGCTGGTTCAATCCCTGGTCAGGGCACATACAAGAATCGACCAGTGGCCTGACCAGGGTGCAGCGCAGTGGATAGAGCATCGGACTGGGACACAGAAGACCCAGGTTTGAAACTCTGAGGTCGCTGGCTTGAGCAAGGGGATCACTAGCTCATCTGGGGGTCCATCTCCGCCCCCCCCCGCCCCCCGCCCCATGTCAAGGCACATATGAGAAAGTAATCAATGAGCAACTAAGGAGCCACAACAAAGAACTGATACTTCTCATCTCTCTCCCTTCCTGTCTCTGTCCCTATCTGCCCCTTTCTCTGTCTTTGTCAAAAAAAAAAAAAAAAAAGAAAAGAAAAAAGACCAGCTTGACCTGTGATGGCGCAGTGGATAAAGCATCAACCTGGAATGCTGAGCTTGCCTGGTCAAGGCACATACGGGAGTTGATGCTTCCTGCTCCTCCCCCTCCTCTCTCCTCTCTCTAAAAATGAATAAATAAAAAGAAGAAAAGAATGAACCAATGAAAACATAAATAAGTGGAACAACAAAACCATGTTTCTCTGCCCCTTTCTTCTCTCCTTAAAAATCAATAAAAATTTTAAAACAAAAAGAAATGAAAGACTTAAAAAAATATGTAAGTTAATAATATTATTTTTAAGTGAGAGGAGAAGAGATAGACTCTCACATGCTCCCTGACCGGGATCCACCTGGGAACCCCCTTCTAGGGCCAATGCTCGAATCAACCAAGTTATCCTCAGGGCCAGGGGCCAACACTTGAACCAATTAAGCCACTGGCTGCGAGAGAGAATGAACGAGAGGGAGAGGAAGAGAAGCATATGGTTGATTCTCATGTGTGCCCAGACCGGGAATCAAACCCAGTATGTCCATAAGCTGGGCTGCCGCTCTATCTACTGAACCAGCTGGGCAAGGCTAGTTAGTAATCTTTTTTTAATTTAATTTTTTTTTTTACAGAGAGAGAGAGGGATAGATAGGGACAGACAGGAAAGGGGAGAGAGATGAGAAGCACCAAACATGAGTTTTTCATTGAGACACCTTAGTTCAGGGGTCTCCAAACTGCGGCCCGCATGCGGCCCCCCTTTCATTGGTGGTCAGTGAGAGGAGCATAGTTCCCATTGAAATACTGGTCAGTTTGTTGATTTAAATTTACTTGTTCTTTATTTTAAATATTGTATTTGTTCTGGTTTTGTTTTTTTTACTTTAAAATAAGATATGTGCAGTGTGCATAGGGATTTATTTGTTCATAGTTTTTTAATAGTCTGGCCCTCCCAATTGTCTGAAGGACAGTGAACTGGCCCCCTATGTAAAAAGTTTGGGGACCCCTGCCTTAGTTCATTGATTGCTTTCTCATGTGTGCCTTGACCACGGGCCTTCAGCAGACTGAGTAACCCTTTGCTCAAGCCAGCGACCTTGGGTCCAAGCTAGTGAGCTTTTGCTCAAACCAGATGAGCCCGCGCTCAAGCTGGCGACCTCGGGGTCTCGAACCTGGGCCTTCTGTATCCCAGTCCGACGCTCTATCCACTGCACCACCACCTGGTCAGGCACTGGTTAGTAATCTTGATTCAGTTTACCATGAAGAATTTAAATGAAAGCACTTGGGAGTCGAACAGCGCAAAATATTTAAAGCAGCTTCATATGTACATACATACACAGCACAATCTTTTCAAGTAACTCTTATTAATTTTGGGTCTCAGGTGTCATGATTAATAATGTCTTTGTTCACTGCTTTTCTGTTTTTATATTTACCATCTTTATAACAATCTGGTAAGATGTTCTTGTGAGTAATATTTTTATCTTATAGATGAAGACCCATTACTATTAATGGGTCATAAGTAAAATCAGGACTTTTAAATTCATATATGTGAGCGGTGCATTTTTCTGTTACCCTGTCTTGTCTAGCCACAGAAAACTTGAGATCTTTTTCTTTCTGTCTCCTCCCACTAGACTGCATCCCCACAACAAAGGGAAATGATGGATCAGGCAGCTGCTCAGCTAGCTCAGGACAATTGTGAATTAGCTTGCTGTTTTATTCAGAAGACTGCAGTAGAAAAAGCAGGCCCTGAAATGGACAAGAGATTAGCAACTGTAAGTGTTCAGCATTTGCCTTTTAAGTATTTTTCTTTTTTGTGTGTAAGAATGTGCCTCATAACAAGAACCTCAGTGACTTTTTTTATTTGCAGGAATTTGAGCTGAGAAAACATGCCAGGCAGGAAGGGCGCAGGTACTGTGATCCTGTTGTGTTAACATACCAAGCTGAGCGGATGCCAGAGCAGATCAGACTGAAAGTGAGAATTGGGGGCCCTGAATCTCCTCACCCCATCTTTGTTATCTTTCTGTTCTTTTGCTTAAACTCCTCACCAGGACTAGGGCAGTGGGAAAGTAGTATTCCACTTTAGGCAACCTGTGAGAAGGTATAGGCATAGCTTAAATGTGCTTCCCCAGCCCCCAATTGTTGAAAAACTACTGTAAAGAGTTCATATGACTGTTCTCAAGTGTCCCAACTTGGATCTTCCCTTCTGGTATTTGTGTTTTTATTGCTAGTTGCTTATTGGTGACAAGAAGATGGTGCTGCTGGAGATGTTTTCTCTGAACATATGTACCCTGATTTATAAATGTCACTGCATTAAAATTAATAAAAATAAGATTAAAAAAAAGAAGATGGTGAAAAATCCGATTATTTTTACAAGTTCCATTGAGAATTGTACTCGTATGGTCCTATTTGAGGCATTTTCTAGTGAAAAAACTTAATGAATTTCTAAGTGAGGGTGACTGGCAGCATTCAGAGCAGTGGGAAACCCCGTGTGTGAGCATGCTCAGCCATGCTGCTGCTCACTGTAGTGACTCCTGGGCCCCTTCTCAGAACGCCTGTGCTTGCTTCCATACAACCTTTCCACTTCCAAAATCAGTTTCTTTTGATTGTCAAGAGGATCCTATCAAAATAGATTTTCTTCTTCCCAAGGTTGGTGGTGTGGACCCAAAGCAGCTTGCTGTTTATGAAGAATTTGCACGCAATGTGCCTGGCTTCTTGCCCACGAACGATTTAAGTCAACCCACGGGATTTTTAGCTCAACCCATGAAGGTAAATACTTGCCTTGGATTAAATTAAGTTTTTTGCAGTTTATTTTGAATATTTTTGTCAATCTGGAATTTGCTTCCTGGGAGCTTAAATTAAAAGGGAAAAAAGTTACAGAGGTTTTAATGAGTATTCTGCATGTCAGATCAGCATGGTATATAGGGTTTTTCTGTTTGCTTGTTTTTTAAGTCCATGAGATTGGTTTAACTTTCATGTTGGCCTAATTAGAGGAGTTTGCACAGCTTTCCTGGGCCTTTTTTTATTTATTTGTTTTGTTAGATTTTTTAAAAAACTTAAAGCAGTTATTTACAGAGAAGTAGAAATTTTAGGTGAAACATTTTCCTCCTGAACTATTTGAACATGGGTGTGGACCTTGATTTCCTAATCACTCTTATAAAGACTCTTATAATCTCCCATGTGACTATAGTAAGATCATTAAACTCAGGCAATGCTAATACATTAATACTTAGACCTTATTCAGGTTTTACATAGTGTCCCAATATTGTTTTTTTTTTATACTTATAGGACCTGTTTCAGAACCTCACATCCATTTAGTTGTCATATTTTAAAATTTCCCCCAGCGCCTTCGTACAGCGCTTCAGTTTTTGCTCATCTTGCTTGACCTTGACATCTTTGCAGATTATAGGCCAGTGATTTTATAGAACGTGCTGATTTGTGTTTGTTTGTTTTCATGAAAAGATTTGGGCAGTGTCTCTGTGACTGGAATATCACAGAAATGATGCTGTGATCTTATTCTGTCCTGTCTGGCTCGGACACTCGGACTGGGCACTGTATTTCCCACGGGTTGGATTACTCGTGTAGCCTGCGGAGAGATTATTAGACTCCACCAGTGATGGCTGCCCTCAGCCTGTTCCATTATTTATTATGCTCTCTTTGATCACTTGATGTGTTGGTGTCTGCCAGGCTTTCCACTGTCAAGTGAAATAGCTCTCCCTAAGGCCTGCCTTGCGCTGTCCTGCCTAATGATGTTAAGGCCAAATAATTCGGAAAGGGGATAGAAGAGACCCTCCATGTTTTGTTGGAAAACATAAAACAAAAAAAAACCTTGAACTTTGCTACATGCGCCAATGAAAAATATATAATTTTTATTTTTTGGTTGTTTCCTTCTCCAAAACAGCAAGCTTGGGCAACAGATGATGTAGCTCAAATTTATGATAAGTGCATCACAGAACTAGAGCAACACCTACATGCCATTCCACCAACTCTGGCCATGAACCCTCAAGCTCAGGCTCTTAGAAGTCTTCTGGAGGTTGTAGTGCTATCTCGAAACTCTCGGGATGCCATCGCTGCTCTTGGATTGCTCCAGAAGGTTAGTTCTCATTATTACTTTCAGAAAAAACTAGGTTTGTAAACTATCCTGTGACCTGCACCATTATCTGCTTAAGCTACATTTAAGATTTTAAAAGGTAATGCAAAGCAAATTCTGTAATAAGCAGGTGATTTTCTCCAGAATAGAACATAACATAGTTGTGGCAATTAAAAATGGTAAAAAGTAGGAAATATTTTTCTTTCTTTTTTTTTTAAGGCAAGAGTTTCTAGAAATACGATTATACAAGAAAATTTAAGAGATGGCTGTTTATATTTTGACAGACCATTGATTCAAGTATTTGGGTACTGGGGTACGGGTTAGGTGGGGAGCATTGGATTTTGACGATGAAAGAACAGTGTAGCCTTTTTTGACGGTGAAAAGAGTGAGCCTAAACCAGATAGAACTTAAGAGTGTGTCTTAGGTAAGTGAAAAGGACTTTGGTGAGTGGAGAGGTTGTTAACGCTGAACCCTAGAAGGTATCTTGTAGTCTGCATTAAGGTTTGGTTTTTGGCTTTGATAGTTCGGCTGAGTACTGTATTTTCCATGGTTCCAAACACTTCTTTCCTTCCATAGGCTGTAGAGGGCTTACTAGATGCCACAAGTGGTGCTGATGCTGACCTACTGCTGCGCTATAGGGAATGCCACCTCCTGGTCTTAAAAGCTCTTCAAGATGGCCGGGCATATGGGTCTCCATGGTGTAACAAACAGATCACAAGGTCAGTAGTTAGCTTAGAAGAGGGAGTAGTATTTATTGGACTGCCTTCTGATATGCATGGCCCTGTTTAGGTCCAGAGGTTTCCCTTTAATATGGAAGGTAAATGGGATGTTTGAATTTCTAATTCTAAGTAGTGAGAATTGTTGATGGTTGTTCTTTTTCCATCTGGTGCCCATAATGGATACAGAAAACCAGTACCTTGCTATGGGGGGTAAATTGTAGATCATTGCTTTTTAAAGGTTTTATTGCTTTTAGAGCAGTGGTGTTCATATATAAATGTTTTAATGTGGAATGCTTTGTTTTTTATGCTTTGAGAGCAAAGCTTGAGTTTTAACCCTGGGCTGGCTGTTCTGCTTCATCACTGTTTTAAATCTTGGATACTGTTTGCAGTTGGTCCTCAAGTCTTTAGTTTGGAAAAAATTACCGTTGAATAAAATGGGTTCTTTCTTTTACCTGCTATGGAATGGTTAAGCCTATCTGAATAAAGAAATACTTTTTCTAGGTGCCTAATTGAATGTCGGGATGAATATAAATACAATGTGGAGGCAGTGGAATTGCTGATTCGCAATCATTTGGTTAATATGCAGCAGTATGATCTCCACCTGGCTCAGGTATGGAAGGAGTGGACTCAAACAGGAGAAGGAACTCTAGTAGTTGGGGAGTGTGTTTGCTATAACTGTTGCCTTTCTTATATTTTGTCTTGTGTATTGCCAGTCAATGGAGAATGGTTTAAACTACATGGCTGTGGCATTTGCTATGCAGCTGGTAAAAATCCTGCTGGTGGATGAAAGAAGCGTTGCCCATATTACTGAGGCAGATCTGTTCCACACCATTGAAACCCTCATGAGAATCAATGCTCACTCCAGAGGCAATGCTCCGGAAGGGTGAGGATGGCATACTCGGGGCTCATGTGTGTTCAGCAGTCTGAGAAAGAGCTTTAGAAATGAATGTGCAGAATCACTAACATGACCTGTTATAACTGCTTTACCTACAACATATGGGAAACTTTAGAGAGGCCTAATATTGTCCCTTGAATTACGGAAGCTTAACTAATTGGCATGCCTTGCTGTAGAGCAGCACATGCAGTATTAATATGAGACTTGGAGTTAGAGTCGGATGGTTAAGCCCCAGCTCTGCCTCTTCAAGTCTGTCCAGTTTTAGGCAAGTTGGTTTACCCTTCCTAAGCCTGTTTGTTGTATGATATGGAAGTAATATTTCAAAGAGCTGTTGAGAATTAAGATAAATAACAGATCATGTCAAATAGTCGGTCCATAGTGAATACTTGTTGATGGAAAACATCAGCTCCATTTCAAGTGGGCACCAGTTTTTGGTCAGGAAATGGCTTAACTAAGGTCAGTCATTTACATACTCTGTCCTCACAAGTAAACAGAGACAAAGAGACCAGGGATAGTTTTTTTTTAATATGGAAATGGTAAAGTGATCATCTCTTGTGGTTTCTACTAAAGAAGCAAGTTGTTCAACTGTGTGTCTATGAAATCACAACCATGAGTAGACTGATTTTTACTCTGGATTTATTGTACTAGATTGCCCCAGCTGATGGAAGTAGTGCGATCCAACTATGAAGCAATGATTGATCGTGCTCATGGAGGCCCTAACTTTATGATGCATTCTGGGATCTCTCAAGCCTCAGAGTACGATGACCCTCCAGGCCTGAGGGAGAAGGCAGAGTATCTTCTGAGGGAATGGGTGAATCTCTACCATTCAGCAGCAGCTGGCCGTGACAGTACCAAAGCTTTCTCTGCGTTTGTTGGACAGGTAGAGCTTTTGGAAAGAAAGGTGCTTTTTATTCAACATAAGTAGGGTGTAATACCTCCAATATTAAAGCTCAGTATTATGTACCTATGGTCAGATAGTTACCTCCATACTCATGTAAACCAAAAATGTCACCATTACCCTGTTAAATTGACACAGCTTATTTATTTCATCATTTCTTATAGAGCAGTCAAGTCAGCATTCCTCGTCCCCTTTAGTTCTATTTATCCCATTTCAGTTGTCACAGCTACAGAGTACAGTGGGTCAGAGAACAAATAATGAAACTGCAGGATGTATATATAGTAATTCTACCAGCTTGATCATCACCAGTGATGGGATTACGGGCTGATAAAAGTTCTTGTGAATAGCCCATGCTTAAATAGTAAAATAAAATAAAACACAAAACTTAAATATTTAAATGTTAGTTTTATTGTTTTCTAAATTAAATAGCTTATCTAAAACTGATGAGCACGTTCTTTTTGGGAAATAGTTTCCAGTATTTTTATTCAATTTGCTCTAAATTGAATTTTGAGTTAAAGTGTTAGGAAACAAGTCCGTAGCTAAAAATGGGTTTGGCGGGAATTTTTGTGGACTGGATTAACAGGAAAGAATGTGTAGGACAAGAGCTGTAGTATCATTCAGCATTCTATTTTTGATCCTCATGGGCTGCTTTCAGCCACTGTGGAGGGATTCAGACCCACCAGTCAGTGTGTCTGAATGATATTACTTGCCTGGCAAGAGGGGGACCTTTCCTGAACTGGCTGTAAATTCCTTATACAACTCTTGTAATGTTTGTTCAGGGAGATGTGTCTGCTTATTTCTGCAGATTTACTATTAAATTTAGTCAAACAGACCAACACTGACATGTGCATCAGAGAAAGATTACAGATTAGATCTATTATCAAATAAATGACAATTGAATGTGGAAAAACGGATTTGAATTTTAGGAGATAGAAATTGGATTTTTCAAGACAGATGTTACTTAGTAAACCATACTAAGTAACTTTTTCCCATTAAAGAATTCAGGGAATTACAAAAAAATAACTATTGAAAAGCTGTTACTGCGTGTTTG
Organism: Saccopteryx bilineata; assembly: GCF_036850765.1. NCBI lineage: Eukaryota > Metazoa > Chordata > Mammalia > Chiroptera > Emballonuridae > Saccopteryx > Saccopteryx bilineata. The sequence continues at coordinate 10,807,366 of NC_089498.1, read as the reverse complement.
TAGTTTGATTTCTGATTTGGTTGGAAGAATTTTGAATCAATTGGGTTTTGTGATCATTGGTATTTCATGGGTATGGATGTGGCATCTGTCTCAGCTCTTTCTGCTGGCCTATTTATTAGCTCTCATTTCTTCTCTCCATTTGATAAAGATAATGTATTATACTTTTCTGTATTCTCTTTTGCATCCTTTTGAGAATTCTTTCCTCCTTGTGTTCATCTTGATTATTAGCAGTCTGTCCTCATTTCCTCTCCTGTTAATCTTTCAGATTTCAATGTACAGAAATCCCTTTGCTGGTCTTCTGTCTTGGCTAGGATACATCATTGTCAGTTCAGCTGTTTTATTGTTTGTCAACAGACAGTTTCTAATAGAACAGTCAAGTGTTTATTTTCGGCGTGGTTTGTTTTATAAGCACTGACCTCCTCCTGCTGCCTTAATGCTTGTTACACTGTCTTTTCTTCTTTCCTACTAGCCAAATAACTTCTGCTTCACTTCTAGATCATGTCATCAAATTTGTTTTTTATCCTTTTAAAAAAAATTTAATTTGCCTTTTTTACTTTATCTTAATTTACATTGAAATGTATTAATTTATATGAAAATAACTATGCTCTGTGGGTATTTTCATTGGGTACCAGGCTTATACAAATTATTATATCATTTTCCTGGTGAAGCTACCTGGAATTTCAAAAAGCTTTGGTTAAGTCAGTCATCTTCAATTCTGTGAGAAAGTAAAATAATTTCTTAATATGTCTTTTAGTGAGTTAGTGAAAGTTGGTTTAATTTGCATAGTTAATTTCTCAAATTATTTGGCTATGGACTGCTATTTAGAACTGTTGTGTTATTACCTCCTTCTCAATTTCCATCTTCTTTGTTCCCCATTTAACTTAACTGGAGCAGTTCTGTCGTGGGTCCTTAATGGGCAAGTCATGACAGGTTTTTTCCAAAGTAAAACTTAAAAATGTGACAATAGGAATAAATGAATGAATAGTTATTTGTGTGTATTATCTAATTCTGTCTATATTTTTGTTCCCTTGGTAGATGCACCAACAAGGAATCCTGAAGACTGATGACCTCATAACAAGGTTCTTTCGTCTGTGTACTGAAATGTGTGTTGAAATTAGTTACCGAGCTCAGGCGGAACAGCAGCACAACCCTGCTGCTAACCCCACCATGATCCGAGCCAAGTGCTATCACAACCTGGACGCCTTTGTCCGACTCATCGCACTGCTAGTGAAGCACTCAGGGGAGGCCACCAACACTGTCACAAAGATTAACCTGCTGAACAAGGTCTGAACTCTTTTCTTGCCTGTCTCAGTCCACTTGAAACCTGCACCCGTAGCTCTAAAACCTAAGAGCCCAACTCTTTTCCAAAACATTTTTTCACATACTCTTTTCTGTGTTGAAGATTCAATTCATAGATGATATGTGAACATAACCATATTTCATTTGATTTTTTTTTTTAAGAGAGGAGTGGGGGAAGTGGAGGGTCAGTGTTGGGGGCAACAGAAAGCATCAATTCATAGTTGTTTCTTCTCATATGTGCTTTGACCAGGCTAGCCCAGTGTTTTAAACTGGCGACCTCAGCATTCCAGGCCGAAGCTTTACCCACTGTGCCACCACAGGTCAGGTATCATGTAACCATATTTTAAAACAAGAGGAGTAGGACGCTTTAACTGAAAGACCCTCAAGAAATTAAAGTGCGTTTTAGTATGTTAATGTTTGGTAATGCTTAACTAAAAGGTATTTAGTTAGTATGAGGTTTGCCCTTATACACAGAGTCACTGAGAATGGGATGGCTAGATAAGTGCACTGATAAACAGAATGGCAACTCAAATACCATGAATAACATTGCAATCATTGTCTTGATTTTTCTGAAAAGGAACACAATATAGTTTTCTTTTGATTTATACAGTGTAGTTCTTAGAAATTTGAATAGTAAAAAAGTGCAAAAAAAGCCCTGGCCCGTTGGCTCAGCGGTAGAGCGTCGGCCTAGCGTGTGGAGGACCCGGGTTCGATTCCCGGCCAGGGCACATAGGAGAAGCGCCCATTTGCTTCTCCACCCCTTCGCCGCGCCTTCCTCTCTGTCTCTCTCTTCCCCTCCCGCAGCCAAGGCTCCATTGGAGCAAAGATGGCCCGGGCGCTGGGGATGGCTCTGTGGTCTCTGCCCCAGGCGCTAGAGTGGCTCTGGTCGCAACATGGCGACACCCAGGAGGGTCGCAACATGGCGACGCCCAGGGTGGGCAGAGCGTCGCCCCCTGGTGGGCGTGCCGGGTGGATCCCGGTTGGGCGCATGCGGGAGTCTGTCTGACTGTCTCTCCCTGTTTCCAGCTTCAGAAAAATGCAAAAAAAAAAGTGCAAAAATGAAAGAGTTTGGTCTTAGGTAATTATAAATACCTACTCCTCACTGTTAAGTGGGAAAGTCAAATGGAGTGCAGGGCAGTTCTTTGTATAAGAAATGCATGAAAGTCTGACCAGGCAGTGGCGCAGTGGATAGAGCATCAGCCTGGATTGCTGAGGATCCAGGTTCGAATTCAATGGCTTGAGCCCAAAGGTTACTGGTTTGAAGCCCGAGGTCGTTGGGTAGGCTGGGGACCCCCCACACACACAAGTCAAGGCACATATGAGAAAGCAATCGAACAACTGAGGTGCTGCAGACCAAAAAAAAAAAAAAAAAAGAAAGAAAAGGAAAAGAAATGCAGGAAATATCTGCAGCCTAAGAGCTTCCCTAGTCCCAATCCACTGACAAGAGAACTATAAACCATTTGCCTGTTGTCAACTTCATGTCAGACCAGAAAAAAATAGGTTGGTAGATTGCAATATGATAAAATTTGATGTATCATGTTAATTTCTAGAGCTTTATAAAAACTACCGGTCATCTGTGGAGAGTAAGTATACATGTCTGGTTGAAGGGTATTGAAATTCAAAGGAAACAAAACTCTTCAGGCCAAATTAATATATGGCCCCCTTGGCTGTCAGCATATCATTCTGTATTCAGATGGTATCTGTCTGTTCCTCTAATGTGGGGGTTAAGAATGCCAGGTGAAATACCATGATGATAGAGTGGTATGCGAATTATCTTCATGATTTAAAATTCTAATCTGTGTGCTTTGTAGGTCCTTGGCATAGTAGTGGGAGTTCTCCTACAGGACCATGATGTTCGGCAAAGTGAATTTCAACAGCTTCCCTACCATCGAATTTTTATCATGCTGCTCTTGGAACTCAATGCACCTGAGCATGTTTTGGAAACCATTAATTTCCAGACACTTACAGCTTTCTGGTAAATCCTGTTCCAATTTAAGAGATTTCCTGGTAAAGATGGCTGTTTTAGAATAGTAAAATTTGAGAAGTAGAACAAGTGTTCTGCTTGGGGTTTTTAGGCATGTTTATTCATAATAAACATAGCTTGTACATTTATATTTGTGTGTTCATCATATTTAAGTTAGACTGCCTCTGACAAGTGTTTTCTTCTTTCAGCAATACATTCCACATCTTGAGGCCTACCAAAGCTCCTGGCTTTGTGTATGCCTGGCTCGAATTGATCTCCCATCGGATATTTATTGCAAGAATGCTGGCACATACGCCACAGCAGAAGGTGTGGCTGCAGTTTATCTCCTACAGACGAAGACTGTAACTACCTGGGGCTTACCAGCACTATTGCTCATTTAAAGTAGTGATTGCACTTCTTCCGGGCTTAGTGGGAATTCTTTTTAATGAGGTGTCAAGTCAGAGAGAGGCTTAGCAAGTACTTGGCAAACTCTGCCTGAGCCATTCCTAAGTCAGTGATTATGGTGTATTGCAGCTCTTAAGTCTGTTGTGAACTACCCATGTCAACTTTCTAAGGGCCTTTTTTTCCCCCTCCTAATTCTTGATTTATATTTATTGATTTTTAGACAGGAGAGAGAGAGGTGTGTGTAGGGGGAGAAGGTGGAAGCCTCAACTCATAGTAGTTGCTTCCTGTATGTGCCTTGACCAGGCAAACCCAGGGTTTTGAACCAGCAATTTTAGTGTTCCAGGTCAATGCTTTATCCACTGCGCCACCACCAGTTAGGCTTTAAAGGCTTTTAAAGAAAAGTTGAAAGTCTGGACCACTTCTGTAGACAGCTATATATAAAACCTAGGTATTAGAGCTATGGAACTTCCAGTTTTACAGGTTTACAGTCAAAATGCAAAAGGCTCTCATTCAAGGTTGAGAACCTTACTATATTTGATAAAATTAGGATCAAGTTTTAATAAAGGAGTTTTAATGTAATTAAATAAATTTAGTTAACAGGAGAAGATTCTCTTCTATCTTACAGTAAATGAAAAATAACTATTATAGAAAATACTCTTTTTTTTTTTTTTTTTTTTTTTTTTTTTTTACAGAGTCAGAGAGAGGGATAGATAGGGACAGACAGACAGGAACGGAGAGGGATGAGAAGCATCAATCATTAGTTTTCCGTTGTGACATCTTAGTTTTCATTGATTGCTTTCTCATATATGCCTTGACCGTGGGGCTACGGTCAAGCAGACCGGTGATCCCTTGCTTGAGCCAGCGACCTTGGGTCCAAGCTGGTGAACCTTGCTCAAACCAGATGAGCCCACACTCAAGACCTCGGGGTCTCGAACCTGTGTCCTCCGCATCCCAGTCCGACACTCTATCTACTGCGCTACCGCCTGGTCAAGCTAGAAAATATTCTTGATTGGCCTTTTAGATCAGAGGAAAATGTGACTACTTATATGTTCTGCAAAAAAGAGAGTGAAATAATCCTTTGATGGAGTTAGTTTTGTGTGCTTGAGAAGTGCCTTCCAGGAGGAGGAACACAATATATTGAATAAAACTACCCAGGAATGAACGTAATTGGGGCGTAGTGAGCAGGTCACGTCTGGCTGAAAATAGAGGATTTGTATAAATTAGATGGTTGTTTTTTTTTTGCCAGGAGTTCAGCTGGCTATGGGAAAAGAAAGGATTGAGACCCAGGACTTGAAGGAATTAAGGAAACAGACCCAGCTGTCAGTTTCTCCATTGGCTCCTCTCCATTCTTTACACTTTGCTACAGGCACAGGGACCTACATGTGTTGGAATTTCTGGAGTCAGTTTGTTCCCACTATCTCCATAATTATGCTTATTCCTTTTTAATGCCAGTCTTTGAGAGGTACTTATGTCAGTATTCCCAAGTTAAATTACTATGATGAAGTCACAGTGTAGCTGATTCAGCACTATATTTTGCTGGCAGAATAGCAGCTAAGACTTACGTACATTTCTTTCTTTCAGGGATGGCCTATGTATGCACAGCTACTGATTGATTTATTCAAATATTTAGCTCCTTTCCTCAGAAATGTGGAACTCACCAAACCTATGCAAATCCTCTACAAGGTAATTAATTTGGAGTAACAGTTTGAAAATAATTAAAATGTAATGCTTAAAACATTTAAAAACCTAAACTTTTAACAGTACGGGGTGAATTATTACTTTTTTTTTTTTTTTTTTTAACAAAGAGAGAGGGTAGATAGGGACAGATAGGAACGGAGAGAGATGAGAAGCATCAATCATTAGTTTTTTGTTGTGGCACTTTAGTTGTTCATTGATTGCTTTCTCATATGTGCCTTGTGTGTGGCGGGGGGGGGGGGGCTACAGCAGACCAAGTAACCCCTTGCTCAAGCCAGCAACCTTGGGCTCAAGGTGGTAAGCTTTGCTCAAACCAGATGAACTTGTGCTCAAGCTGGTGACCTCGGGGTTTCAAACCTGGGTTCTCTGCATCCCATTCCAACGCTCCACCCACTGTGCCTCCACCTGGTCAGGCTGGGGTGAATTCTTATATTGTGGATATAAGCCTTTTGTTGATAAATGTCAAACATTTTTCTTTCATTTTTTTTCTTTTCTCTCTCTCGCTCTCGCTCTCTCTCTCCTTTTCCAAGTGAGAGGAGGGAAGATAGACTCCTGTATGCGCCCCAACTGGGGTCCACCTGGCAGTGCTCATTTTCGGCCGTGTTCACAACCAAATCATTTTTAGTGCCTGAGGCAGAGGCTCTACAGGCCATCCTCAGCTCCTATGGCCAGTGCGCTCAAATCAGTCGAGCCATGGCTTTGGGAGAGGAACAGAGAGAGAGTCTGAGAGAGGGGAGAGGGAGAGAGGTGGAGAAGCAGTTAATCCCTTCTCCTGTGTGCCCTGACTGGGAATGGAACCCAAGGCATCCTCATGCCGGGCCGATGCTCCACCACTGAGCCAACCAGTTAGGGCCCCACTTTACGTTCTTGTAGCTTGTATTTTCTTTCTGTATTTCATTGTTTTTTTATTTTTATATTTTTGTGGTGACAGAGAGAGGATAGGGACAGACAAAGGAAGGGAGAGAGAGAGATGTATCAATTCTTCATTGCGGCTCTTTTGTGTCCTTAGTTATTCATTGATTGCTTTCTCATATGTGCCTTCACTGGGGGGCTACAGCGAGCGAGTGATCCCTTGCTCAAGCAAGCAACCTGTGAGCTCAAGCCATTGACCTTGGGGTTTTGAACCTGGGTCCTGTGCATCCTAATCCAGTGCTCTATCCACTGTGCCACCACCTAGTCAGACTCATTTCAGTACTCGTTAAAAAATGGTTTTCTGCTCTTTTCCCTCTACTTACTTTGGTTTTAATTAGCTGTTCTTTTGCCAACTTCTCAAGATGGAAGTTTACATCATTTTCTCTTTTTTTATGCAACCTCTTCTAGCATATTTAAGGTTATAAAACTCCTGACAGTTAGCTTTTCATTATTTTCAGACATAAATTTTTAAATAATTTGTGATGTTATTACTGTTAGTTAAAAGCTGTTACATTGTCATTAAAGTATACTTCTGGCCTTTTTTTAAAAAAAATCACAGTAGTAAAAATATTACTCCCATTTTCCTAGTGTGGAATCAGCAAAAATGTTTTTTTTAATAGGGCACTTTAAGAGTGCTGCTGGTTCTTCTGCATGATTTTCCCGAGTTCCTCTGTGATTATCATTATGGATTCTGTGATGTGATCCCACCTAATTGTATCCAGCTAAGAAATCTGATCCTGAGTGCCTTCCCAAGAAACATGAGGCTCCCAGACCCATTCACTCCTAACCTAAAGGTAAAGTTTCAAACAGTTCCAGGAATAGAAAACTGTCTTAATATTTTAGTCCTTTGGCTGGTAAGTAGGTGTCAGGCTAATGATTTGCTGGGTGGCCTGATTACACAGAATTGCAGACATCCTTCTGTAATGCCCACATTTCACAAGTGTTATGTTTAAATTGTTGAAGCAAGTTAGAAAAAGGACTGCTTAAAATTATACCACAGGTACTATCATTTCTATGTTTTCTACTTTTTTATTTTACCTTTTACATGAATGATTTTTAAAGTTGTAAGTGTGATGTTTATTCTGCTGAGGTGTCTTTTCCCAAGACTAGAGTGTTTAGAGAAACAAGTCGACCACTTTCTGGCATAGAAACAATTTCTGTTAATTCTTACAAATGTTTTGGTTGTGATTCTTGTATTTATCTGTGGCAGGTGGATATGTTGAGTGAAATTAACATTGCACCCCGGATTCTCACCAATTTTACTGGAGTGATGCCACCTCAGTTCAAAAAGGATTTGGATTCCTATCTTAAAACCCGGTCACCAGTCACTTTTTTATCTGATCTGCGCAGCAACCTACAGGTTGGTTTGGTTTAAGTCTTAGCTGTCTTCCATAGAAAAGCACCTTCTATGCACAGGCTGTTTGTGTGGCTTGTATGGGAGTACTTTCCACTTGATAGAAATATTTTAATACATATGGTAACTTCTTTTTTAAATTATCTTTATTGCATTTATTGGTTAATAAAATTATGTAGGTTTCAGGTGTTCGATTTTATAACACGTACTGTATGTTTACCACTCGTAAGTCATTTCTAATGGTTGCGGGAGAAGAACTAGATTTAACATTTTATTCATCTTATCAGAGGCAACCAGGGAATGGACTTTCTCTAAGAATATAGTCTGCTAGTAATTATTCCCACACTCCTGGCCATGATTTTTTTTTTTTTTTAAGCAAGAGACACAGCAGGACAGACAGACAAGAAGGTAGAGAGCTGAGAAGCATCAGTTCTTTGCTGTGGCACCATAGTTGTTCGTTGACTGCGTTCTCATGTGTGTCTTGACCATGGGTGGGAGGGCTCCAGCCAAACGGTGACTCCTTGCTCAAGCCAGTGACCTTGGGGCTTTGAACCTGGGTCCTCTGCGTCCTACGCCAGCGCGCTCGGTGGCTCCACGATTTTTCTAAAGAAATGGTTTTTAATTTGTTGTTTGAGAAATGGCTTAAAGTTGTATTATCTTTCCAGTGTCCGCATACCAAAGAAACACAGCTTTCCTCCAAATCTTTTTTATAATGGGGATAGTACATATTTTCACTTTACTTTTATGCCTGATACCTGTTAAAGCTTTGGTTTCCCAGTGGGTAATGATGTTTGTAGTTGACACAAGCATCACCTATGTGCAGCTAGCTGTGTATTTGTTAAATAACTAAACGTGAAATTATAGTGTTGAGAGCAGTTCAGCTTAAAAGGGTTTCGAGATACTAATGCCTGAGCCGGCCCTCGATGAGAGTAAGTCTGGAGCTTTGTTTTGCTCCTTTAGGTATCCAGTGAGCCCGGCAATCGCTATAACCTCCAGCTCATCAACGCACTGGTGCTCTACGTAGGGACTCAGGCCATCGCGCACATCCACAACAAGGGCAGCACACCTTCAATGAGCACCATCACCCACTCGGCTCACATGGACATATTCCAGAACCTGGCTGTGGACTTGGACACTGAGGGTGAGTGAAGCCAGCCAGTTCCCTGAGGCACCTTCTTTGCACTTGAGGCCACAGCAAAGAATTTTCTGTCGGTGGGTCTGCCTGGTTTTTAGTTTTAATTAGACAGTATTTGCTCAGTGCAGAAAAGCATAAAAAGGACTCACTCAAAACCCTTTCCACATCAGTTAATATTTCAGTATATATGAACCGTAGTATATTTTTAATGCTAAAAAATAAGTAAAAATAGGCCTGTTACATCGTTTTATTAGCCTGCCTATTTGGCAGGCAGCATGTTAACATTAGGTGTATAAACTTTCATGAATGGGACTTTCCCTGCTTGCTTTGCAAAAGCTCATAGTTCAATTCCTGGTTGAATTTCATCTCTTGGGGTTCTGTATTATGTAATAGAGACCCCAGTAGGTGCTAACTACAGTCCTGCTCGTTTTAGCACAGACTTTAGAAGGGTGTCTGCCTACTTTTCACTTTGGATCTTGAAAGGCTCGTCTTCAGTATAGACTTCTGGCCTATTTCTTTCTTTTTTTTTTTTTTTTGTATTTTTCTGAAGCTGGAAATGGGGAGAGACAGTCAGACTCGGCACGCCCACCAGGGGGCGATGCTCTGCCCCTCCTGGGTCGCTCTGCCACGACCAGAGCCACTCTAGCGCCTGGGGCAGAGGCCAAGGAGCCATCCCCAGTGCCCGGGCCATCTTTGCTCCAATGGAGCCTCTGCTGCGGGAGAGGAAGAGAGAGACAGAGAGGAAGGAGGGGGGGAGGGGTGGAGAAGCAGATGGGCGCTTGTCCTGTGTGCCCTGGCTGGAATCGAACCTGGGTCCCCTGCACGCCAGGCCGACGCTCTACCGCTGAGCCAACCGGCCAGGGCCAACTGCTGGCCTATTTCTTGAAGAAGTTTGAGTCAGCTTAAAAATTAAGATTTAACAAAATTGAATATCATTGTGTCCAGAGCCCAGCAAAAAAAGAAGGGAGACTGATACTATCATGGCTTCTTACACACTCACTTTGTAATGAACCTGCATGCAGTGCAGCACTAGGACAGATTGCACACAGGCAGAAACGAGAGTCCAGCTGTCTTCTATTAAGTGACATTGAGCAGACTGGCAAAATGTAAAACAGTGGCACACTTCACTAAGTTTTTTGGCGAAAATACTTTAAAACTTTTTAATGTAGAAATTCTGAAATAAAACCCTCAAAAATGAAAATGAAAAACTCTTGGGGGTGGGGGGGGGCTAAGAACTGCAGGATTGTTTGAAAGCATATAGCAGAAATCCAAATCCTAGCCAGTCAGAATGACTTTTCTTACACTGGCCTTACAGTCATCCTCCCTAAGCTGTTGTCTTGATTTCTAGGCCGATATCTCTTCTTAAATGCAATTGCAAATCAGCTGCGGTACCCAAATAGCCACACTCACTACTTCAGCTGCACCATGCTGTACCTTTTTGCAGAGGCCAACACTGAAGCTATCCAAGAACAGATCACAAGGTAAGAGAACTTTTTTCCAGATGCTTTTAAGTCTTGCTGTGTCCTCTTTATTGAGGATTTTCTGAGTACTTTTTCTGTGCATTGAACATCCTTTACATGTGTTAAAAGTGGAGCATAGTTGTGAACAAACTGGACATGGTTCCTGCCCTCCTAATAAATTAATCTGAATCACAGACAATTATAGGTTATGGTCATTGCCTAAATAAGATGACACCAGCATTTTGACTGAAGGTCATTGGTGGTGGCAGCACAATTTTTAACTCAAGTCCTGAACTACACAGGCCTATTAAAGCCCACAGACCTCTTTATTACCTCCAGGTTAAAAGGTTATTTAAGCAGCAGAAATAATAGAATCATACTTGTGTTCTCCTGACAGTACGATAGGAAACTCTTGACCAGGGGCCCCCAAACTACAGCCCGTGGGCCGCATGTGGCCCCTGCTGCACTTCCGGAAGGGGCAGCTCTCATTGGTGGTCAGTGAGAGGAGCATAGTTCCCATTGAAATACTGGTCAGTTTGTTGATTTAAATTTACTTGTTCTTTATTTTAAATATTGTATTTGTTCCCGTTTTGTTTTTTTACTTTAAAATAAGATATGTGCAGTGTGCATAGGGATTTGTTCATAGTTTTTTGTTGTTGTTCAGGCCCTCCAACAGTCTGAGGGACAGTGAACTGGCCCTCTGTGTAAAAAGTTTGGGGACCCCTGCTCTTTTTTTAAATTATTTTTTTTTAAGGGACAGAGAGAGAGAGTCAGAGAGAAGGATAGATAGGGACAGACAGGAACGGAGAGAGATGAGAACCGATCAATCATCGGTTTTTCGTTGTGGCACTTTAGTTGTTCATTGATAGCTTTCTCATATGTGCCTTGACTGCGGGCCTTCAGCAGACCAAGTAACCCCTTGCTTGAGCCAGCGACCTTGGGTCCAAGCTGGTGAGCTTTGCTCAAACCAGATGAACCCGTGCTCAAGTTGGCGACCTCGGGGTCTCGAACCTGGGTCCTCCACATCCCAGTCCAACGCTCTATCCACTGTGCCACCACTTGGTCACGTGGGGACCCCTGCTCTTGAAGATTGATTGGGCTGTTCACAGCTTTGGAGGTTGGGTACCAGATAGATTCTACTGAGAAGCATATACACATTTTAAAAACTGGGCCATACTTTTTATCTAGTGATAATGTCCTATCTTGTGATTATGAAGCTGTAGTAAACTTCTTTGTACTTAAATTTTTGTTCTTGCCCTTTATTATTTTCCCAGTAAATTTAGAATTAAGTTGGTTAGCTAAAGCCAATATTAATTGCCATTCAGAAAAATTATGCACGTACTAGACTAGTAGAATTTATTTCCTTTCATTGAGCACATTCTTTGATTACTTTTTTGCACCATTTAATCTAATATTGTTCTTACATGACCTCAAGTCTTCTAGGCTTAGTAATGGCAAAAGGTAGGATTCAAACCCACATTTCTTAACTCCTGAATCCACCTGTTTTTAGTAAAGCTAACAACCTTTGCATGTAGTACAATCAGTAGGGGGAAGAGTTAGGGGTAAAAGTAATGGAGAAGTTCTCCTGAGCTGGTATGTTCTCTGTGCATTAACTAACTTATTCTCCCCTTCTCCAGGGTTCTCTTGGAACGGTTGATTGTAAATAGGCCACATCCTTGGGGTCTTCTTATTACCTTCATTGAGCTGATTAAAAATCCAGCATTTAAGTTCTGGAACCATGAGTTTGTACACTGTGCCCCAGAAATTGAAAAGTAAGTTAAAAGTCATTTTTTAATTGTCTTAAGAATGAAATTAGAGAATGAGAATCATTTGATGGCTCCTGCCTGGGTGGGGAACTCAGAAAGCAACAGTGAGTGCCAGGGCTAATGGGACACAGTATTGTCAGGTCTGAACTTTTCTCACAGCTCGTAACTCTCCTCCCTCCCTCAGGTTATTCCAGTCGGTTGCACAGTGCTGCATGGGACAGAAGCAGGCTCAGCAAGTAATGGAAGGGACAGGTGCCAGTTAGACTGCAGCTCGGTCATACACGTGTCAGCCTGGATGCCCCACAGCGCCCAGTCCATAAGCTGGCGAGGAACCCTCCAGCTCTTCCTGACTTTCCCAGCCCTTTGGTTCTCGGGTGTCTGCCCCAGTTACTGTTTGGGTCAGCTTCCTGTCTATGTGGGCACGTTCCAAAGTTTAAATGCATTTTTTTGACTCTTGGCCAAAATTTAGAAAATGCTGTGAATATCATTTTGAATTTATGTAAATATATGACAGAGAAAACTTTTGTCTGAAAGTTCTTGGTTTTGTGCAAAATGTGTCTGGTACATAAACTGGTACCTGCCCAGCTTGAAGAGGCTGCTGCTGCCATGCATTGTCTGGGGACAGAACTCCACGTCTTCTGACATTTCTAGTGTCCCAAAGAAGTAGCAAAACCAGTTTAAATATTATGTAATTTATTTTTTTTATGTGGACAGGGGACCAGGGGACCTTGAAAATCACAAAGTTGTTTTTAGTGCGCCCGGACAGCCGGGAACAGCTCAGTGGCAATCCCCCAGACCTCAAGCTGTGTGCAGAACAGAATGGGCCCGTTCTGCAGAGGGAAACCAGGCCAGGCCTCACTGAGGACAGGGAACCAGATAGTATGAATTGCCCACCCCTTTGTCCCAGGCTAAGCTACATTACAACAAATAAAAAGGACCAATACAGCCCCTTTTGTAAGGATTTTGAATGTTTTGTAAACGTCTTATTAGTCCAGTGCTGTATCCTAGTTCCTGGGCTTTAGCTCCACTACTCCTTGTATGTGTATGCATACTGTCAGTGCAAACATTAAAGTCATGACACTCACGTGAGTCCCCTGTGCCTTTCCTTGGTAGCAGCAGCCAGTGCTGGTGGTGAGGAGCAAAGTGGACAGCCCAGCCCTGCAGAGCCTCCCGGGGCCTTTGGGAACCACCAGCTTCTTGCTGAATGGTAGTTCTCCCACTTCTGGACATGTCTGACATGTTCAAACAGGCAAAAAGCAACTTTTTACTATTAATATTATAGTGGTTCTTCCCTGTTCCTTTTCAGCAATAGAAAATTGTTAGAGCAAGTTTCTATGGTTAAACAATTACAAAATGCCTTTATTTTTAAAAGAGAGTAGATATAAATTTAAAACTTATCCCACTTACAGTATACCTTCCACCTTTAAAGGCCGTCAGGTCCAAGATTAAGTAGTAGAAAATCTTACAGGAGGCGGGCTTGCAGGCCATTGGTGTCTTAGGGTTTCTGCCCTGAGGGCGAGTTGTGCCATCTAAAGCAAGCTTCAGGCTGCTGGGGAACTAAAACAAATGCTCTGCCTGCCACTGACACAGCGTATTAAACAAGAAACAGTCTTTAAAAAAAGTCAAGCAACTTGCTGAAAATAGACATAATTATTAAACACTATAAGACCTTTTTATTATCATAGTCACATTTCTGCTGATTCAAACTAAGAACAAAACAGCTATAAAGTATTAGTCTAAAAAACCCCACAAACTGGCTAACTGAAAACAAACGTATTGATCCTAGTGACAATTAGCAGATTTTCAAATCTTTAAACATGCCTGGCCTGTGGTGGTGCAGTGGATCAAGCATCAACCTGGAACACTGAGGTCGCTGGTTAGAAACCCTGGGCTTGCCAGGTCAAGGCACAAATAGGAGTTGATGCTTGCTGCTCCTCCCCCTTCTCTCCTCTAAAATGAATAAAGTCTTTAAAAGAAAAATCCTTAAACATGTCTCCTTACCTCAGAGTTCATCCTAGCACACCTTTCCTCCTGTTGGTATTTCATAAGAAAAGCAAAACAAAAGACCCACATTTTCCTCCTTTTCAAGCATCCGTGAATGGGAGCTTAGAATCCAGTTCCTGTCCAGGTCGTGTGTGGGTGACAGGCCCCGCCCCGCCCGTCAGCGCCAGCAGTCGGTGCAGGATCACCTTCTGACCATAGCGAACCTGCAGTGCCTGCTGTTCCCTCCAGCTGAGTCCGGCGTAGGCCTCCTCATTACCGAGCAACTCCTGCTCAGTTTTTAAGTCTGTGGCATAGGCTTGCAGGGTCAACAGAACACTGTCCCGAAGAAGCCTCCTCCAGGATTCTTTGAGCTGGGGGATGTTTGTGATTGTCAGGCTGTCTTCTTCCCTCTCATCATCCCATCCATCTTGGTCCTTCAACTCTCTGAACTCCTCAGCAGGCATGCACAACACCTAGGACAGGGGTCCCCAAACTTTTTACACGGGGCCAGTTCACTGTCCCTCAGACCATTGGAGGGCCGGACTATAAAAAAAACTATGAACAAATCCCTATGCACACTGCACATACCTTATTTTAAAGTAAAAAAACAAAACAGGAACAAATCCAATATTTAAAATAAAAAACAAGTAAATTTAAATCAACAAACTGACCAGTATTTCAATGGGAACTATGCTCCTCTCACTGACCACGAATGAAAGAGGTGCCCCTTCCGGAAGTGCGGCGTTGGCCGGATAAATGGCCTCAGGGGGCCGCATGCGGCCCACAGGCCGTAGTTTGGGGACCCCTGACCTAGGAGCAACCATGGGGCCCTTTAATTCGGACATGCTACCTGTGGGTTTCTGAACCAGATGTAGAGAAGACAGCCTACCTTGGGTGCACTCGAGTCTCCTCTTCCCTCCAACCTTCCCCCACCTAGCTTTAGCTCAAAAAATGTAGGCTGCCTTCAGCAATAAACAGCCATTTCCAGCCCTTTACCTTGAGTGTGGCGGCCAGTTCCTCTCCAGTCAGCACCTCTTCCCGGCCAATCACAAAGGCTCCCTCTTCCCCCACCATCTCCAGTTTGCACAAGTAATCCCAGCGCTCACACAGCTGCTGCCTGTCTGCCTCAGTTTGGGTCCCTGCAGATAAAGGAGCAGCGTGGAGTCTCAGTACACCCTAGAGCCCACTTAGGCTACCACCTCGTCTGCAGAAAGCATCTGCTACTTAGCGGAGCACCTGGAGGGGGGGGTGGCAGAGGCACATCCATGTGTCCGAGGTTGAGTTAATCACTCACCCTGTAGTGCTGCCTCACGAACTGTCACCATCTGAATGTCAGCTGTGTCATCTGTGTTGTCAGGGTATGGTTCAACAAAACCATACATGTGAATCAGTTGCCAATTAGCCATTTGCCCGTAAGTGTTGAAAATCTCATGGCCTTTAAGAATGGGCTGAGTAGCCACCATCCGAAGACAATTCTGGAGTGGGAAGGGAGAAGCTGGGACCAGGCCCTTCCCAGACCAGCCCCATGATTACTGCCCTCTTAGGAAGACTTTCCAGCAGGTATAGTCCAGCCCTGGGACTGAGGCTATGCCCACCAACAGTAACTTGCCACACAGTAAATAACTTATATTATCAGCCCTGGTATCATCTCACATGGCTGACCTGCTGTCCACACTGGTTCCCTGGCACTGTGCAGAGCTTCTAGCACCAAATAAATGATGGTAGTCAAGTTCATGAGACTTAACCACAACTGAGAGCTTTGAGATATTTCACTGGAATATGTAAACGAATACATACAGGAGCTAATTTCATCTCTTTTTCAGGATGAGGAAAGTGGAGACCATTTAGCCCAATGACCAGGCTGTCACAAATGATAGGCACTGGTTTGAATTATGCAAATAGGAACAAGAACTGGGAGGGGTCCACTCACTGGAGAGTATTCTAGATTGGCATTGTGATTGGCTATGTGGTTTAGTATGTCTGCAGCAGGCACCATCAAAGGGGGATTGGGCTCCTTTTCATCCTCTTCTTCCTCCAGTGGTTCCTGAAAGCTACCAGAGAGAACCTGGCTAAAGCTCAGTGTAGGGTGGGAGGCTAGGGGTGGTCCACTGCTCTTTTCCCTCTTGTCCCTCAGCCCTGTTCTGAAGAACATCCTAGCCCTGGATACATGGCTCAGTGGATAAGGCATCATCCCAAGGCACCAAGGTCAGGGGTTCCATCCCCAGTCAGGGCACATAGGAGAAGCAACCAATGAGTGCACAATTAAGTGGAACAAAGAACTGATGCTTTTCTCTCTCCCCATCTCTCTCAAATTGGGGGGGGTGGGGGGAGTCCTTCAAGGCTCTGCTCACTAACCTGTAGGCCATCACAAGAGCCACTAGCTGGTGGTAGAGTTCCAGGGAGCGAACCTTGGGGCTGAAAAGGTCAGGGTGGGCTTCCATGAAGGGCAGCACGATGGAACAGTACTCGCTGCGGATGTTGGCCAAATCCTTCTCCACCGCCTCGGGTACCCCCGTGCCCTGCAGCAGCCGCCGGCGCTCCTCCTGGGGCCTGAGTGAGACCGCACCCAGGTTCCCTCCACAGCCTACCGGGACTCGTGCTAGGAGGCAACCTGTCCCAGGCCAGGGCGGATCCAGCCCCTCCCATGGCTCTCACCAGAACATGGGGTGCTCCAAGCGGCCCAGCTCGGGCCACAGCGCAAAGTAGGGGCTCCAGCGTGAGGACGGGGCCTGCAGCTCGTGCAGCAGCGCCAGCAAAAGTGGCACCCAGCCCGAAGGGCTCTGCAGCGCGCCTCGCTCTAAGGGAGACACAGGTGAGCGGCCGGCGGGCCGGCCCCGGTGTCTCCCTGTCCCCCTGTCCCCCGCCGCGTGCCCACCTCGCTCCAGCAGGCCGCTGATCGAGCAGGTGTACTGCGACAGGAGCGCGGCCCGCGGCACCGCGAACAGCAGCTCCCCAGGCTGCACGCTCTCCCGGGCCACCATGCCGTAGCCAGCCACCGTGCCCCGCCGGCTCACCGCCACCTAAGCGGGGGGAGCAGCGCATCAGAGCTGGCCGCGCCCACCTCTGTCTCCCGCCCCACTCCCACTCACCTTGGGACTCAGCTCCAGCCCCACGCGCCGGCACCAGCTCAGGAAGCCCGCCACCGAATCCGCGTCGTCGCCACCGCCCACAGGCCGAGTCACCTATGGCAACCGAGCACACTGGCGAGGCCCCGCCCCCGAAGCCCGCCGGGGGCGGGGTGACAGCGACGCGCACGCAGGAAGGGCTCGGGGTGGGGGAGGGGACTGAGAGCCGCAGGGGGTCTGCGGGACCGAGGAAATGGAAGGGACCCCCGCGTCGACGGACTACGGGCCGAGCAGAGAGGCGCGGTGGGGGGCAACGGGCCCCACGGGTTGGCCCACACTGGTCGCCCGCGACTTACCCGCCGGCGCTTCGCCCGAGTCGCCATGGTCCGCAGAGCGGCGCGGCGCTTCCGGCGTCCCTGGCCACGCCCCCAGGCGGGACCATGGGGGCGGGGCTTACACCCCCGACCGGCCACGCGGACCACGTGAGGTGAGGATCCGGTCAGAGTACACACCGAAGATGAGTAGGGCTTTGTACCTAGTCCAATCAGAACACCTAAGAACGTCCTTCTGTGAGTCCAGGTGTCCCCAGCTGGGTATAGAAATGTGAGGTCGGGTGCAGGCAAGACCTGTCCGGGTGCTACCTCCAGCTTTGTTTTGAGTCAAGCACAATCTTCCCCTTTGGTCTCCGACAGCAGAGACCTCCCGGTGAAGGACAAAAATCCGTTTTCTGGATGCGAAGCGGAGGGCCTCGCGGCTGCAGCTGTGAACACACCAGGTGGGCGTCGGCCTGCTTTCTTTATCCCGACCACTCGTTACTTACAGCCACCGTTTTCCTTTGCTCAGTGTCTGTGTGTGGGGGGGGGGGCGGCACGCACACAGGGCTCACAGAACTAGAATAGACCCCCTGCCATACTCGCTAGTATATCCCTGTTTTCATTTTCTGCATAGTGGGTGTTTATTTTTACTTGCTTTATTAGCTGACACAGAGCAGGAACTCTATCTATTGGGTAAATGGCTGACTGAATCAGAAGTGGTTCAACATGGGGAAGAAATTGCCATGCTCTTACAATTAATAAAATGATGCTGCAAATGCAGAGGTTACATTAGAGCAGGGGTCCCCAAACTACGGCCCCCTGAGGCCATTTATCCGTCCCTCCCCCCCTCCCCTGCACTTCTGGAAGGGGCACCTCTTTCATTGGTGGTCAGTGAGAGGAGCACTGTATGTGGCTGGGCTGCAAAGTGCAGCGTGGCTGACGTACAGTACTACTTCCAGTGATGCGGGAGGCAGGCATCATGGCTCTGGAAGCGCATCATATCACTTGTTATGGCTAGCAGTGGCAAATATGGAACTGAACATTGACCATCTCATTAGCCAAAAGTAGGCCCATAGTTCCCATTGAAATACTAGTCAGTTTGTTGATTTAAATTTACTTATTCTTTATTTTAAATATTGTATTCCCGTTTTTTTTAACTTTAAAAGAAGATATGTACAGGCCCTGGCCGGTTGCTCAGTGGTAGAGCATCGGCCTGGCGTGCAGAAGTCCGGGGTTGATTCCCGGCCAGGGCACACAGGAGAGGTGCCCATCTGCTTCTCCACCCCTCCCCCTCTCCTTCCTCTCTGTCTCTCTCTTCCCCTCCTGCAGCGAGGCTCCATTGGAGCAAAGATAGCCCGGATGCTGGGGATGGCTCCTTGGCCTCTGCCCCAGGTGCTAGAGTGGCTCTGGTCGCAACACAGCGACGCCCTGGAGGGGCAGAGCATCGCCCCCTGGTGGGCAGAGCGTCGCCCCCTGGTGGGCGTGCTGGGTGGATCCCGGTCGGGCACATGCGGGAGTCTGTCTGACTGTCTCTCCCCGTTTCCAGCTTCAGAAAAATACAAAAATAAATAAATAAATAAGATATGTACACTGTGCATAGGGATTTGTTCATAGTTTTTTTTTATAGTCCGGCCCTCCAACAGTCTGATGGACAGTGAACTGGCCCCCTGTGTAAAAAGTTTGGAGACCCCTGCATTAGAGGCTTGTATTCTTAAGTCAAGTAATGCCAAGGTGTGGGGCAGCTGTATTAGGCTTGCTCGTGGGGTTACCAGCTCCAAGCACTTTGCCTGATTGGTACATGAGTGCGTGGCTGCACCATGTGTGTATGGCCTATATAACGCTATGAGTGCTTGTGCTTGAGAGAGATGGGCGATGATGGGGGATTATGGATGTCGGATTGCCTGCCTGCCACTGAGAGAGGGGCCATTCTTGCCATTTGTTTGCCTGAGAGGCAGTTTCCCCTGCCTGTGTGCTTGTCTGCCTTTATGAGACTTTAGCAAACAGAATGGCCCAACCTTTTCCAGCTCCACAGTTTTTCTCCTGTCTGCCAGAATTCAGTGTGAACCTGCCTGAACTCGGCCACCGGCATTACACAAGGCCAACTCCCCATTTGGCTTTATTGGGGCTAAATCCCTTATCCTGAGGCTGTTTCCTCAGCTGTGAAACTAGCATAATGAATATGATCCTGTAGAATTAATGGAAGGATCGGTAGGATACTGTGCAGCACAAGTGGAAGCGTGGAAATGGATGGAGATGCCTGTCCTCACCCTGCACACTCAACCCCACCAAGACCCAAGAGGCACCAGCCTAAACATCGTCTCTTCAAAGGCTTCCCACAGTGGACATGACACCACCATACTTGAATTCTTCTTAGTTTCTTTATTAGTTTTTCAACACAATTAACTCTATGTTGACAAGGGTTTTTATTTGTTTTACATTTTGTCATTTCCGAGTCTCATGACATTAGCCACTAGAAGACACAAAATTAGGTTCCTCACTCTGTACAGAGAAGGAAATAATAAACTCCATTAAAAGTTCACTTGGACCAAAGAAGATACAACCTCAATGGAAAAAACACACATAGGAGGACCCAATATACATACATATATATATAATGTATAGATATTTATAGATATCTCATCTGAAAGAACACAGCAAAAAAAAAAAAATCCACTTGCAGTGCTATCTACAGTAAGATGAATTCTACCAGCTTTTCAAACAGTCACATTCGATAGTCAAAGGAAGCACGTGAGTGAATAGAACTGGGACAGACTAACACTCCACCAGGCTCTAGAGCAGTCTAGCAATGGCTTAAGATTATAGGAGGTGGGGTGTATGTGCAGAGGAAATGTGGATGCAGGTGTCCTCCCGGCCTCAGAGCACCCCCACACACACATGCACCCCAACCCTTAATTTTTCATAGCTCTCTCCCTTCTCTTTTTGTTTTGGGACTTTGTGGCATTTGATTGAGGCTCCGAGACAAATGGCTTCCGTTTTCCGGGCCTGGAGAGTCTACCTGATAAGGTGGGGGATGGGAACTATATGGCACAGTCCTGGGCATTAGGTAGCAGGAGGGGCTGGGGTCTGTGGGCAGCTTTTCTCTTCTGCCTGGCACTGTGCACTTCAGGAACATTCCCCTACCGCCCCAGGATCCAACAAACCCCAGCCCAAGACGGTGCCTGGGGAAGTCTTGCTACCCTGGACCAGTACTAAATAAACTCTCTTCCTAGTGATGCCCAGGTGAAACACTGGCTTAACTTTACCAGAACCCTCCCTAGATACACCATATTTCTGGCAGCCTTGGCCATACTGTCCTCCCTGGAACCTGGGGGCATAAAAGGGATCTATTGGGACTCTCAGCCACTGCTTCCTGTGGCCACATGCTGGCTCCCAAAGGCAGACAACACGAAGTTCTCAGGGAGACACCCGATCCTCACTGGCTTTCCCAGCCTTTCACCTCAGCCTCCCATCAAGTCCCTATGGAGATGGAAGACCAGGAGACTTTCTGCTTCAGGGCCTTGGCTCAGAAATGGGACAGGGCCAGGAGGTGGCAGAGTGTATGTGCTGGAAGACAAGACACAGTCTGTAGGGCTCCTGCCTTCAAGGTACTCTTCCTTAAACAGAGAAACCCCACTTCGGCCCCTGCCTGCCTGGCCCTACAGCACCAGCAAACCAGCTGCCTAGTCGGAGCGCCCCCTTGTGGCTACCGTTCAGATGATTGTCACATGTGTTACCAGACAAACATGTGCTTGGTGAAGGGGATGGAGAGGAAGGGGGCCTGCAGAGATCCAGAAAGGGTTCAACTGCCACAGCTTCCCGCTGCCATCTCCTGGTTCTCACGCCAGTGCCTGAGCTGGACCCCGCATGCTTGCTGTCTCAGCACGCATCACCTCACAACCCCAGCCCACCTGCAAACCTGCCTGCCCAAGAGGGCCCTCCCATGCTTTCTTTAACCCAGGATGTTATCCTGGATCCTGGATCAGTCTTTTCTTAGCTGATCTCCTTCCTGCCCAGGCAGTGGGGAGTTGGAAGAGAGGGGCCCGAATTAGCCAAGTCAACAAGGTTAGTGGGATGGGGCTGGGGCTGGGGAACCATCCGGAGACTGTCCTGCTGTAGCATCTGAGAGATGTAACCCCATTGTCTCCCCTTCACCCTCACAGAAATAAACAAAACAGAAAAGGAGCTGGCGCAAGGATGGCAGTGGGACGTCGATGCGGGCGGGGACACGTGGGCGTCTTCAGGGAACCTAGGGCTTCAACAGGACACCTCCATGGTGTGGTTGACCTGGCCCAGCCCTTCGCTGCTCTCTGAGTGGGTGCAGGCCTGTGGGCGGCTGCCATCCACTGAGCTGGCACTGGTGAGGGACGCGGTCCGAGAGCGGGCGAGACGGGTCATGCTGGCCGAGGGCACTGTGGATAGAGGCAGGACTGGGCGTGAGGGCCAGGCGCCGGCAAGCTGGAGAGGTATTCACGCAGGCAAAGCGGCCAGCGAGACCTGTTCTTCCAACAGCACAGGGCCCGTCCCAAGCCAGGGCTCTGACGTCCTGCTCTGTCAAGCCCGAGGCATGCAATGCCCGCGACAGTGAGTGAGCCAAAGGGTCGGGGGGGGGGGCAGTCCGCAGGTGCCCGCAGGACCCTCTCACAACAGCTAGCCAGAGAGATACGGCCAACGGGGTGGGAGCGGGTCAGGCACACCAGAGCTGGTGTGAGGATGGGACATGGTTTCAATGCTGCCTGCCATGGGAGGAGGGTGGAGCCAGGGAGCAGAGCGACTTTGGCGCAGGACAAGCTGTGGCCACCTCACACTGCCCTAAATCTTGTTTCTGCCCTCTTACGAGTTTCACAAGCCAGACTCGGCCTTCCCAAACTCAACCGGCCACCTGTTCAGTTAGGACAGACGTGCAGGCCGCCCCTGCCCCCAGCGCAGAGCCTGGGCTCCACCTCTGAGCCAGTCGGTTCCACCCGCCTGAGCTCTGGAAGCCACACAGTCCAAGGCAGCCTAAAAGCGAGACCGCTGTCCAGCCCAGCCGATCTAGAGCCCTAAACAGACAAAGCCCACGCGGCCCGGGGTCCGTGGACAAGCAGGAGTCTTTGGGCTTTGGAGGGTAGCAGGGCACAAGAAGGTTCCAAACCACAGCAAGACGTGGCCAGCTCCGCACAGCGCAGAGGAAGGAGCAGGGGGAGTCTGGGGGGCGGGGTCCATGCATCAGGGGCGGGGCTACAAGGCTACCTGCTCCTCCACTCAGCCTTCGGTCCTTCAAGTACGCAACTAAGAGAGAAGATAGAGCCAGAGAGGGGCGGGGGTGAGGGGAGACAGAACTCGGGTGAGGAACGCTCCAGCAAGGCAGGGCCGTTGAGATGGCCCAGAGGGGAGATAGAAGGACAGGCACGGAGGGCTGGGGGCGGGGCAAGAGCCCAGGAAGCCCACTTCTGCCCACCCACCAAGCAACAGCCACAGAAGGAACACACACACAGCACGGACTGATGGCAGCCTGGCTCTGGGACCCCCGACAGCAGATGGGGGCACTTATCTCACCCCCTGCCCCTCTAGCCTGGGTTGTGGCACTGAGCGGCTCCTGTCGACATGGCCTTCCGGGCCATATCCTGGTCCCAGTGCCCTGGCCATTCTGCTAGGTCTTGGGGCCCCAGGGCCGGAGGGAGAGCTACTCCTGAATAGGCCTCCCTGCCTTCCCCGCAGGCCTGTCCTCCCACCAAGGCCCAAGCTGCAGAGGCCGAAGTCTGAGGGGAACAAAAATTCAGGGGCAGGGAGCTTGCTTCCAGATATGTGTGTGAGTGTGCGAGCGCACGCACGTGAGTGTGATGGGGTGCTCACAAGCACAGTCTGGATCTGAGCGCAAGGGGAAGTGTGGAGATGGGAGGGGTGGGAGGTGGCCAGTTCACCCACAGCCCTCAGGGCCCCAGATCTTCGGAATGCCGCGCCCACGTTCAGTTGCTATCTGCTTCCCTAATGCCCAGTGGTCCCACATGCCTTCCCCGGTCCCTGCACCACCTACCACCTGTGACAAAAGCCCATCTCCTGTGCTGCAGGCCCGGCAGGGGGTGGGTGGGGTACAGGACAACTTCGGGCAGGCTTCCCCATCAGGCTCCAGCCTGGGTCCTGGTCCCCCAGACATCAGAGAAGAACCCCCACCCCCATAGGCCTAGCTATGCCCTGGCGCCCCGAAGCCTCCACAGGGCTCAGGACAGCTGGGCACGGCCTGGGCTGATGGATGCACAAGGTAGGTGGGGTGCCCTGGCAGGTCTTGTGTGTCCCTGACTGCAGGGGGAGCGCGTGGTAAGAGTAACCCAGCATCCAGGGCCCGGAACATGGAGCTGGTCCGCACCACGGCCAGAGGCCAGCCCCGCCCTGCTGCCCACCGCTGGGCTTCGGGGCAGGCAGGTGGGCTGGGGTGGGGTGTACTTACTGTAGCCCATGCCTTGCAGGAAGTACTTGAAGGCTTCAGTCAGCTTCCCAGGCTGCAGAAAGGGGGGACAGGCACATGCTTTCACGGGCTGTACAGGATTGGGGGGAGGAGGGAGGCTTCCCCCACCCCGGGCTAGGGAGGGAGGGAGGGCTAAGAATCTCACCTGTGTGACCTGGGGGAGCCCCCCGGAATCTGCCATCTACAGGGAAGAGAGGGGTGTGAGCAGAGCAGGGCCCACCCCACGCCTTGCTGGCCCTCACACACCAGGACAGGCTCTGCCGACCAGACATACTGACCACGGCAAGGACCCAAGCAGGCCCCTCCCTGAGGCCAGGCCCACCCACGGTTGGGGGCACTAGCCCAAGGCTGGGGAGGAGGGTCTCACCTTCAGGAAGGTCGTGGTGGTTGGGTCCAGCTTGGAGTTGCATTCAACCTGAGGACAAGGAGCCAGTTTCAGCAGAGTGAGGCAGCCCCAGCCCAGGGCTCCAGATGAGGCCCCTGCCCCATCTGTTAATGCAAGTTCCAGCCCAGAGGCCGAGGCTCCACTGGTGAGGGCGGTGAACCGCGGTCGGGGCCCCAGACCCTGGAACTTATCACAACCGCTGTGGGCTTGGTAACATCCCCACAGGGAGCGAGGGCCACTTTGGCAGGAGTGCTGGGAAGGCACCAGGGACCACAGCAGCTGGCAGTGAGGCGTGGGAGGGCCAAGGGTCAGCTGCGGACTCGGAGGCCTCCGCTTGAGTTAAGGTGGCCCAGGGAGACAGCAGCTCCCAGCCAGTCTCTGCACACTGAGGCTGAGCAGGGCCCTCCAGGACCCTGCCCCTCTGTGCAGAGGCGGACCCGAAACCCCCAGATGTACTGGGAGCAGCTACTGGTCACAGGGCTACCACTGTTGTGCTCAAGAATTACTTATTTAATGAGTGACTCCGATGTTAGAGACAGGAGAGGTCTTAGTGTCTGAGCCCGAGTGGGTGGAGACAGAGGTGGGGCTGCACTGCTGGGGGCGTGGCCTGGCCCTGGCCCAGCCCCCTTATGTCTCCGGCCTCCCGCACCGGAAGGATGGGGGTTGTGAACCCGCAGTGAGGCCTGGCAAGGTAGTGGGGAGGTGGATGAGGAGCCCACCATCCTGGCCTGTCCTCTGGGTTTCCCTGAGCTGGGTCAAGGACTGGCTGCTGGCCTGAGGCCTGTGACCCCCCTCACTCCTGTCTCCACACCCGGGCACAGCACAGCCTCTCACTCACCACCCCGTCCTCTGCAGGCGCATTGTCCCCGACCACCAGCATCACCGGGCAGCTGCAGACACAGGAAAAGGGGTGTCTGGCCTGCGCAGGGGGCAGGGGGGTGGGGAGAGGTGGGGGGAAAGCGGGGACAGGCTGGAGATTGAGGGGACACTCACCGGAGTGTCTTGGCATTTGGCACCGTTCCAGGACGGTTAATGTCCAGGTCTCTGCGGCTACAGGGAGAGGCAGGGGTGGTCATCCCAGGACAGGACAGGGGTGTCTGTCCCCAACCCCCCACACGGTTGTATTTCAGCCACCCCCATCCCATTCCCTACAGCGACATCCCTGAGGCCAGGGCTGGTGAAACAGGGAGACTGGGACCTTCTCTGCATAGATAATGACCTTCAGGGCTCCCTATGCCAGGTGGGCCCTCAAATTCGGCTCTCCCTCCTCCACAAAGCGTTGCCCGAGGAGCAGCACCTGCGCGGTGCGGTCCGGCCTCTCTCAGTCCTCACTGTTCCCCCAGCGCCCTGCACACCCGGTGCCCAGTAAGCAGGTGTAGGAGAAAGGCAGGGAAGGTAGGCCGGTAGGGGCCTGGCCCATTCTCTGCAGAGCAACCCCTGAACGGGCTCCAAGGAGCACAGCTTGAAAACCACTGGCTTTAGCCAACCTCCTCGCATGGGCACAGGTCAGGTGCAGGGTTGTGGGGTCCAGGACGTCCCTCACCCCCACCGCTCCCATCGCCAGCGCCACAGGCAGGAGGAGAGGGGAGGAGCCCAGGGATCACAGTCTGAAGCCTGTTCCCTTGCGGGGGCGTGATCCCGGGCTAGCAGTGACTCTTCTCGGAAGCTCACCTATCTGCTCACCTACAAGCGGGGCCAGGGTGGGGACAATGTCCCCGTGTGCCTGACCCCGCGGGGGAGCCCAGCCCGCCCACCTGTTGTACATGTTCCAGAAGAGCTGCAGGTTGGCCTGGTTGACCACGTTGGCGATCTGCTGCCGGTAGCTCTGCACCAGCTCCGAGTTGTTCACCAGCTCCTCCTGTGCCGGGAGGGGGGGAGGGGCCAGGTGGGGACGTGGGCCCAGAGGGGGTCGCGCACATGTCACAGCCACATGTCACAGCCAGAGCAGCCTCCGACTACTCCTGGCAGGCCGGGGCGGGGCCCCCCAAATGTGGGAGACAGGACCCAAGGAGGGAAAGTGGGCTGTAAGACGAAGTACACCCCGTGTCCTTCAGATGTCCTTCAGGCTGAGACAGGTCAGATGCCACACAACCCCTTCCTTCCTTCTCTTGCCCAAGTGGGCGGGGGCAGAAGCCGCAGGCATCCCTCAGAGTGGGCAGAACCCAGCCCTGAGCAGCCCAGCCAGCCCCGCCCCTGTGAGGGAGGTCCCACACCCTTACCTGGCTGAAGAGGTGGGATAGCACCGTGTCAGGTAAAGTGCTGGTCAGGCCAGAGAGCTGCGGGCCAACGTGGGGGTCAGAGTGAGAGCTGCCCTGCCCCCGCCGCTCCTGCCCCCACCCCAGCGCGGCCCCAGCCAGCTGGGCCGTACTTACCTTGGTGGCGGCCCAGTCGATCCAGCCTTTGCCATTGGGGTCGATGTTCATCAGCACCAGCCCCTCCACCAGGTCGGGGAAGATAAGCTGCGGAGGAAAGGAAGACGGGGCTTGGGGGGCGAGGCAGGGCGCAGGGAGCCCCAAACCCCCTACCTACCAAACAGGCTGTGAGGTTCCGGCCCTGCCCAGCTCACAGGTGGTGGGAGGGTCCGAGGAGGAGGACACACTCTGCAAGGGCTTCACGATGCCACTAAGGACCCAACTGAGGACAGCTGGGAACCTGTGTGGCTCCATTTCTAGCTGTCCCTGCCAATCCTGCCCCCAGCTGGAACCTTTCAGAATTCTTCGAATTATTTTGATCCTATGCCTATATCACTGTGTTTTGCCCCTTTTAATGTATCTTTGGAGATGCTGCCGTTGTAAAACTGAGGATTAAACACCTTCAATAAAGCATTTTGTTTCTTGACTTTTTATCGACAAGAAAGCCCTAGGAACGGTCATTATGTAAGAACCAAAGCCTGTTTTGTTAGCCGTGGTGAAGGGACCCACCTTTTCTGTGGTACCCTTGGCCCGCATTTAGGGGGCGATATACACACATACTCATGGGATGTGGGTTCGGGGTGGCGGGGAATGGCCCACAGCAAACAAAACGGCCAAGTGTTAAACTTGAAACTAGAGCTGGAAATTCTTGGTCATTTCTTCTGAGGAAAGAAAGAATTTCCATCCTGAAAATTAACTTTTTAATTTTAGGGAGGAAAAGCTTGCGGCTCCCACCTGACACGATGTGTTCTTTCAAATGTGACTTTCATCACAAGCTCGCCAACTGAACATAGATGTCGTTTTTGGTAAAAACACAACTCGTTTAAATATTACCCTAACTACTGAATGAGTGATCAGGATCATCCTTATTTTGTGGCTAGCTAGAGCAATTAGTTGTATAGTTTGTTGCTAATAGAAATTTTTATTTAGATAATAGTTAAGCAAGTTATCGTCTTTTGAGGAAATGTATGGAAAAAGTAATTTTTTTTTTTAAGATTTTATTTTTTATTTATTCATTATAGAGAGGGCAGAGAGAGAGAGAGAGAAGGGGAGAGGAGCAGAAAGCATCAACTCCCATATGTGCCTTGACCAGGCAAGCTCAGGGTTTTGAACCGGCAACCTCAGTGTTTCCAGGTTGACACTTTATCCACTGCGCCACCACAGGTCAGGCTGGAAAAAGTAATTTTTAAAAATTTTTTTATTTATTTGTTATAGAGAGGGAGAGAGAGAGAGAGAAGGGGGAGGAGCAGGAAGCTTCAACTCCCATATGTGCCTTGACCAGGCAAGCCCAGGGTTTGAACCAGCAACCTCAGCATTTCCAGGTTGACGCTTTATCCACTGCCCCACCACAGGTCAGGCTGGAAAAAGTAATTTTTTAAAAAGTGAATTTCCTTAGAGGCAAAAAAGAAAAACAGGCTTTTTTAAGTGAAGAGGAAGTGTGGGGAGGAAGAGAAGGAAGAAAGAGTAGGAAGGTTCCCGTGACTGAAGGGTGGCCCCAGGAAGACCAGTCGTGGGGCTGGGGGACACAGGGGGACACTCACTGCAAACTTGGCCAACACATAGGCCCCGGCTCCCACTCCGATGCCAATCACGTACTTGAACCTGGAGGAAGCATGGCTGGTCACTCTAGGGCCAGATGTGCCATTCAAACGTCACCCAAGCAGTCCCCACCCGCAGCGCTCAGACCTCAGCCAGAGCCTGGCGGTGCTGCGGTGGTGGGGGCGCCCCCGGCCCCCAGCACAAGGACAGGGTCTGGGCGGGGACTCACCCAAAGTGCTGCACCACGCTGGGAAGCATGGCGGCCAGCTGCTCCATGGAGGGGTACTGGTACCTGCAGACGGAGCAGGAGGTCAGGCCCAGGTGTGGCCTGGGGCGCGCAGCTGGGGAGGGCCAGAGGGGACTCCGGGGTACCTACCCCTGAGGAAACTGTGACGCCCCCACCTGCTGACCGGGGGCGTCCACGTGGCACACCACGAAGTGCTTGGTGATCTCCTGCATGTCCTCGAAGTTGAAGAAGGTGTTGAAGCACAGCTTGTCTGCAAAGACACACCTGTGGCTGAGCAGAGGGGTGGGAGGCCCGTGGCCCTGAGAGGGTGGGCGAGGCAGAGGTGATCGGCCTCCCAATCTCGCGGTCCAGTGTGGAAACCAACGCTCAAGTGGCTAAGGACACAGAGCTGAGAGTGGCCCGGAACCGACAGGGCCCTGTGTGGAGGAAGGGGGGCTCACTGCTCTGGGAGACACGAGGCAGGGACAGGCCAGATGAGGCTGGGATGGACTTACGATTGAGGCCCACGTCATGGTAGGTGAGGATGGCCGGGCGGTTCCCTTTTGGGGAGCCCCGGATCACCACGTGCAGAAGGCCGTAAGGCGTCTCAATGTCGTGTTCCTAGAGGGGAGACACAGCGCTGGGTGCTTTGGGAAGCCCCACTCCTGACTCTTGCAGGGAAAGAGGATGTGGGCCAGTCTGGATCTTCCGGGCCTGTGGCGTGGCCTCCATGCCCCGTGGGGGCGGGGCATCCCACTCGCGGCACTCCAAGTAGCCCGCAGAGAAGATGTGACAGATGGAGCACCCCTTCCCAGAGGTGTTTGGCACAGGGACATGTGCACTGATACATATAGGAAAGTTTTGGTCCCCTTTGCAAACTAGCCAGTGGGGTGAGCTGCCACAGCCCAGGCTCTGCTGCACGCAGCCCGCCAGCGTTCAGCAAGGCCTGTTTCCCCAGCTCTCTAGGACAGCTCTGCCACCCCAGCCTGAGTCCCACCCTCATCTGTCCCTCCCCTATTTGGATCCTTCGAGGGCTGCTACCTTTCCTGAATTTAGCCTCAATCCTCGGTAACCACGCCCATGCCAATAGGCCCCGCCTCCAATGACCACGCTTGTCCTGGTCCCACCTCCAGGCCCCGGCTCTGCCTCTCCTCCCACCGAGGATGCCCCTCCAGGTGAGCGCCAAGGCCGCCTTTCGGTTAGACACCTCCTCGTCCAGGCTCCTGTGTTTACACCCTTGGTTCTGCTGCTTAGGGTCATCAGCCTCTCAGAAAGCAGGGGCTGGGAGCTGCAGGTTCAAGTCCTGTTCTGTCCCCTACTGTGTGACTGGGAGCCAGCCACACCCTTTTTCTGCCTCAATCACCTCTTCCCAAGCCCTCTCAGAGGGACACTGTGAGCAATAAAGAAGCTGATGTCTGCGGGTGTTTACTTGGAGAGAGCCCCAGAAAGGGGCTGTTGTGCTGGGGCGTACTGAGTCTGGAGAGAAGCCCCTGCTGGCTGGTCCCGCTGCAAACCGGTCCCCCAACCCACCCAGCCCTCAGTGGGGAGAATCCACGCAGGCCTGTCTGAGCTGAATCAACAGCCTGCCTCGCACCACAGGAGCCCTGGGCGTTGGCCCATTGAGTTGGAGGTGGGGTGAGGGTCAAGGACAGGAAGAAAACAGCACGTGACTGAACACCTACTTTGTGCCAGGTGTGTGCACGTGACTGAACACCTACTATGTGCCAGGTGTCTGCAAGAAAGCAGGAGCTCTTTCCCCCATCTCGCAGGTGGTGGACACTTCAGGGTCAAAGAGAACCAAAGTCTCTTTCCCCGACAGGAGAGGAAAAGACTCAGGAGGTAGGAGACAGCTTCTTGGGGACTGGTCTTTTGGGTCTGGGCCTAAAGGACCACTGTCCAGGCCTGTGTCTCCAGCGGGTAGTGACAAGGTGGTGCCAACCCCATGGCCAAAGGCCACACACCCTGGGAGCCACACTGCTGCTGCGAGGTCCTGTTAGATACACTCTGTCACCCTCTAGGCAGGCCCAGGGCCACCGCAGCCTCCCCACGTCCCAGGCCTGTCCTCCCTCAGGGCCACCAGGACAAGGAACACTTTCTGCTCACTACCACTGACTAGATACTTTTCATGTGTCTTCGCATTTACTCCCTACAGGGATGCAAGCCACAAAGGAGCAAACTAAGGGTGGGAAAGGAGATATGACTTGCCCAAGGTCAAGCCCAGAGAGGGCAGGGCAGGCCTTGCCAGGTGCAGACCTCGGGGTACACGCTGAAGGCTGCCTGTTCTGAGAGTGAGCTTCACCCCAGAGACCTCCCAGCAGGCAGCCTCTCCAGAGGGTGGGGCCGGGGCAGGAGGGATGCCCATTGAATAAGAGCAGATATGTACTTCCTGCGGCGGGAGGGCAGTCCCCCGGTGGCACGGGGTCACCTTTCGCTCTTCCAGGCACAAGTCGGGGTGCAAGACGGCAGTCTTCTACACCCAGACAGTCCGTGGGTGTAAGTAAACAGGCGTCTGTCCCCTCCCATCCCTGCTGTGACCGCCCAATCAATACCCCTGGGCGGTGGGACCCAGCCACAGTGCCTGCCCTACTAAGGCTCAGCTCCCAGGGACAGAACAGAGTCGGGGGCATTGCCTGGGTGCCCCTCCCGCGCGGCCCAGTAACCTTGGCTGAACCCTTCTGCCTGCAGGAGCTCAGGTCCAGCTCAGCTGATAAGTAGCAGGGCGTCCCCATCTCTTGGGGGGCTGCACACAGGAGCGGCCCCGCCCCAAGGGTGGCAGTGGGATGCGCTGGGAGACCCCAACCCCAGGACTGAGCGTTCCCATTGGCTCCCGGTGACGTCACCAGGCGCTGCCAGGTGGGCGCCGGCGCTAGGCACTGCCGGAGCCCGTCCCCCTCCGCCTGTGGATCTCCCCTCGCCCTTGACCTTGAAGGCTGCGGGCCTTCAGCGCGCGCGCAGGCGCGCGGTGGTGGGATGGGAGGGCTCCTGCAATTCTCCGGGTCACCCGCATCAATAATTCAGCAGACCTGGGCCGCTCCGCCGGGAGGCGCTGACGTCGTTGCCTGGGTTCAGGGGACCCGTGTCCCATGGACCTGCCAAAGCAAGCCCGGGTCGGGGGTGGAGGAGTAGGTGCGCCCCTGTCTCTCTCTCATTGAGGAAGATCAGTGTCCCTGGGCACTGGGGCTGGAGCGTGAGGAGACGCCCTGGAGCCCCCTGGGGGCCCCGTCCGCAGGGTCACGGCTCCAACGTCGCCTTCCCCTGCCCACAAAATAAGGCATTACGACCCTTTGGCGTCCCCTCCACTGCAAGGACCCCAGCCTGAAGGCCCGGTTAACACCCCGCCCCAGACCTCCCCGCAGAGCCCTGGGGACCACGGAGGAGCTGCAAGCACCTCCTAAGAAAGCAAGAGGCTGTCCTGTTTGCACTGCGGGGCGGCCACCCAAACAAACAAGCCCACCCGCACAGTCAGGAGCGCAGACACCTGCACGCACAGACACCCAGACACGCCGGGAACACAGGCTTCCCCGGGGCGAAGGTGGTCACGGGGGCGAGGCAGCCAGCAGCCGGCGCGTGCCGGGCGAAGGGCACCGTCCGTGGGATGTGCACACGCTGGCACAGGTCCACAGAGACTTACAGCCGAGTCACAGCCCCGTCCGTCCCGCAGCCTTCAGCCCTCCCGCGCAGGCCCCGACTGGCAGCTAACCCCGATCCCTCCCGCAGGCCAGGGTCACCGGGAGACTAGAACTAACGGTCTTGCCTCAGTTCTCCGCAAGGTGAGACTCCTGAAGGCAGACCTGACCCCAGACGTAGGCAGAGGGGTGCCCCTGGCTCCCCGACAGCCTCCCTGCCCTCACTCACCCCATCCCAGCACTCGGGCATCTTGCCGAGGGAGGCAACGCGCAAGGGCCTTAATCACTGGACTCCGGAGGCAGGGGCAGCTCCAGCAGCACGGGTAGCTCCAGCGGGAAGGCAGCGGCTTTGTGATAAGGTGCCGCTCCCGGGGCCATTTATATGCGGAGTCTGCCCGCCCTAGGCCGGTCCCTCCCCGCTGCGGGGCTTCTGAGCAGCCACTCGCTGGCCCGGAGTCCCGGCTTCCAGATTGGCTGTCGGGAGACAAACTTGGCTCCAATTGGCTTCTGAGATCCTCGCTCACTCAGCCCCTGCTCCTGTTCCCCTTCCCTCCCCAGCAACACATCATCCTTGATGGTCCTCAGCCCCTGCCTGCATCCTGCACACCCCCCAGAACACAGGCACACCCCAACAGCTGCACCAGGCTGCACACCGGGTCCTGGGAGGTGGGACACTGGACCACATGCACAGGTGCATCCCGTGTCAGGAACACAGGAGCCTCTCACGGAAACCCACACCGATGAGGGCATGGTGGCCACACAGGCGAGCCCTAGACAGCCTGGGGAGCCGGGAGGGCCTGAGAGGGCCCCGAGCCCAGCCTCTGCATCAGCATGGCCTGGATCACAACCTTGAGGGAATGTGGGGAGTCACTCCTGTCGGGGGCGACCTGGGTGGTGACCCTGCTCCAGGAGACTGGCTCTTCTCCACTCCCAGGGTCTCCCGTAGGGCAGTCCCCACTCTGCTCACATGCATGCGCAGTGCCTGTCCACACCCCTGAAAGCAGGGTTCCAGGCCCAGGGGCCTGGGCAGAATGCAAGACCAGGAGTATGTGGGGCACAGCCCAGCTTGCCCGCCCTCATTCCCATCCTGCAGCAAGGACTGGAGTCCACCAAGGACAGAGGAGGGACATGCCCGCCTCCCGCAGACCAACCCAGCGTGGGGCCTGGCTCCCAGATCTCCGGGGAGCAGGACACCTGAGCCACCTCAGGCCCCGTGCCCTGTCCTCCCAAGCAGCAAGGCTGTGGGTGGGGAGCTGCCCGACAAGCAGGCAGAGAAAACAGAGAAGGGGAGCAAAGGAGAGCAGAGGAGATGAAACAGGCCAGGGAGGGGCAAAGGAGGGAGCCCAAGGACGGAGGGAAGGAGAGACAGAGGGGGGGTGCTGGGCGCCCGTGTCCCCATTCTGTCTCTTTGGTGAAGGCCCGTGCCACTCTCCCCAGCCTGCGCCGATAGCCCTCCACACCGGCGGGCTGCTCTGGGGAAGGCAGCCACCTCCCGTCTCTGGGTGCCTAGTGACCTGGTCCACACCTGTCATATATGCTACCCCAGCCAGCCACAGCCTGTGCCTGGGGGCACCGAGACCTTGCCTGGCTCACCTCTGACCTCTCGCTCTGGAGGAGAGTGCAGAGTGCTGGGTCCTGCACATCCCAGGGCAGCAAGGGTGTGGGATGGGGTATCCCCCGGCCCCCACAGGCCATTCTCTTTGTCCCCTGAAGCCACTTGCGCACAGGAAGAGACTTCAGCCACTGGAACGGGCTGCAAAGGCACAGCCCACAAAAGTCTCCCATATGCTTCTCCAAGTGGAGGACAGATGGCCTTCCATCCTTCCTGCCACCAAACCGCTGTTTCTCCATGCTGCCCATGCAATCTTGTGCCCACTCCAACCTCTGACCTCCGAGTGACCTTCCCACCCTTAGACTCAGGTGAGAAGCTGACCTTGGGCACTGCCCACTCCAAGCCACGGCCCCATTTTTGCTCAGCTCACCGCCTCCCCCCCCAAGAGATGGATGACCTTGGGCAAGGTTGAACTTTCCTGTGCCCCAGGCTCCTCAATGGTAAAATAGGAACTGTGCCTTCCACACAGAGTTGCTATGAGAATGAGAAAAAGTTGCATAAATCACTCCAGACCTGACTACACACCTGCCCAAGCCCTGCCTGGGTCTGGAAGAAATGGGACAATCAACGGGCCTTTCCATTCCGCTGGCCCCTTCCCTGGAGGCTGCGCAGTTGTGGCTGAACAAGGCAGGCTCCAGTCCTCCTATCTGAACCCAGTCACAGCTCTGCCATGTCTTTGCTGTGTGACCTTGGGCAGGTCAGTCAACTTCTCTGAGCCTCCACATCTGTAAATGGGAAAACAGCAGTGCCTATGGCACAGGCAGTTGCACAGATAACACACTGTGCTCACAAGCCTATGAGAAAGGACCGGGAAACTGAAGCTTACCAGCACCTTAGCGCTCTGGGCCCGAATGCACCTCATTAAGAGCAGCAAATGCATGTTAGAATACCTCCCACGTGCCAGGATCCAGTCAAATGCTTTACACATGTTACCTCATTTTATCTTCTACCCCTCCCCCCCACAGATGAGGAAAATGAGGCAGGCGATGTCTGCTCTGGGATTTTATGCCACTAGCCCCTCCTGGGGAGGAGGTCCTGTTTTTCCACACACTCCCGTCCTCTTTGGGAGCAGGGAGGACAAAGAGGACTCCCTGGCGTGCCCGCAGTGATCTCTGGCTGGCCCTCCGCTGTCTCATGGCCACAGCCCTCCCTGGCCTCTCCCTGCACTCCTGTTTGCTCCCTCCTTCCCAGGCCCTGCCCTGTCCTGTCCTTCCCCGCTCCGAAGCCCTCTGTATTCGGAGCTGGAGCTCCTGGGGGACCGGAGCACGAGCACACTGTTGCGTCCTTGAAGGGGCTCGTGACTGTGACCCGGGGCCGGGCTCATAGATCCGGATCCTTACCGCAGAGCTGCGTGTCCGGGGAGGAGTGCGCAGGCCGCCCCACCTCCCACGTCACCCTGGCGTGCACCCCGCGCGAGGCCGGAGCTGTCACAGAGACTGACCCGAACTGAAGTCAGGCCCAGGCCAGAGCACTGAGGGGCCAGTTCCATCGAGCCAGGAGGAGGGTCCCAGAAGGATCTGAGTTTGTTCAGGGTGACTTGGTGGCCAGCAGGGCCCTGGAACTGGCAAGGCTCCCACTGTGTCTGCTGCCAGACATTGGCCGAGACCCGGAAATAAATGGCCACTACTCAGAGGGGAGAGGTGGCTGGCCGTGTGAGTGAAATCATCGTGAGGAGGAACAAAAACAAAGAATGAGTTCAGTTTTCACAGGGAATCTGGCATCAAACTAAAGAGGACATGGTTGTCCAGGCAACAGCTGCCATGGAAACAGCTATTTTGGAGCATCAGCTTGGCTTTCATTGGAGGAAAATGCTGATTCAGATGACAGCATCCCTCCCTCCTGTCTCCATCCTCACTCTCCCAGGCCTCCCTTCCCCCTCCTATTCAAGGAGGGAGGGGCCATCTTCCCAGGGGGCAGGGGGCAAGGAGAGCCACTGTAAGCGGTGAGGGTGGTCCTGGAGGTGGTGAGACCCTCCTCTGGGACCAAGCCGGGTGGGTGAGGGGCTGGCCAGCTGTTGGTGCCCCGTCTCAGGAGCTGAGCTGAGACCTACCGTCCAGTCTGTGTCCACAGCCGAGAGGAAGGTGTCGGAGTTCTCCTGAGGGAGCAGAGAGGGTGGGCGTTAGACCCTGACTGGCCCGTGCCCCCCAGGACTTGGCCTTGAGCTTGCTTGCTGTTCCCCATTCATCTTAATGTCAACAAAAGTGACCAGCACTTCCCAAGTGCCAGGCATCGGGTTAGTAAGCGCCTGACAGAGGAGCCTAGGAACAGATACTTGCATCAATTGTCCCTATTCCTGTAAAACGTGAAGATTTCCATTGACCGGAGAGTAGGGTGAGGCTCAGAGAGGCTGAGTCACAGGGCCACAGAGTGACAGAATCTCTGACTCCAAGTCCTTGCTGTTGGTCACTTTGTCCTGCTGCCCCCACAGTTGGTTTTTAAGGTCTGATTATCAGGGCACAAGGACAGAGGCTGAGGAAGGAGGGCAGAGGTGGCCAGGACAGCCACCTCAGGGATGGGGAGGCTGAGGCCCAGGCAGCGAGGGAGAACGCCAGACTCTCTGGGCCGCACGGAGGAGCCGCCTGGGCCACGGTGGCAGCTGCTCCCGTCTTTCCAGACCCGCCTACTTTGCTCTCTCAGAGCACCAGGTCCCGGGCGTTGGGCTCGCTCACACCGACCAGTGTGAGTCTGTGACTGGCGCCTGTCTGTCCCACTGGACTGCAGGCGCCACGTCGGGCTCTGCGGTCAGCACGGAGCGTGGCGTGGAACGGGCTCCCCAAAGAGATCTGGATGAACAAGTCTGAGCTCGAGAGTGTGGGCACTGTGGCGCACAAGAACCCCCTCTCCGCAAGGTGGCAGGGATACAGAGCAGAGGGGCGGGGACTCCATCCCTCGCTTTCAGACGCTGCACCTCAGCCACTTGGCCTCTGAGCCTCAAGGTCCGCGAGGGTTCACGGAGAAGTGCGGTACTGGCTGTTGCTCTGCCCCTGGTCCTGGACTGTCCTGCCCGGGACTCTATGCCACAGATGCTCCACAAGCCTCGACTGAATAAGCATGTGCAACAAGCAAGAAAATGACCAAAAGTCACAGGGGTGGGAAAGAAAAAAAAACAACAACCAGCGATTCCACCTGCAGCAGGTGGCTGGGGTGGAGGGGGTGGTGGAGAGGGTCAGAGGACACTAGAGGGTCTCACACCCAAACAGGAGAGCTGGTGATAGAGTCCCGCTGTCCCATAAACAATGGCTGTCCTCTGGCCACCTCCTGGACCTGAGGGCTCCGCATGGCCACTCTGGGAACTTCCCAGGAAGGGGATGGGCTGGAGGAAGGAGATGGGGGTCTCAAGGCAGGGGACAAGGCTGGTTAGTGACGAATCCTCTCACTGGAAGACCAGGCACAAGAGGGGAGGACAAGAAAAGAGATGTGGGAGATTTTTACCCTCAAGACCCCAGGGGTTCAGTTATCTCAAAGAAGGAGGGAGGAGGCGGGTTTGTTAAGAACAAAATCAACAAAACAGGATGAGGCTGATTATGGCAGGGTGTACTGCGTGCTCTCAGGGCGGGGGGGGGGGGCAGGAGCAGGGGAAGCTGTGGGAGGGACAGGACCATAGGAATATACAAGATGGCCAGAGACTGGCCCCAGGGCAAGGAGGGACTGCGCTAGGGGCTAGGGGGGGGTGCAGGAATGGGGGTGGGGGTGGCAGGCATACCTGCAGAAGTAGTCACTCCCCACTGGACTCAAAGTACTTGCACCTAGCAGGCTGTGGAAGGTATAAAAAGTGAAAGGGATAGACACTCACTAGAAAAGGAAACTCTGGCCTGACCAGACGGTGGCACAGTGGATAGAGCACCGGACTGGGATGCGGAAAACCCAGGTTCAAGACCCCAAGGTCGCCAGCTTGAGCACGGGCTCATCTGGTTTGAGCAAAGCTCACCAGCTTGAACCCAAGGTCGCTGGCTCGAGCAAGAGGTTACTGGGTCTGCTGAAGGCCCACGGTCAAGGCACATATGAGAAAGCAATCAATGAACAACTAAGGTGTTGCAACGAAAAACTGATGATTAATGCTTCTCATCTCTCTCTGTTCCTGTCTCTCTGACCCTATCTATTCCTCTCTCTGACTTTATCTCTGTCTCTGTAAAAATAAATAAAT
Organism: Saccopteryx bilineata; assembly: GCF_036850765.1. Lineage (NCBI taxonomy): Eukaryota > Metazoa > Chordata > Mammalia > Chiroptera > Emballonuridae > Saccopteryx > Saccopteryx bilineata. The sequence continues at coordinate 10,769,630 of NC_089498.1, read as the reverse complement.
AAATAAAATGATAAAAATGATAGATAAATAAATAAATAAAAAAGAAAAGGAAACTGTCTCTGAGGTGAGTGAGGAAGGGACAGCCCAGACCACTCTGGCAGGCAGAGTGAGGCCAGACAGCACCAGGTGTCACTGACATCTGGAAAGGCCATGCTCAGAACATCTAGGATGTTTGGGGGGGGGGGGGTTGGGGACAGGGCAGATGTGACCAGGGCCCCGGCATGGGACTTGTGCTGAGCAGAGAGAGCAGAGAAGCTGAGAACGGAGTCAAGGCCCCGGGCACTGAAACGCAGACCCTGGGGGCCCCCACGGGTCAGGGACTGGGCTCCTGGCTTCCCCATCTGTAAACCGGGAAGGGGGTGTGGGGACTGGGACAGCATAACCTGCAGAGACACCCACCCAGCCCCGAGGCCCTAGAACCCTCTGAGCACAGCCCCCCGCAGCTTGCCCTCAGAGAGGAAGGGCACCAGGAGGCTGCGCAACAAGGAGGCGCGGGGCAGGAATCACTCTGGAATCGAACCCCAGAGCCCCGATAGGGGCCCTTCGGGACAAAATAGCATCTCCAGTGCCTCTGCCCCACTGCTCCTGGAGGCGCACTGCTGGTGACACGTGCCTCGAACCTCAGAGCTTGCGGGGACAGGACAGATGCTGCAGACTAGGAAAGGCGGGTGGGGAAGCACCGTGCCAGAACCAGGGGTTAAGTTCAGCCTCATTCCCTGATTGCTGTGTGACCTTGGCCAAGCAAAGTTACTTCTCTGTGCCTCGGTTTTCTCATTATTGAAATGGGAGTAACTTTGCTAAAGGAACCTCCCAGCCTCAAAGACAGCCAAAGCCACAGAGAGGATGGCTAGGTGTTAGTTGCATGGGCACTCAACTTGGGCGGGACCGTTTCTAAGGCCGGGACTAGGCTTCTCACGGTGGCCCGAGTATTCTGGCGTGTGCCCCCCCCCCCCCCCCCGAGGTTCAGCTGCGCAAGAATGGAGGGAAGACACGCGGTTTTCCTCTTGGCCACCAGGGGGTGCCCTCCGCCCCAGGACCGCGAAGGAGCGACTCACCAGCTCGGCGACATCCTGGCCCCGGAGCAGCGGCTTCTCCTCGGGGAATCGCAGCTCCTGCAGCCCGGCCATGGTCACGTCGTGGAGCAGGAGCCCTGGGGAGGGAAGGCGAGGACGAGGGTTGGGACCTGCAGTGGCCGGGATGCCCGGTTCTTGCTCTGACTCTCCCAGCCGGGCTGGGGCAGGGGCCAGGACACCACACTGATCGCTCATTCCCGGGGTCCCCGGGCGCAGGGTCATCGCAGCCCTTCAGCGGACAGCAAGGCTCGTGCCGCAGGGATCCCCTGCTTGGCTCAGTGATGTAGTTGTATCATTTGTTCTTAAAAGTTAAAACATGTTTCAAAAAAGAAAGACGAAAGGAAAGCAATACAGGATGACCTCTGAAACAATTTCAAGTAAATCTCTGCATTTACTGAAAAGCATAGGGGCCAATGTGCAGAAGCCAAACACAGGGTCAGAAGCCGATGGAGGCTGGTTACAGAGGGAACAGAGCTGAGGGGTGTCCAGAGGGCCTAGCGGAGCCTGGATGAGGGTGGCTTTGGTGGGGGGGGGTGTCTGGCAGTGTGGCAGGCAGAACAATGTTGAAAGAGGGGGTGCCTGTCATGACATTAGCATCCACTGGGAGGGATGACATACGGTGACCACTCAACTCCCAGCCACCGGCAGGTAGGTCCAGGGCCCTGGTGGGTGTTCCTGGCAGACCCTGGGCCCCTGAACCTCAGGAGAGGAAATGATCATATGTGCACATGCATGTATGCATGCATGCCTGTGTGTGTGCTTGGAGGAGCCAGTGGTGGTCGGAAGGGGGCACAGAGAGGGTCCTAGGGTCCCACAATCCATCCAGCTGCCTGGCACCGCCACCCGTCACTTGGACTTCAGGATGGCTTAGATCAGAATGCACCAAGAGAAAAGCTAGCCAAAGACACAAACTGGAAATTCATAAAAGAATTAACATTGGCCAATCAATATACTAGAATGTATTAAAGCTCACTAGATGTCAAAAAAATTCAGATTAAAACAAGACACCCCCCCCTTTTTTTTTTTGCCCAATGCACTGGCCAGCTTTGCAGCGCTGGCAAAGATGTGAAACTGGCACTTTTCTTATATTGCTTGTGGGTGTATAGAGTGACAGATCTTTCTGGTGAGCGGTTTTGCAGAATGAATTAAAACTGCTTGAAAGATTCATACTCTTGGACTCAGCAATCCTCTCCCTGCAAAAATTTCTTAAGGAATTCAGAGAGGGCTTCTGATGATTTCTCTGTAAGAACGGTCACCACAGTGCCATTTATAATATTCAAGAAAAACTGAAAATGCTAGGTGTCAATGAATAGGGCATTGGACACATCAACTATGGGTCAGTAACTTATAAGAGATATTTAATAACATGAGCAAAGGCAATTATAAAACTTACAGTATTATCCAAATTATGAAAAGTACAGACAGCCCCACAAACAAGCCAGGAATGATGTATACCCTAAAATTCGCAGGCATTATCCCCAGTGGAAGACTGAAAACTACAGCCTGTTGTCTGAAATCAGGAAAAAACAACATTAAAATAATAATAATAATAACAATAACAATAATAATAAAAAGACCATCTGGTGTCAGAGCAGTGACAATACTCTTGCCCGCAGCACTTCATAGTTCCCCAGGGGCTTTCTTGTGCTAGGTGATTGCACGCCGACAGGCAGTGAGGCCAGGAAACCAAGGCTAAGAGAGGTTCACGGGCAGGTCTCCATGGGGCCAGGCCTGGAAATGGGGTCTCAGACCCCTAGTCCAGCCCAGTGTGTGTCCTGTAACATTACAGCCGGCTGGCCTGATGGGTTCCTTCCTTCTTTCCCTCCTCTCTCCCCTCCCTCCCTTCCTCCCTCCCTCCATCCTTTCTTCCTCCCCAACTCTATTTTTAGCCCTTCTTAAGGATGAAGGCCTCAGACTTTCTCTTCTGCCCTGACAGGCTGCCAATACCATCAGCTGGTCGGTCCAAGAATGTACCCCACGCCCCCGCCGGCCGCATCCCACCCCTGCCAGTCCCTGCTGCTTTGGCGTCTCCCTGCGGAAGGCCAGTGGTTGCCTGGGACCCAGGGGCACAGGGCGTTGGTTGGGACCCACTTCTGTGCCAGGGCTGTCAGGAGGCCAGGCTGCAGCTCCAGACTTTCCCTGGCTTCCTTCCCTCTCGTCAGAAGCACGAAGCATCAGCTCTCCAGAGTGCTACAGCGACGGCACCCCAATGCACAGGAGTCCCCACGGGAGTCTAGTTTGGGGTTGAGATGTGCTGAGCCTGGGCTGCCAGCTGCTGGTCACCCAGTCCTCGTGGAAGGCTAATCGAGACCCGTGGAGCTCACAGGGAGAGCCTTGTCCTCAGAGGCCAGGCAGGGAGGCCTGTGCCACCCAGGCCCCTAGGTCCCCGCACCTCGGTGCCAAGCTGGTGCGCTTGGCTCGCAGGGGTTTCCGGGGAAACCAGCTAACACGATACTGATGGGCTGTACTTTGAGCAAGGCATCCTCTCCCCTCACCCCCACCCCTTTCTCTTCCATCCTTTCTGACAGCTGCACACTCACCCATCCATCTGGACGGGGGCTAACAGAAGGGTCCCAGCCTGTAAACTCTTCCCCCATTAGGGCTGTTTTAGCCGCCAGCCTGCCTGAGCACCCAATTCGATGAACCGATTAGCCACCATGGCATCACTGGGGTGCCCCCGCCCTCACCCAGGCCTGTTCTGAGACCTCCCAGGAGACCATCTTCCCCAAGGCTGGTGCTATTAAAAGGGCCGAGAGTGGGCCGTGCAGGGACAGATGGCCCGCGATGGAGGGGGTGGAGGGGAAGAGGGCTGGAGAGAAACCTCGGAATCCAGAGAACCGGGAACGTCTCAGCCCATGGAAAACAGAGACGGCGCGAGGCCCAGCAGGCCGTGATGTGGGGCCCCGAGACGGGGGAGCTCTGGGTATGTGGGGCGCTGGAAAATGGTCCAGGGCGGACATTCCACAGCAGGGAGGGGCAGAGAAGTTTCCTCCTAAGAACGTTATGATTTTAAAAAGAGTCACTACACAGAACAGAAACAGACTCATAGATACCGAGAACACTCTGACAGCCGCCAGACAGGAGGGGTTCGGGGGCTGGATAAAAGGTGAAGGGACAGAGAAGCGCAGATTGGTAGTCACAGAATAGCCATGGGAATGTCAGGAACAGAATAGGAGACAGAGTCAATAATATTGTGATAACTGCGCACGGTGTCAGGTGGATGCTCGATGGGTCAGGGCGGTCACTCTGTAAGCTCTGTAAAGTGTCTAATCACAGGTTTGTACACCTGAAACTAATGGAATATTTCTATCAACTGCAATTAAAAAATAAAAAATGTTACTTTAAAAATAAAAATGAGCCTGACCAGGCGGTGGCGCAGTGGATGGAGCGTCAGACTGGGATGCGGAAGGACCCAGGTTTGAGACCCCGAGGTCGCCAGCTTGAGCGCGGGCTCATCTGGTTTGAGCAAAGCTCACCAGCTTGGACCCAAGGTTGCTGGCTCGAGCAAGGGGTTACTCGGTCTGCTGAAGGCCCACGGTCAAGGCACATACAAGAGAGCAATCAGTGAACAACTAAGGTGTCGCAACGAAGGGCTGATGATTGATGCTTCTCATCTCTCTCCGTTCCTTCTGTCTGTCCCTATCTATCCCTCTCTCTGACTCTCTCTCTGTCCCTGAAATAAATAAATAAATAAATAAATAAGTCACTAGCTAAGTTATAAGGAAAAGATTACTTACCGAATCATCACATATGCACTTTACATGTACACGTTATATGTCAATTCTATCTCAATCAAGATGACAAGAATAAAAAAAAAGAAAGGAAATAAGATTCCTCTCCATGTCCCACAAGGAAGCCGGCCAGCTCTGCAAGGGCTTAGGGAGCACGGGGCAGGGAGGGTCTGAGAGCAGCGGGGAGGGCGCTTTGACTCTGCCCCTTTCTCCCCCAGGAACCCCTGATGAGAACCAAAGGGCCTGACCAGGCGGTGACACAGTGGATAGAGCGTCAGACTGGGACGCAGAGGACCCAGGTTCGAGACCCCGAGGTCGCTAGCTTGAGCAAGGGGTTACTCGGTCTGCTGAAGGCTCATGCCACGGTCAAGGTACATATGAGAAAGCAATCAATGAACAACTAAGGTGTCGCAATGAAAAACTAATGATTGATGCTTCTCATCTCTCTCCCTTCCGGCTGCCTGTCTGTCTCTGTCTCTCTCTCTGACTCTGTCTCTGCCAGAAAGAAAAGAAAAGAACCCAGGGGCCAGCGATGAAGTCCAACCCTCCTTTATCAGCGGTTGGGCCTCGAGTCACTGGAACCCTCGCCAATATTTCTTCTACATTACTCACCATCTAACTTTATTTTGAGCAGATCACTAAAAGGATTGCTTCCCTGCAAAATGGGAGTGTTAGCCTTCCTCTCCTCAGAAAGCTTTGAGGTGCAAGAAACAATGGGTAGAAAATGCCTTTTAAGTGGGAGATTTTTGTATCCATTTCGATGGGACAAAGAAAGAAAGTAATTTAGCATAGGTGGCCAGGGTCCTCCTTACCGTCCTCTGCCTACTTAAGACAACCCTGGAATTCTTTTCCCCCTGTCCTTGGTGGGAGGAAGGGTTCAGACCTGCTGGGAGGGAGGCTACGCTGATGTCCCAGTGAAAGGGACGGCAAAGGGACAGGGGAGAGGAGACGGGGCTTCTTCAGATGACAGAGACAGGGGAGAGGCCCCTGGTGAAGGGGCGTCTCAGCCACCTAAGTGTGGGTGGGTTCTTTGACAGGAATTGCATTTCTTTTGAGTGATTACATGGTCATTCCCGAAACTGTTCCATAAACGTTTCAATTGCATCGATCAAGAGTAGTTGCATATCCTACGAAATACAGCCATTGTCTGAATGGGAAACGCTGCTCAGACAGGGGCAGGGGAGGTTTGGGAAATACATTGTGGAGATTTTCAATTATTTCAACAACTGGGGGGCTCCTACCAGCATTCAGTGGCCAGGGGCCAGGGGTGAGCAGGGGCGGGCAAGGCAGGGCCACACTGTGCAGTGAAGACTCGCTCCCCACCCCCAAACACCTACAGCTTTCTCACTGAGAACGGAAGGAGAAAGCTAAGAATGTGGCAGAGTAAAGCTAGTGTATGTGAGAAACCCGACAGGTGAGCCAGGGAGGCAGGAGAAAGCACCTGGAGGGGAAAAGAGGCCAGACTGTGGAACGGCTGTCTTGTTTTCCACCACAGAGTGAAGGGCCCTCAGGCAGGTCAGGGTCAGGGTGCTCTGTGGATGCTGCACTCCCTGACATCCTGGTTGGAAGGCCCCATTATTGAAAGAAAAGGCACAGAGAAATGAACTCAGCCTCACCATGGACCAGAGCCAATCTGGCCTGGCCCGCTCCTCCCCGGGGGAGGGGTCTGAGCCACAGGCAAGAATGACATCGCAGAGGGTGGGCGCCTGCCGCCTGTGCGCCCCTGTGCGCCCAAACGCCCTCTCCCCGCACCGGGCCGACGCCGTGGTTTGGGAAGAAGCCCCAGAGACCAGTGACCCCAGAAAACAGGAACTCAACTTCTAACCACCACAGCGGCAGTTGGGGACCCTACCTGTAAATGGCGATCATAACACTCTCGGTGTCCCCATCTTGACCACTGGGGAGGGAGCTGGGACAGGGACTAGACTTCCTTTCAGTGTCCCCATTCGCAGAGGAGAAAAGAGAGGCTCCAGGAGGGAGCGGCCGGCCCCCTGCAGCAGATCCGGGAAGGGAACCCGGAGTCCATGCCTGGAAACCCCACTCCATTCTGTCTCCCCGCGTAGATGGCAGGACAGGAGGGTTCGGGGGACACAGTTTTTCTTTCTGTCCCAGCCTCCATCTCCTCTCTCTAGTTACAGCCCCTCAACTTATGCCCAGCACGAATGAGACCTGTTCTCCTGCTTTACCCTTGAGGTGGGCCTGTGAATCCCTCTCTCTTTTCACAACACACACACACACATATACACACACACACACTCACTCACACACTCATACACACACTCTCTCTCTCTCTCTCACACACACACACACACACTCACACACACACACACTTGTTCTTCCAGCACATTCTCACTGTGCTTGAGCCCTCTTTGGATTCTGACACTCACAACTTAAGACCCCAGCTGACCCAGTAGGCACATTCTGCCCACAGGAAGCACGATCATGCTGTTCCCTCTGCCCGGAATGCCTTTCCCCATCCTACCCCTACAATAATACCAAGAACAAAAACAATCCTTCCTCTTTTCTGCTGACGCTTGACATGTGTGGTTGAATGAGAGAAAATGAACGAATGAAGAAGTGATTCCACACGGAGACTCCACGCTGTTAAAAGATTGATACTCTTCAGTGTTGGCGAGACTGTGGGGGACACAGCACCTACTCTCCGAGGCTGTTGGCTGGATTGCAGTGGGTTCAGCTGTCTTTGGAGGGCACCTTGCTAGTTGAGGAAAATGCAGATATCTGTCAATTCTGCAATTCTGTCCTTAGGTATATATTTATGCTAAAGGCAAGAGCCCACGTGTGCGCTCAGAGTCAGTACAGAGGACGCTGGCTGCAGCTCCGTCTGGAGTGGTAGCAAAGTGGAAACAACCCAAATGAACATCAGGAGACTGATTCAGTAAGCGACGGAACACCTACACCCCAGAGCACCACGCAGCTATTTAAAAAACGAGGAAGCTCCGCGCAGACAGGGGAAGCAGTCTAAAATACGCAGTTCAGAGAAAAGGCATGGCATAGACCAGCAAGTATAAATAAGCTCATTTTTGCAAAAAATATAGGTCCACATATTTGCAAATTTAAAAAAGAAAGGTCCTCAAATGACTCAGGGTAATTTGCCAATACTTGTCTCTAGGGAAGGGCATTGGCTTAGAAGGGTATAAAAGGAGATCTTATTCTATGTAGCAGATTCATCAAATCTAAGGTATCGATTATTATAATTCAACTCATATTTTATGTACCAATAGAAAAGAAAAAAAAAGGCTTTGGCTGGTGGCTCAGTGGATAGAGCATTGGCCCAGCATATGGACATCCTGGATTCAATTGGGGCACACAGGAGAAGCGACCATCTGCTTCTCCCTCCCTCCCTCTCCCCCTTATCTTCCTCTTCCCCTCCTGCAGACAGTGGCTCAACTGAGTGTGACCCCGGGTGCTGAGGATAGCTCTGTTGGAGCACATCAGCCTCAGGAACTAAAAATAGCTTGGTACTTGAGCATCGGCTCCAGACTGGGTTGTCGGGTGGATCCCAGTCAGGGCACATGTGGGAGTCTGCCTCACTATTTCTCTTCCTCTCACAAAGAAGAAGAAAAGATGAAGGAGAAGAAAAAGAAGAAGGAGGAGGAGGAAGAGGAGGAGGAGAAGAGAAGAAGAAGGAGAAGAAGGAGAAGGAGGAGGAGGAGGAGGAGGAAGAAGAGAAAACATTGCCAAAATTAAGACATGATACTTCCCCCATATTTTAACCTTTTATTTTGAAATAAGTTTAGACTTATGGAAAAATTGGAGAGAAGACAGAGCACAGAAATCTCCCACATACCCATCACCCAGCTTCCCCTCCTGTTAGCCTGTCCCAGAACCATAATACAACTCGAGAAACTAGGAAATAAAACATGATGCAATATTTTGTATGAATTTCACCGGTTTCCCCAATAATACCCCAATCCAGGATGCCACAAGGCATTTGGTTGTCACATCGTCTCCCCCAACCAGGGACAGTTCCTCAGTCTGTCTTTGTCTTTCATGATATTGACACTTCTGAGGAATGCTCATCTATTCAACCTGTAGAACGTCCCTCAAGTAGGGTTTGTCTGTGGTTTGCTTCTGATTAGACACAGGTTATACATTTGCGGAAAGAACACAGCAGTGATGTGTCCTTCTCACTGCATCCCACCGGGGTAAGTGCTGTGAATCTGTTTTATTACTGGGATGTGGACCTTACCCTTGATTAAGGTGGTGCCTGCAGGTTTCTCCAGCGCCGAGTCACTAGATTTCCTTTCGTAATTACAAGTATCTTGTGGGAAGATACTCTGAGACTATGTACACGTCCTGTTTCTCATCATACTTCCACTAATTTTAGCAACCGTCGACGGTTGCTAAAATTCTTGCCTATAATTATTATTGTGGCATTTGCTTAATGATAGTTTTCCATTTCCGTCATCCCTTCTACGCTTATTAATTAGAATCATCCCGTAAGAAAGAGCTGCCCTTTCTCCTCCAATATATTCATTTAGGTCAGTTGGAACTCACTGGTATTCATTTCATTCTAAGGATATTCTTCTCACAGGATACCCTTACTCCTCTGAAATGCCTAATGTATTACTGTTTGGAGGAACAACATTCACCTGGCAAAGCACATACCCAAGAACTCCTAGGATCTTCCTGCCTCAAATACAATGTCTGCAGAAGGGTGCCCCGGGTCAGGGCCCACTCAACATCCAGGGCCCTTCTTCTCAGAACAGCACCTGGTTTCCCTTTGGAAAAGGCCACCTTAACCCATTCTCAGTCCATGTGGTTCAGGCAGGGATGGCCACACCCCTATTGGCGCCCCAGTGGCCCAGGCCTAAGTCATTCATTCATTCATTCACCAGATTTTGTTTGAGCACCTAGTATATGCCAGGCACTGTTCTAGGCACAGGAGACAACATACTGACCCTTACAGACAACAGGTCCTTTGTGGAACTTTCTAGGTGGGGAGGCAAACCATCAACAAATCTAACTCAATACAGGTGTCTCAAAGGTGCTGCGTGCACAGAGGAAGTGATGTCAGAGAGGGAGACGGGGAGTGTGCCTGGGAGCTGTGATCTGAAACAGGGTGTAAGAAGAGGGGGTCTCACTGCCCTGGCCGGGTGGTTCAGTGGATAAACCATTATCCTGACACACCTAGGTCAAAGTTCAATCCCCAGCAGAGCAGGTAGGAGAAGCAATCAATGAGTATACAACTAGATGGAACAACTAAGTGCAACGGGCGGAGGGGGGGTGATGCTTCTCTCTCTCTCTCTCTCTCTCCTTTCCTCCTCCTTCTCTCCAATCAATGGAATGATTTTAAAAAAACATAGAAGGGTGTCTCACTAGGGAGGCAACATGAGCAAGGCCGAGAGGGAGGGGAGGGAGGGAGGAGAGGGCCTGCGTTCCCCAGGAAGAGTGCTCAGGGCAGAGGGAACGGCCAGTGCAAAGGCTGTGGGGGTTTGAGCAGAGGGGTGATGGGACAGGACCTCCATTTTAAAAGCTCCCTCCTCCTGCTCCGTGTAGAATAGACCTGGGGTGTGGATGCCAGGCTGTGGGGGCTTTGAGCAAAGGGGTGATGGGACAGGACCTCCATTTTAAAAGCTCCCCCCTCCTGCTCCGTGTGGAATAGACCTGGGGTGCGGATGCCAGCCAGGAAGCCAGGGACTGCAACTATTCAGAAGACAGCAGCTGACAGCTTGTGTCACGGCGGCTGGAGGGACAGAGTTGCCATTCATGAGCCGGGCAGGCCTTGTACATGCCAGGCACTGTTCTTGGGGACAGCTCAGGCTGAGCCAGGTGACACTGCAAGTGGCAGGTGGGTTTAAGAGTCTGCACCTCAGGGCAGAGGCTGGGGCCGGAGATATCAGCCTCCTGATGGTGTCTGAACGCATGAGACTAGATGAGATCCGCTAGGGAGGGAGTCGGAACAGAGAAGATGTCCCAGGACTGAGTCCTAGAGAGAGGAGACGAGGAGAGAGCAGCACAGTCAAATGAGAGGGAACAGCCCATTGGGCAGGGGCCTCCGAGATGGTTCAGGAAGGGCCCAGGCTCCAATCAGAACCAGCCCTTTGCTGGAATCCTTGGGGAAGAGAAGCTCTTTGCTGGGTTACCAGGTGAATGGTCTGTGAGCCAGCAGCCAGCTTGCCACCACAAGGAAGGGCCAGATTTAGAACCAAACCAACCCAAAGAACCGGTAGCAATGTCCTTTCCCCTGTTCTTAGGGAAACAGGGAATGGCGGAGGTCAATACCCACCTGAATGACCCCTCCTCCCTGGGGTTTTCTGAGAACACGCCCTCTGCACAACACCTTGGATTGGGTTTATCAGAACCCCAGCACCTCCCACTTCCTCCTACACATTTGTTAACTTTTAGTTTTAAAAAATAAAAGTTGAATTTCACATGATACGCATTCACTGAGAAAAGTCAGAAAAACAGAAGAGCAAAAGGGTGTGAAAATCACATAGAATCCTATTCACCAGAGAAAACCACCATTAACAGTTTTATCTCCTTTCCTTCCTATTTCAGAGCTGCTCTCGACACTGCAAAACACTGCAAAACACTGCAAAACAAAACAGAACACAAAGAACGCTGTTTGGAAGCATCTTTTGGACCCTGGAGCCAGATATCCTGGTTCAAATTCCAGCCGGCCAGTTACCATCTGGTGACTTTTGGCAAATTACCTAACTTCTCTGTGCCTTCTTTTCCTTGCCTGTCAAAAGGGCGAAATGATAGCTCCTACCTCACAGGTTGCTATGACGATGAGTTAATGTATAGAAGGCACTTAGGACTACGCCTGGCACGTGGCAAATGCCACCTAAGTGTGAGCTGTCATCACCGTTATTATTACATTAGTATTACATAAGGGGACATCTGTTCAGGTGGATAGATAACTTTGGCAGCACGATTCACAGCTGCCTGGGTCCCTTGGTATGAACGCCTTCCCATGCATGTAACCCCCTCTACCTGTTAGGCATTTAGGTTATGATTTCCAGCCTCTATTTTTCTTCTACAAACAACTACAGGATAAGCATCCTTGTTCAAGCCCCTCTGCACACATCTTTATTTGTTCCTAAAAACTCAACTGCTGAGTCACAGACCACATATATTATTCAGCTTTTGAGACATCATTGCCAACTTGCCCTTCATAAAAGTCACAATCGCTGACCATCGTATGTTCAGTGGAATGGCTTGCTGGACACCCGCCCTGCCTCACCCGTGGCCCTGGGCACAGCCGGCGGTCCGCACGCCTCTCCCCTCCTCAGGCAGACCGCGCCTCCCTGCTCACCTGTGCAGCCCCCATGCACACATCCCCACGGCCCAGGGAAGCAGGCAGGTTTACGGAGACGGGTGGACCTGACGTGGGGACTCGGGGTCGGATGTTCCGCCTCCTGGGGTAAATCTGTGCTTCACTTTCCCTCACGTGTAAAATGTGGGTCAACACACCTGCCAACGATCAGGTCCTATGTCAATGTCATCGGTGAAATTGTGAGAGAGACAAAGTCCATGCATTAAAATAACACCAAAAGCCCAGACAGAAAAGTTTTGCTTCTAAATCATACATCAGTAAAAAAGTGTATTTTTAAAAATTTCCAACATCCAATACTGAGACTCCCAGGGGAGCATTTCAGAGCCCAGACCTGCCATTTAGAAGCTCTCTCTGAACCACTGTGAGGACATACTGTTTGAGTGCAAATGCACAAAAACTGTCACCTTTCTACTTGCAATGGGACTAATGTCCCACTTTCCCGCATCACGCTGGGAAATAAAAAAGCACCACTCCAGAGGCACTGAGAATGTGCCCTCTGGGGACAGCAACAAGCCTGCGCGGGGCTGCCAGGACACTGGGCTCCTTCTCATGACGCTAATGAATGTAGGGCCATTATTCCCATTTCACTGATGAGCAGAACTCGGTCTAGAGAAGTTAAGAATTTGCTCAAAAACTGAGAAGAAGGGACGAGACCCTGAAATTCACATTCTCTGATTCCCAAATCCCGGCCTTCCCTGAGCCTGCAGACGCTGTGAGGACATCTGGGAAATGCATCAGTCACCCCTGCAGCCTGCGGGGACAACCCCTACCGCCTCCCCGCTTCTCTCTGGAACGGAAAGATGCTCAGGCTAGGCGTGACAACTCACGGGCACCCTGCCAGCCCTGTGCGTGAGGGGCACCTGGCTTTCCCCACCTGGTGTCCGAGCTGCGGAAGGCCAACCAGGGGCCAGGTCCCTAGTGTCATGCCCACCTTGTCCCGTTTGGTGGGAACCTAAGGCCTAAGCAGGGTTCCCTTGGAGGCACATCTCAGGGAGGCCCGGATGGTGTGGAGAACCCAGAGAAGGAACTGGAACATCCAGGGGGAAAGGCATCAGGTGACTGGAGCACAGGGGGGAGGGGGCGGCCCCGGGACACTGAGGTGGCAGCCTGGGGACAAGAGCACAGCTGCCGATTGCGGATCGCCCGCCTGCCTGACACTGCGCTCAACACCTAACACACCCCCTCACTTCTGCTGCTGAAGAGCATGTCCTGGTGGGTACCATGATGAACCCATTTTACAGATGAGGAAAGTGAGGTGCAGAGCAACTGCGAGAATGGCCCACAGCCATGTGACTGGAACACACAGGACAACCCAGAGCTCAGGATGGAGGTGTGAAACCCAGCTCCACCTCTTCTCAGCGCTGTGAGGTGAGGAAGCGGCTGGCCTCTCGTGAGGTGGTAAAATGGCACGATAATAACATTGAGGGATGTGAAAACTATAGAGAGCTAAATAAATATGAGTTTAACCAAAAGGTCCGGTGAAACGATTTTCTAATGCTGACATGGGGATCTCTAAGAAATTGTCCCGGAGACACAGGTTATGGGTGGGCTACGTGAGCCTGGACTCAGTCAACACTTAATGCCCACTTGCTGTGTGCCACCCCAATGAACCGGCCAGCGCCCTGACTGTGACCTGTTCTCATCCAATGGGAACATGGGTGATAAAGTAGGGTAAGTAGGGTAGGGAAAGAGCTCAACTTCCTAGTGGCCACCCACCCAGGGTAGGTGGAGTCCTCCACTACAGGGACAGCCAAGATCAAGGAACCAGAGGGGAGATGGAGCCGAGAGGTGCCCAGCAGGGCTTGCCCCCAACCAGGGGTGTCATCTGTGCTATCTCAGTGAGCCACTCCAACTCTCAGAGGGCAGGCTCAGTAATTCAACCTCTAAGATGAGAAAACTGAGGTCAGAGAGGTTAAGTAACCTGTCTGAAATCACACAGGTGGCCAGCACTGGCCACCTTTCCCTTTCCTTGAATCTGTGGGACAGGGAAGAGGACAAGAGGGAGCTGAAGAGAAGAGGGAGGCTGCAAAGACCACAAGACAGCTACTGAGGAGATGCACTGTCTCCCAGGGTGACAGTGATCAATGACATTCACCAAGGGGGGTCCTGATTCAGCCTGAACAAGGCCTCAGGCAGTCTGTCAGGACCGTGCACGCCTGTCTGATGAGGGAGGAAGGGAACTCACTGTACCTGTCCCTAGAAGATGAGGGTCCCAACACTGAATGGGGACCCCAAAGCCTGGACCCCCACTGGAGCCTTGCACATGCTCCCTGAGAGCATTCCTGCTCCAGGCCCTCCGTGGCTGGAGGCTGGACCTGCATGCAAGACTCTAAGAGCCCGTGGGGTTGGAAAAACTTCCCCTCGGGGGGATTTAACAAGTTCAGCCACCAGTGCGGTTCCCTTTGAAGTCAGGTAGACAGGCTGGCCTCAGGTGAGCTCTACAAGGAAAAGCTGGCAAGAAACTGGAGGAGGGGCCCGCCCTGTGATAACTGGGCTCAGATCTGGCACTTCTGAGGACCTGGCCAGAGTTTCCAGCGCTCTGGGGACAGGCCCCACGCCCCACTGGGTGTGAGCCTGCCACGGAGCCAAGGAGCAGCCAGCCCTGCTGCTCTAACAGGCACTCACAGCCTGAAACCTCACTCAACCTACCCCCACAAACTCTCTCCCTCCCTCCTTTCCGCCCTCTCTCTCCTTCCAGGCTCCACTTCAACCCACTCCCAGTTCAAGCTTCTCACACCCCAGGGCCTCAGCAATATGCTGTTCCCCCATCCGCCAGCCTGTAATGCTACCACCCTCTCCACTAATAGAAATCCTGCCTCTTAGAGTCCAGTTCAAACACTGCCCCCTGCTCAAAGCGCTCTGCTTCATCCCCACTCAGATCCCAACCCGTCCCCTGAGGGAACCCCCACACTGCTGCCCTTTTCCCGTCTCCTAACAGGGTTCCTGTGCTCTGTTCTCCCTCACCAGACAGTAGGGTCCTCAGGTTAGGGACCAAACTGCCCAGGTGCCAGAGGACACTCACTGGAATTCGCATGTCCATCCAGGACGCACTGATTGAGCAGCTCCCGGGCCCAGGGCTCCGGTGGGATCCGGACTGTTTCCCTTTCCTAGCCTCCCTTCCTCCTGTCCAGTTTCCCCACAGCGGAGACCCCAGAGGCCGCCTGTGCCTGGGAGAGTGGATCCCGCCCTTCAGCACCCTGGCCCCTGTCCTTGCTCCTTCCGCCTCCTCCTCTGGGCACACCAAGTCACAGCTCCCTGCATGTGGCTTCCGGCGCCGTGTCTGGCCACTTCTCCACAGGGGCTCCAAGGCTGCGGGTCCCCAGTCATCGGGGTCCAATCTAACTTCCCACTTCCCAGGCCTCTTGGCCTCTGCATCCAGCGGGAAACTTCTCCTGGGAGACTAGCTCAGACTGTCACAGGGAGCAGGAATAAGAGGCTATGGTCTGGAGCTCCTTTCTTTAGGGGACCGAGCGGCACTGATTGGAGGGCAGGGATTCTAAGCTCCCTTTCCCTTTAGGGAACCGGACCGGAGCTCGGCCACTCCGAGACTGCAGGAGGCCGCTCCCCTGGCCCGCGCTCCGGGACGCTGGGGACCTGGGGAGACGAGCCGGGCGGGGCCGGGCTGCTACGGGGACTGGCGCGCACGGGCTGGGAACCAGCTGGCATCTCCTCCAGCCCCAACCGGAGCCGCCCAGACCCGGCCGCCGCGCCCCGCGCCAACTCGGACAGCAGCGGGCGGCGAGGGCGGCCGAGGGGGGCGAGGGGCGGCGGTACCTGTCAGCAGCCCGAGCCTGTGTCCCAGCACCTTCATCGCGGCGCCCGGCGCTGTCCCGCGCTGCCCGGCGTGGGGGAGAGGAGCGGGAGGCGACAAGCGAAGTAGCCCGAGAGCGGAGAGCAGTGCGGGAGCAGCTGCCGGAGCAGGAGCTCTCTCGCCGTCCCCCCGCCCCCCGCGCCGCGCACCCCCTCCAAAACGCTTTTAAAAATCCACCAATTGGACGACCGCGCACCCCTAAAAGGCGTCCGCCGCCACCTGGTCGGGGTGAACTACGGGAGGGGAGGGAGCGCGCGGGGTGGGTGCGGTGACACTCGGGAGGCGACAAGAGGGGGCCCCTGCGCCCCGCGCCGGAACAAAGAGGCCCAGCCACACGGGTGTCGTGCTGGGGGAGGCGCGGGCGGCGGCTGGGTCGTGGTCCCTGGGGTCCCCGCGTCCGGCTGGACGGCGAGGAGGGAGAGCTCGGGTGGGTGGGGGTGGGGAGGGGAGGGTGCCTCCTCGCGTGGGCAAAAGGTGGCCCCGGCGACAGGGCGCCCAGCTCGCTGAGTCTGGGGTCGTGCGCAGTGGCTGCACCGCAGCCACAATGACAGGGGGACAAGGGAGAAGGGCGGAGGGCGGCGCCAACTCACCGAGGGCGATGCGAGCGAGACAGACAGACAGACAGACGCGCAGGCGGGAGCAGGGCCTCGCCGCGGCCGCCGCCGACGCGCGGGTGCGGGTGCGGGTGCGGGTGTCGGCCGCCCCGGGCCCCTTAGCGCGCGCGGCTGCCAGGGGCGGAGGCCGGGCGAGGGCGGTGCGCCTCGGGGGCGTGCCCACGTGGGTGTGGCTGGTCCCAGGAGGCCTTCCCGGGCTCAGCTTCTGCCTCCTACCGCGGTGGGAGTGCCCGTGGGTGGATGGGCAGGCGGGCGAGGGGAACACCGCGACGCCAGGTTCCGGTGGATTCCCGCCGCTCCCCTCCCACTCCTCACTTCCCGCGGGCGCCGGGAGGAAGGGTCCCCGCTGCTTGGACTCCGCCAGGTGCGGAGAGATGCCCTGCCTGCCCCTACGATCCCCTTGCAGCCGAGGGGCGTCCGGTTCCCGAGGGAGGGGGCAGCCTCCGCCTCAGTCTTTGTTTAGATTACTGAGGGGAACCCCAGCCCGGAGGAGGCAGCACCCCTCCCTCCCTCTCCTCCACCTCTGCCGTCTCGTGGAAACCGCTGGGGAAAAGCCCTGGGGGAGGGGGGTGGTCAGGAAGAACCGGGTGTCCAGGGGTCCTTGGGTCGTCTTTCCTCCCACCTTCAGGGTTTCCTTGGGGAACTCCCGTGGGAGCGACAATCTCCAGGCAGAGATGTTCTAAGCCCTCAGCCCCCTGGCAGGTGAAAAGGTCCTTGCTCCCCTCAATTCACCTCCACTAAGGGAAAAGCTCGTTCCGGTCTGGCCCAGGGGGCGTCGCTCCCCTCACCTGTCACCCCAAAGGAAGAAGCGCGAAAGCCCCTGGATAGGGAGAGTGGAAATCTGATGGCCTGAAACGTTGACTTGGGCGAGACAGCTCAAGAGGAGGGGTCCCGGGCCCGGTTCTGTTCAGGCTGTGCCAGTGACCTTGGGCGGGGCCCTGCCTTCCCGGATTCCAGCTTTTTGGTGTAGAGTGAATGTGTTGGACCAGGTCGTCTGGGAAGTTGGGGGAGGCAGTGGAGTGGGAGGTCAGGGGCATTCTGCAGTGCCTCCCTTGAGCCCCTGTATTTGGGCTGGTTTGTGGAGAGGCCATGGAAGCTGCTATGGCCCTGAATGAACAGAATCACTAGCCTGAGGAAGCTGGTCAGACTTGGTAGCCCTGAGCATTCTTGCTCGAGGTGCAGTATATAAACGGTATGGGAGGCAGCGAGCCTGGGTTCTCCTTACAGCCCTGGGGCTCATCCTGGGGATATCCTTGCCTCTCAACCGTCTCTTTTGTAAAAGGGGGTGGGAGGAGGTCAGCGTGGACAGAGTGAACTTCGATGTCCAAAACATCCAGGAGACCGTGGTTCTATTTATACGAGTCTGGAGCCAGTCCTTAAGAACACAAGCAGGTTCTACAACTTGCTGGCTGAGTGATGTCCAGTAAGTTACTTAGTCTCTCTGAGCCTCCATGTCACACTGGGTGAAACTGGGATGATGTGGACCTCAGAGGGTTCTGCTAAAAATTAAATGACGAACATAAAGTGCTCAGTGTAGTGCCAGGCACGTGGTTGCAGTGCTCAGTAAACAGTTGCCTTTATTCTTGATGATGAAATTGTTATTATTGCATTAGAGATTCAGACATTCCTGAGTTCTACCCTTTTCAATAATTTCAGACCTAGTCATTAAATAGAATGAATTGCTGATGTTCCAGTGACATAATTCACGAGACCCAGCCTGTCCTGAACTCAGAGGAATACGGCCCAGGAGGGTGTATAAGGCTGCCCCGGAAGAGCTTTGCAACTATGACCCATCTGTCCATGCGTGGAATGGGGTCTGCATGGCCTTGAACTAATGTAGGCAATCCACTTGGTTCAGATAACTCATGAACCCCAGGGGAGCGTTCAGATGGGTTAGGTTGTGGATTTGAGCCCTAAGAGTAGAGACAATAGATGATGAAGAAATGTGGTTGTAAGAACATCCCCCTTCCTGTATGGGTGTTACTGCAGCAAAGGCAGGTGCTCAGGAAGAGGGCAGGTAGAAGGACCCTGGCCCCTCTGGAGGAGTCAGTCAAGCGAGGTAATGAGGAGTCCTCTAGGAGTCAGTGGAAGGCCAGCTCTCAGTCCCTCCTGCTCTGGGCTCTTCATCCCTGCGAGGCGGGCATGGTGTTCGGGGGCAGGCTGGATGGCAGGGGTTTTGGCAGAGGAAAGTAGAGCGTGGCCGGGGGCCAAGCTGTTGGCTGGGACGGGGGCCTCTGGGACGTGTCCTCCAGCCTTGCTCTCAATGACCTGACAGATGCTGCCTAAGCCGCTGCCTTCTCTATACTCCCCTTTGCCCGTCTGTAAAATGGGCAGGAGACTGGCCTGTCCCTCAGCTGCAGAGGAGACATAGCCCTCCTGAAGATCTCTCTGAACCTCCATTTCCCCGTCGGGAAACGCAGGCTAGTCTATCCGTCTGCAGAGTTGCAGGAAATAGTAGACCTCCTCTGGCTAGTTTAAGGAGAAAGGCCTTTGTTAAAAGGAGGGCGGGCAACTCTCAGGATCTCAGGAGTCACGCCCAACACTGCAGCGTTGCTCTGCTGTCAGAACCACCACTGCTATCCCTGAGCACAGACGCTGCAGCCAGCACCACCCCTGGGCAAGGACACAGGACACTGCCGTGGGGACCAGGGCTGCCTCTGACACCCGAGGGGGTTGCTGCCGCTGCCACATCCTTGTCAGGGCGGATTTTGTGTGGTCTTGGTGTCCTCATGTCACCAGTTCCCAATTCACAGTCAAGAAGGGGTGTGTCTGCATTTGTGACAACTTGGGTGGATCTTGAGAGTATTATGCTACATGAAATAAGTCAGACGGAAAAGGACAAAAGCCACATGATTTCACTCATATGTAGGCTATAAAACAAAAAGACACAAAAAACGAACGACAGACTCAGAGACAGACAACAGAATAGTGGTTACTGGAGAAGGTGGTGAGGGGAGGAAGAAGAGGCTAAAGGGGGTCAAATACACGGGGACAGAAGGAGACGGCTTCGGGTGGTGGGCACACAGCGAGAGTACGGAGATGTCGTATTAGGAAGTTGCACACCTGAAATTCCTATAATGTGATTAACTAATGTTACCCCGATAAATTCAGTTTTTTAAAAAGAGTGGGTGTGTCTGGTTGAAGATGCCTAGATCAGGCACTCTGCCAAAGCTGCAAGGGAGGCTGGGCACAGCTGTCCTCAGTTCCTCGTGGGAGGTGGGCTTGGCCCCGCAGGAAGGGCACGGCCAGTGCTGGTGGCCCAAAGAGTGACCAGTACCTGCTTCAGATACCAACGGACTTGTGAAACTGCTATAAGATGATACAAACGGGCACTCAACTCGGAGCCGGCACCCCCCTAGGGAGCACGCGACGCCTGTTTCTGACGTTCGTTCGCGCCACGCTGCAAACCCCGTGTCAACCGGCTGCGCTCCTTCACGCTTCAGTCTGGGTTTCTTCAGCAGGTGAAAGACAAAAGGACCTTGAAAACAGTACGGCAGGCTGCCCTTCCAGATGCAGAGAGCTCGGTCCCAGTGCCAGGAGGACAGGTGACTGGGTTTTTCCATTGTGATGATGAATTGGGCTGAGTCACCATCCCTCTCCAGTCCCCTCGTGACCATGACTGAGAGCAAATAAAAAATATAAAAAAAAGAACTTGCAGGTGGGGTCGAGATGCAGATGAGCCTGGGGTTGTGGAACTTCCTCTCTTCGCAGGGGGTGGGAGGGCCGGTACTGTTCCCGTCCCCAGTCACCTTCCCCCACTCAGGAACCACGAGTCACACGGCCCCGTGGAGAGAAGGGTGGATCCTTTCTCTTCTTTCATGGGGTTGGTTGAGTGCCTCTTTGGTGCCAAGCCCTGTGCTGTGGGCTGCACTGGAGAACCAGAGCTGACCAGGGCGTTGACCTTGCCTTCAGGATTTATGCTCGGATCAAGGAAAGCAGCTAGAGTCCTATAATATAGGTAGGTAGGCACTGAGCAGACTCGGCTACAATGGGTAACTGAGCTTCCGGTGGGGGCCTGGAGGGGTCAGCAAGGTCTTCCTGGAGGAAGAGCCTGCAGAGAGGTTGAAAGGGGCGGAGACAGAGATGGGAGAGGGGGTGACGGGGGAGAGTACCATTTATCCATCCATCCATCCATCCATCCACCCATCCGGCTCTGCTAAGCTCGGGGAGGCGCAGAGCTGAGCGTGCTGCAAGCCTGCCCCCCCTGCCAACAGCTCCTGGGGCGTGGTGGGGACCGCTGAGCCTGCGTGAGCAGATGGCCAGGCAGCTGGAGTGAGGAAGTGAGCAGGGCAGCGTGCCTGGCCTCAGCCTTGCCCTGGAATTTCACCACTCGCCAGATCACCTGCCCCCTGCCCCTGGGACACCACGTGCTCCACCCCCTTTCTCTGCCCCTGGGACACCCTGGACCACTCGCAGGCCGTGCTCCACCCCCTTTCTCCCATCACGTGTAAGACCCTCCTCCCGCAGGGCCAGCCCTGTGCTCTCCAGGTAACTCAGACACCACCCCCGCCCCCCCCCGCCCCCCCCCCCTCCCCGTCTACTCCTCCTCTCAGAGGACAGCAGAAC
This sequence comes from Saccopteryx bilineata, assembly GCF_036850765.1. Taxonomy (NCBI): domain Eukaryota; kingdom Metazoa; phylum Chordata; class Mammalia; order Chiroptera; family Emballonuridae; genus Saccopteryx; species Saccopteryx bilineata. Next base: position 10,748,532 of record NC_089498.1, on the reverse strand, counting down.
CGCCTCCGGTCCCCTCTGAAAAAGCCCGGGAGCTCCACCAGACACACGGAGCCCCAGTTGGTGCTGAGTCCATGCAGCAGGTGGATCTGACAATATATTTATATATATACTCAGTGCGGAAAAACTTGTCAGATGCAGAGGGAGAAATAAAAACCTCTCCTAATTCCATTGCCTAAAGGTCACCGGTGTTAACATGTTAACATCTGGAGGGTTATGCCATTTAGTACTATATATACATACTTGTTTCGCCCAAAGGAATCATACCGCACATATTTTTTGGTGCTTTTATCTTTGCCGATACATCATGAACATTTACCCTGATAAAAATTTTCTCCTAGACGTAATTATAATAGCTGAGCTGTCTTTATTGTGTGGGTGTTTCATCATTTTCTTGGCCAATCCCATATTGCTCGGCATTTAGCGCGTGTCTAATTGTTCATTATCGGAAGCAATGTTGCGGGCAATCCTCCCAATAAAAGCTGATTCACCCGCGTCTCTTAGAGGACCCCCTAAGGCCGCTCTGCAGCCCCCAGTTGCTCGGCCACTTGGTCCCTGACCTCTGCTGACGCCAGCCCACCCAGCCTCGGCAGGAGGCCAGCACGTGGGGGGAGACCCTGGGGGCGAAGTGGCGTGGCTACCAGCCCCCCGTTCCCGACAGCGCCCATCGCCTTGTCCAGGCCGGGGTCTCAATCTTGGGCCTGCACTTGTAAGCTGTTACCACCGGGAACACTGAGTGAAGGGCACAAAGGATCTCTCTGTTCTTTTATGCAACGTCCTGCAACTCGATCATTATTTCAAATAAAAGGTTAAAAGAAAAAACAACAACAGAGGCAGGTCTGGAGTTGAACTATTTGGCTCCAGTCTCAGGAACGAATGTTTGTTTGTTTTTTTTAATTTTTATTTATTTATTTATTTATTTATTTTCACAGAGACAGAGAGAGAGTCAGAGTGAGGGATAGACAGGGACAGACAGACAGGAACGGAGAAAGATGAGAAGCATTAATTATTAGTTTTTCGTTGCGCATTGCGATACCTTCGTTGTTCATTGATTGCTTTCTCATCTGTGCTTTGACCATGGGCCTTCAGCAGACCGAGCAACCCCTTGCTTGAGCCAGTGACCTTGGGTCCAAGCTGGTGAATTTTTGCTCAAACCAGATGAGCCCACGCTCAAGCTGGCAACCTCGGGGTCTCGAACCTAGGTCTTCTGCATCCCAGTCCGATGCTCTATCCACTGCGCCACCACCTGGTCAGGCAAAACCATTAAGGTTTTATGCTGTGGTCTCACAACACTGAGTGAAACTGTACACTCCTGGGGACACATTTTTAATTCACTGAAGCTGACATCATCTATGGAAAAGTGAAAATATCTGTGCTCCAATTGTTTCACAGCTGTATCTACACTTCGGAATACCACTTGAGGGTATATAATCTCATCAGGGTTGATAGGTTTATGGGCTAGTCATATAAGAACCATGTACCATACTGTGTAGGAACGAATGTTTTTAAAGTCTGTACTTTGTCACAGGGACCAGAGCTAAGAGTTAGCTGCCTCAGTTTCCCCTGCAGTGTGGGAATTGTTCTATGGAAAGGCAGCCCTCCTGTTGGGTGGTGGGCAGCCCTCCAGGGTTTCCTCTATTCTAACACTCCTACCAGCCCAAGCGCTGGAGGGGGCTGACCGACCCTTCCCTCTGGGGAACAGAGACCCAGCGGGGCTGGGACGGGGCACGGCCTGCCTTGTGTGCCCCAGGGAGCTCCCAGGTAGACGGGAATCTGGCAGAAAGCAGATGAAATGCTAAGATTCGCTCCTTGGAGGAGAGTTAAGCCAGTCTCCTTCCAAAGAGGACACATGTGTCCTGAAGTTCTAGGGAGAACCAGTCCCCTTTCTGCACTGTGATTGTCCCAGCCCCACCCCGGCCTGAGCTAGAGTCACACACAGAGCTGGGCATGGGCCAGTTCCCGGACCCGGGTGGGCTTGGCCCTATGCCGAGATGCCAAGGGACACTCTCCCCTCTTGGGGGCCAAAGTGTCCCTGCAGAACCCTCAGCACCATGACAACAGGGTTGGGTTGAATCACAGGTCCCAACCCGGTTTCCAGATAATAGGTACTGAGCAACTGGCTTAGGATGCCGTGTTGAGAGTCCTCCAGGTCACCCTCATGCTCAGTTTGCTAGAAGGACTCCGAGAACTCAGAAAACCCATTCCCCTCGTGGTTACTGTTTATCGCAACAAAAGGTCACAGGTCAAAATCGGTCAAGAGAAAAGGTGCCTGGCCAGAATCAAGGAGGCACCTGGCACAAGCTCCCTCCCAGGAGCAGCTGCATGGGGCCTCAACTCTCCCAGCACCAACAAGTGGCAACCAGGGACGCTCACCCGAGCCTTGGGGTGCAGGGTTTATACTGGGAGGTGGTCACATCAGCACGCCGTCCCTGGGAGACTGACCTCAGCTTCTCAGGCTCCAGGCTCCCAGAAGTAGGACTGCTACAGCATGGCCAGGGTCTCAGGTATTCAAAACGGGCATCCACCGCAAGTCACGTTGTTAAACTATCTGGTGCAACCGATACTGTGTGGCTCAAGGCCTCAGACACACAAAACCACTCTTTGTAGGCCGGGTATTCCAAGGGCTCAGAAGTTGCCTCCCAGGAGTCACAGGCTAGTCCTTCCTTTGCAATGTGCAAGATTTGAGTGACTGACGCCCACTGAGCTAACCCCTGACGGCCCGGGTGTCAATCATTTATTCTGCTATGTGCACAGACAGACCATCATCAGTTATCAACATGAGTCCAGAAAAGGCAGGAGGTTTACCTCCCAGAAGGTAGGCTAGACCTCAGGATGTGAACTGGGTCAGCGTTCCCCAAGAGAAAACGGTCGGCACAACGTCGCTAGCTTTGAAGATGCGCAAAGGGGCCAGGAGCCATCAGAATCCCCCAGAAACCAGAAATTTGCTTTTTCTTTTCTTTTCTTCTTTTTTTTTATTGTTCACACAGGTTTTCCCCCAGTCAAGGAACAAATGAGCTGAGAAGCTCCTTCTGGCTCTTGCACTAGCTCTGGGCCACATGTCTCCCCTCTTGGAAAGGACCAGGCCCTACTGAGGGTGTGAGGACTCAGTCCGGGAGGCTCATGTCCAAGCCAGCTTGTCCTGTAGTTTCTTGGGCCTGGCTGCTGTTGCGACTTATCTTGAGAGAGAGAAGAGTCTGTTCTTTTTAACAAACACCCTGGTCCACGCCCTGGGCCCAGCCTGGGCCCTGACTCCAGGCTCCAGGCCCCTGCAGCATAGAGTCTGGGGCTAACCAGCTATTCTTCCAAGGCCCCGCCTCTTCCTGTTTTCCCCACTGTTCAGGCTCCAGGAGGAGCTAAGCTATCAAAGGCCGGGCTGCTGGCCCAGTGTGGGCCTCACGACAGGGAGGCAGGCAGCCCAGGGTTCCACCATCTACAACCTGGGTGACCTTGGCCAAGTCTCCCAACCTGCAGAATTTTTTTCATCTCTCAAGAGGGTCTAACGACAAAGGTGGGGGGAGTTAGTGAGTTGATAACTGAAGTACCCCAGCCCAGGGACTGGCACTCAGTTGGGGCCCATGAATTAGTGGTTGTTGGGACTGTGGACCAAAAAATACAGGAGTTCTGTGGAAAGTTACCTCACCAGGTGATCTGATCATAAATTCCTAACTGGGCAGGTCACACTGGGTAGTCATGCCCCAGGCCTACAACTTCTTCAGTAGAAGGTTTTAAGCCCGCCCTGTCCCTTGTTCTTGCGCATGTAGGTTAACCCACCTTTGAAATGCCAGAAGTAATAGCCGTTGGTGGCGGGGTATTATTAAATTTCAAGAGAGCACATAATCTTGTGAATTATCCTGTCATACAATCCTAGGCTTGCTTTCTCTAATCTTATTCAACTAATTTCAAATACATAAAAGGAGCTGTAAACTACTTACTCTCGGGAGCATTTGAGATTTTTCTCTCCGGCATATGTCAGTGTGGCTCAAATAAACTCATAAAAAAATTCTCAACTGCTTTGGGCATTTCTCATGTCGACAGGATGATGAATTTTGTGGTTCCAAGTGTGGGGGCAGAGGAACCCTTGTGATGAGTGCACTGACATATCAAGTCACCTTGGAGTGGGTGCTGAGAAGTCTGGGGGCCCTAGAGCTTCTGGATCTTAGGGGAGGGAGCATAGTTCATGTACAGAGCAGGAGGATACCTAGTGGGGTATCAGTATATCATGAGGTTTCAGGGGCCTGTTCACCACAGTGCCTTTGCACATGCATTCTCTCTGCCTGGGGACCCGTCCTTCCACTTCCCACACATCCCCTGGCTAATCCTGCTTATCCCTGCAGTGTCAATTTAGACCTTACCTGACTCCCTGGCTCCCTGGCTCCCCTCCTCTGTGCTCTCACTGTACACATGCTTACTAATAATAACACCAATGCAAAGAGCCTGCTCTTTAGTAAGCCCTGTCCATGTGCCAGGCCCAGTGCTAAGAGCATTGCCTACATACGCTGTCTCATTTGATTCTCCCAACATTTGGTGGGAGACCTGTCGCTTTGTTTTTTTCTGCTTTTAGGTGAAGAAACAGGTTCAGAGAAGTGAAGTACACGGCTCAGCTCCCCTCTCTTGACCTTGCTCAGTGGGGGTCTGTGCGCCAGCCCATTTCCATCCCACGGGCTCCCTGAGGGCCGGGGTTGTGTCTTGTTGGCTGCAGAACCTCGCACCTGGCACCAGGCCTGGCACTTCAGATGGGCTCCATACATGGGAGCCCTCACCAATTTTTTTGTTGTTGTTGTTTTTCCTTTTTTTTTTCCCGTGACAGAGACAGAAAGAGGGACAGACAGAAAGGGAGAGAGATGAGAAGTATCAGTTCTTCATTGTGGCTCCTTAGTTGTTCATTGATTGCTTTCTCACATGTGCCTTGACCAGAGGGCTACAGCACACCGACTGGCCCCTTGATCAAGCCAGCGACCTTGGGCTCAAGTTAGTAGTGAGCCTTGCTCAAACCAGATGAGCTTGCGCTCAAGCTGGCAAGCTCAGGGTCTTGAACCTGGGTCCTCTGCATCCCAGTCTGATGCTCTATCCACTGCGCCACCGCCTGGTCAGGCCAATGTTTGTTGAATAAATGAATGAATGAATGAGTGCTTGGCTCCCTGCAGATAAGCAACACACACTGGTGCCATGGTGGGCAGAACAATGCCTCCCCTCAGAGACGTCCCTGTCCTAATCCCAGGAACCTGTGAATATGGTACATTAGCAGACAAGAATCCAGGTAGCAAAAAAAAAAAAAGAAAGAATCCAGGTAGCAGAAGATTGCTAATCAGCCTACTTTAAAATAGGGAAGACATCCTGGATGATCTGGGTAGTTCCACGTCATCACAACGATCCTTAAAAGTGAATAGGCGGCCCTGGCTGGTTGGCTCAGCGGTAGAGCATCGGCCTGGCGTGCAGGAGTCCTGGGTTTGATTCCCAGCCAGGGCACACAGGAGAGGCACCCATTTGCTTCTCCACCCCTCCCCCTCTCCTTCCTCTCTGTCTCTCTCTTCCCCTCCCGCAGCCGAGGCTCCATTGGAGCAAAGATGGCCCAGGCACTGGGGATGGCTCTGTGGCCTCTGCCTCAGGCGCTGGAATGGCTCTGGACGCAACAGAGAGACGCCCCAGAGGGGCAAAGCATCGCCCCCTGGTGAGTATGCCGGGTGGATCCCGGTCGGGAGCATGCGGGCGTCTGTCTGACTGCCTCCCCGTTTCCAGCTTCGGAAAAATGAAAAAAAAAAAAAAAAAAAGTGAATAGGGCAGCAGGAGAGAACCAGAGATGGTGGCAGGAGGAGGGCGTGGCTTGACTGCATGGCTGGCTCCGAGGATGAGGACGGACGGAAGAAAGGGCCATGAGCCAAGGACAGCAGACAATCTGTCCAAGCTGGAAAAAGCTTTCCCTGCAGCCTCCAGGGGGAGGGCAGCCCACCAGCGTCTTGCTGTGATCCCAGGGAGAGCCATTCCAGACTGCGGGCCTCCAGACCCATGTGAAAATGAACTCGGGCGGTTTTAAGCCGCTAATGCAGTAACTTTCCACAGCGGCCATTGAAACCGAATACAGTGCCTCGTCTTTGTTGGCAAGGATCATACTTAGTGGTCACTTATTAAATGATTGTTGAATTGGATTATTACTGTAAGCACCGCACATGCTATCAGGAAAGATGCATAAGAAAAAAGCCTTTTTTGGATATTTTGGATGTGTTATATCAAAGGCCTAATTGGGAGGTCTCAAGTCTCAAGCTGATTTGGGGTCCTGACACTAAGCCATGGGCTTGGCAGGCTGGGCTGGGCTGGGTGAGGTCACAGAGAGGGACACGAGGGGCCTTCTCGGGGAAGGGAGCTGGAGTCAGCACCCTGGAGCACTCATGGCCTCAGGCCTGAGGGGGTCACCTCCAGGTGCCACACCTGCCGCCTTCAGAATCATTAAGGACAACATGCATGAGTCTATACCTCTGCAAATTCTAAGCACCCTACACAGTCAGCCCAACAGCTCTGTCTTAGCCACCTAGGGCTGCTATGAACAAATGCCATAAACCAGGCAGCTTGAAGTCTGAGATGGGGGGGGGGGTCCTCATAGGACCCTCTTCGTGATTGCAGACAGCTGTTTAATCACTGAATCCCCAGATGGTGGAGTGCAGAGAGAGCTCTCTGGGGCCTTTGTCATAAGGGCACTAATCCCATTTGAGGGCCCCATCCTTATCACCTCTAAAGGCCTCACTTCCTAAAATAATCACATCAGGGGGTAGGATTTCAACATCCAAATTTTGGGTGGGTGGGGGGACACACATAAACATTTAGGCCCTAACAAGCCCTGCTGTGTCAGCACCAGCAGGACGCCAATCTGCCAGAGGAGGGACTAGCCAGCTCTTGGGTAAGTCTCCACTGTGCTAAGATAAGCACGCTTAACCCATTCCGCCCCCATAACGGCACTATGCGACGGACATTATCATTACGCCCATTTTACAGATTAGGAAACTGAAGCCTAGAAAGTTAAAGTCACCCAGACAGCCAGTTATTGGGACCAAACAAAACCAGGGGAGCTCCAGGACCTCTGCTCATACCCGTTCCCTCTACAGCCTGTCTAGACCGCGTTGTGATTACAACGGCAATAACACCGTCTATTCACACTCACTCTCATCCTGTTTTCTCTTGTCATCCTCACGGTAGCTGGTCATTACGATTAGTGTCCCTGACCTACATGTTGGGAAACAGAGGTCATGACAGGGAGGCGCCCTGTCACTCACGCAAAGGTGGGACTCCTTCCAAGGGCGCAAGTCCAGAGTCTCTCTCTGCCACCAGCTGCCCCCTGCATGGCCTGCTGCTGCATTATTTATGGCCCATTACTCACCTCCCACAGACGCCCAGATGCTGCCTGCCAGAGCTGTGACCTTGCTGTGTCCCCTGGAGAGGACCAAGGGCACCTCCTTCCCCCTCATCTTCTTGCTCTCCTCTCCCCTCCCCTTCACGCTTCTTTTTGATCTCCACAGACTCCTAGTGTGTGGCACAGCCTGTCCCCTCTTCCCACCCACAGGGACCACCTTGCAAGCGCTTTCTTCTTTGCCACGCCAGCGCCAGCAGACACACTCGGCCTGCTCCCAGCTTCCCCTGCAAAGCAGCGGCAGCAGCAGGGTCCAGCAGTCACCGTGGGCTTGAGTAGCCAGGGTGTGTGCACGGGACGGGGAGGGGGATGGTGGGCAGGCGGGTACATGTGTCCTGTGTCCTGAGAGGAGGACACGTGTGTGGATGTTACATTCGGGGAGGGACTTGAGGTGCCTGTTCCAGGTCTGGTAGCACAGAGCACAATGGGGAAGGATCACGTTCTTTCTTCTCGGCGTGGGAGCTGAGGTGAAGCCCTCAGGTCTAGGGTTAAGGTTGGGAGCAGGAACCCCAGGCCCCCTGGAGCCCACAGCTCTGGAGCTGTGTGACACTGAGCACGTGGCTTCATCACAGAGTCCTTCCGAGGATTCAATGAGACAGTGCACCTGAGGCCATCAGCACAGGGCCAGAGGGACACTGGATGCTGATAAACATCTTTTGACAACGCCCCTCATGCTGCCTCCCTCTAGGCAACGACCTATGGACGTGGACTTCGGGGAGGAAGAGCACCCGAGGGGAGAAGCCAAGGGCCCGGCAGGCCGATCTGTTGGCATCGAGGCAGCAGCTGCGGCACCTCATGCCTCATGTCAGTTGCCATGGCTACAAAGTGAGCAATAGCTGAACTTACCAGTTGTTTCACTTCACGGCTAGCACTGTGGGCTTCTGGAAAACAGAAGTGAAAACTCCAGGTAATTACAGAAATTAAACTGGAATTTAAGGCACTTGGCCCACGCTAGCGCCTAAAAGCAGAAGGCCGGCATTTCGGCATTTCGGTTTTAAACTCAGAATGTTCAGGTCCTGAGGGAGTGGTTGAGGTTCTCACAAACCATCTGGAGACCACTTAACCCATGCAGCCCCTGAGTCCTGACCCTGCGACCCTGGTTAAAAGGCGCTGAAGACACCCAAGAATCTGTGTTTTCATAAGCTTCCCCAGTGATTCCAAAGCAGACGGCCCATTGCGAGAAATGAGACCAAGCGCTCTGCTGCTGGGCATTGCTCCAGATTGCCCCTGCACAGTCCTGCACTGCCAGGGTCCTTCTCCTCCACCCCGAGATCCTGAACGTGGAAGGCATGGGCTCCCCCCCCATCATCTCCCATTCCCTCCGTACAGCATTGATGGCTTCTGTACGGAGGGAATGGGAGATGATGAATTCCCATTCCCTCTGTACAGAAGGAGGAATAATTCTTCTACATAACTATCTTGATCAATTTCCAGTCACCATCCCTGTCGGTGGACGCAGGGACGACAGACATTCTCTCTGCAGAGGCTCCTCCCTGGTGGCCCAGGCAGTGAGCGAAGCTGGGTCTACAGCAAAGTCTTCCCAGATCTGGGAACGTGAAGAGCCCTCTCTGCTGGCAATGAGACAGCTGAGGCGTCTGTGTGATCAAAGCCCAGCGAGCCCCGAGAGCCAGCGTCCTCAGTACCTCCAGTACCCGCTCCAGCCAGGGTGCTTGGTAGATGCTGGGTGCCAGGAAGGGGCTGGGTGAATGCGCCTAGAAACTGCTACTGATTCCAGGTGTGAGAGACGGGAGTCTTGCTTGCTGTTTGAGCAAGAGCAGACAGGTTTTCTGGACACCTCTGACAACACTATTCTGTGTGGTCACCACTCCAAGTCTCCTTCCATCACCATGTACCGCCCTCTACCCTCTTCTATCCCCCCTCCCCCCGCTTTCCCTCTGATAATCACCACACTGTTGTCTGTGTGACAAAACTTGATGGTGAGTGAGGGCCTCGCCCCTTGGGGGTCCACAAACTGCCTGGGACACACCCTAAAAAGAGAAGGGACAAGATCAGGTTTCATCTGGAATCCACAAAGCCACTTAGATGAGAAGCTCTTCTGCCTACCTCACTTTCCGACACAGACCACAAACCGGCCCCTCACCCATGAGCCCTCACCAGCCCCCGGCAGCCATGTGCGTCTGGAGATAACTGACTTCTGTTTCGTTCATGCTCCAGCTTTAGAGAACTGTGATTTCTAGCTTAATGTGAGATTCCCAAACACGCTGACCAAATCTGGCTTTAATATTCAGAATATACAGAGAACGTCTAAAACTCAACAACAAAGCCTGACTTAAAAGTGGGTGAAGGACTTGAACAGACATTTCTCCAAAGGTGACATACATACGCCCCCCTCCAAATGCTCAGCATCACTAATCATCAGGAAAATTCAAACACATACGACAATGAGATACCACCTCACACCCATTGGCATGGCTACTGTCAAAAAACCAAAGAACAACCAGTGTTGGCAAGGGTGTGGAGGAATCGGAAGCCTTGTGCACTGTTGATGAGAACTAAAATGGTACAGGCATTACTGAAAACAGTATGAAGTTTCCTCCAAAAATTTAAAATAGGATTATGATATGACTTAGCGATTCCATGTTTGGGTACATACCCAAAAGAATTGAAAGTGGGGTCTTAAAAGAGATATTTGCACACCCATGATCATAGCATTATTCACAATAGCCAAAACACAGAAGCAACCCAAGTATCGGTGGACTGATGAATGGGTAAGGAAAACTTTCAGTTAAAATTATTTTTAGAGCACATCAATGACAAGAATCCATAACTACCAAAGTCTGTGAATGTCTTAGCCCATTTATACATTTTTTTTTAAATAGAAAAAACAAAACTAAAAACACTTCCTTCTGAAATATGTTACACAAACTTTTCTGTTAAATTTAAACATCACAAGTTCGAAAAAGGGTTCCAGCTGAACGGCTGTGCAGACGTTCTGTGGAATACTATGCAGCCGTCAAAAGCATGGGGCCAAGGACCTTCACAGGGGACCACGGCGTATGTCTGAATGACAGACACGAGTTTCAGAAATCCATAATGCACTGGATCAACAAATATCTTCAATGTCTCTCGTGTACCAGGAGCTGGGAACCCGACAGTGAATTAGGCAGGAGTTATAGTCCCTTTCCGTATAAAACCTCCATACAGAAACGCCTGCCTGTGTAAAAAACTGTCTTCTCTGGAAAGTAGACGGATCCAAGCATGAGCATCCTGGGAGAGGATGAGCGGACGGTGAAAGGGATGAAGATCTATCTGCCCTTTCCCTTTGGGTGTTTTCATCTTGTTTTCTCTCTTTCAACAAGTATTTCTTATTTCTACTCAAAAATGAAGTAAGTAAGGCACAGCTCTAAGGACAAGCTGTCTGGTCTGTCTACTCCCATCTCCTAACGACGAATCCACATCATCCACAAGACGCAAAGAAAGAGGAAGGAGAGAACGAGGGGGAAAAAGAAAGGAGGGAGGGAAAGGGGGAGAAAAAGAAAGAACAAACTGCTGCATGTTAAGTTGGAGAAGCGTAGGCGTGGGGGGGCGCGTAGGCGTGGGGGGGCGCGTAGGCGTGGGGGGGCGCGTAGGCGTGGGGGGGCGCGTAGGCGTGGGGGGGCGCGTAGGCGTGGGGGGGCGCGTAGGCGTGGGGGGGCGCGCAGCCAAGCCTCCCATGGAGAAAAGTGTCCCTCCCTCCCCGGTGGGAGCGGAGCGGGCACGTGCTGGTGATACAGATCTTTATATCCTCTCCCTTGGCACCCAGCCCTGTGCCTGCGCACACCAGGTGACGAGGGACGTTTTGTTCACGAGCCAAGTCACAAGTGGGCGCGCCCGGAAAGGTAGACGGGGCCTGATCAAGAGAAGCGAGCCCCGGGCCAGGGTTCTCAGACTCTGCAAGGCAACAGACACACCCACCCGCCTCAATTCTACACCCAGAGCTGTCTCCTTCTTGTATAGCCATGCTGGCACAAAGTCTGGTCCTGCCCAAGCCCCTGGAACTTTCCAGTTTATTTGTCTGCAGTTTGAAGAGGTGGTAGAGTTTACAGGTCACCTATTTCTGCCATGGTGGTCCCCCCGGTGAACTTGTGGATGGATACTTCTTTGCCCTGAATTGCTACGTCCAAGCTGGTCTTTCCGCCCTCTGCGTGTGCCTCTGGGGCTGATGCTTTGTGGCTGTGGGGTCCAGGGGTCCTCGACCTTGGGAACTGTCTTCTCAACCTCATGGACTAAATTCCCCTGGAAAACACTGCCTCAGAATCACAAAGCTGGCAGGCAGGCTGTCCAGGAACACGGCCTAGGAACAAACAGCCCAAGCTGTGACGTCTCATTTTACCCCTGCTTCTTACTGTTCTAGGAAAAACAAACAACTGGACTTGAGTATCCAAAACAGTTGGGTGTTTTACTCAGAAAACAAGGGACCTTTGATTCTCTCACTGGGACACAGTAGGCGCTGTCACTTCCCTGCAGGGTACTTGAGCATATGTTGATACAAGGAAAACCTAATTTCAGTTTGTTTTAATTGTCTCCTTGAAAACTTACTTCATCCTTCCTAGACCTTTAGTTGGACAAAGTTTAAACTGCTCCCAGAGCATAGTTTCAGGTGACATGCCCCAGCCCCCCTCACGGCTCTGTCCTCCTCTCCTCCCAGTTCCCCCTCATGTATTCTCTGGTCTGTTTCTGCCCCAGGCCCTTTGAACTTGCTATTCCCTCTGCCTGGAACACTCTTCCCCCAGGTGTCCTCATGTCTTTTCCCTCTACCAGGTCTCTTCTCCAAGGTCACTTCCTTATTTTGTTCGCTGTCTACCTCCTTCCTAACGTAAACCCCACAAGGGCAGGGATTTATGTAATAATTGTTGAATCTGCATTTTTTATAGAGGAGCTTGGCATTATGTAGCCACAATCTTATAAACATGCTAACGATTCCACCCAGCTCTTCCACGCCTAGGAATTTATCCCTGGGCAGTCATCCCAGATGTGCGCAAAGATATAGCGAAAAATGTTCGAAAAGCGAAACATTGGGAATAGGGGCTGACAATTGGCACCTACCATGTGCCAGGCTCTGTTCTAAACATTTTACTCACACGAACTCTTTTAACCTCACAACAACCCCACAACCCACCTATTGTCCGGATTTTATAAGCAAGGACACCGGCAGAGGGACTACAGGGTGTGTAATCCAGCCAGGCTCTGACGTGGAGCCTGTATTCTGAGCCACCCAATGGGTTAAATAAGCTGTGCTCCAACCATTAAAACTAATGATGTAGGCCAGGGAGTTTTTAGCAGGGAGCAATGGGTCACAGATCCCTAAATTATATGCAAATTGTGTTATCATACACATTGCTGGGAGGAAGCTGGCTTTATCAGATTCTCAAAGAACCAGCGTGGTGGAATAATTCTTCTACATAACTAAAGTCATGCGAACATACACCACCCATGGGCTGCCAATGTTGCTTTTAGCACAGTATTTTTTTTTTTTTAGAGACAAGGACAGACAGACAGGAAGGGAGATGAGAAGCATCAACTTGTAATTGCAGCACTTTTAGCTGTTCATTGATTGCTTTTCATATGTGTCTTGACTGGGGTGCTCCAGCCTAGCCAATGACCCCTTGCTTAAGTCAGAGACCTTGGGCTCAAGCCAGCGACTTTGGGCTTTAAGCTAGTGACCTTTGGGCTCAAGCCAGCGACCATGGGGTCATGTCGAAGATCCTGTGCTCAAATTGGTGAGCCTGCGCTTGAGCCGGCGACCTCGGGGTTTCGAAACTAGGACCTCAGCATCTCAGGTCGACGCTCTATCCACTGCGCACCACCAGTCAAGCTAGCAGTCTTTAAAAAAATTATTTTTAGCTTCCCCCTTTTCTAAATAAGCTTTCTCTTCTTGCCCCTGGACCATATTAACAACCTAGAATGTCAGCATGGAAGAAACTTTAAGGACTTGGAACAATCTTTGTGACAGAGTTAACTACAAAAGGAAAGTTTCTAAAAAAAACATACATTATGAGCACATTTAAAAAAAATTCATATTTACATATATGCAATGATCAAAGGACTAAAATAAATATTTAGATTCTATGAGAACAGCTGTATTTCCAGGTGATGAACTTGTAAGTGGTTTTAAATTTTCTTTTCTGGTCTTGTTTATATTTTTACATTTTTGCCAGAACATGAATAACTTTTGCAATTAAAGAAACATTCCTTTTAAAGGAAAAGGCAGCTTTGGGGAAGATAATTCGGTAGCTATCAGAATGTGAAATGTACGTACCCTCTGACCCTGCAGTTCATTTCCAGGGATGTATTCTCCAGACATCCTCGCATGGAGCCCCAGCCGAAGCCCACTGACATTCTCTGCAGCATCTTGGAAATTTGTCAACAACTCAACCCTTCCGAGAAGGCGAGTGGCCACATAAAAGGTATCTCTGTAGTAGAAGAGCAATGCATCTGTTAAAAACAACAAGCAAACCAAGGTAGGTAGCTCTCTAACAAGATGTCTCATTCTGTAAAAGGAAAGGAAGCTACAGATGAGAATGCATGCTAAGGACCCACCTACATAAAGGTCCTGAGTAGTGTGTACAGGCAAGGAGAGGGGACCGGAAGGAAGCCACCTGTGTGGTGGGGTCACCTTCAGGGAGGCACTGGGGCCCGGGTTGGGGCGTGGGAGGTGAGGGTGAAGGGATGTTCTCTTTTGTTCTGCGCGATGTGAAGCTTTTACAGGTCTGTACATACATGAGCACATATTACTTATACAATCAATTTAAAAGTACGTAGTAAAGATAGGGAAGAGTTTTTACGACGCTTCCAAACTCCGAAATGACCCTCTCCTCCACTGAGCTAACAGGACCGCTTAGGCAGAGCCATGGATCTTGGTGACCGTCAGGATTGGAACCAGGCTCAGTCACCGGCAAGGGGCGCGTGCCTATGTAAACGGTGATGCAGCCTCCAAGCCAGGACGGTGATGGTGAGAACCTTGCAGCAGTGTGGAAGGTGACGCAAGTCACGTGGGCGACTACATAGCCAGGTGGGCTGTGCGCATGCCCAGGAGAAAGGCTGGGGGCGGGGGAAGGGGGCCACAGCCAGGCGGCAGTGAATCATGTTGGCCCAGACCTGGTTCTCCCTGGGGCTTTCTCATCGCGGTTCTGAAACCACAAACCTGCAGTGTCTTCCAAGACACTCCCCCCCCCCCATTGCTCCTGCACAGCAGGCCAGGATAGTCTGTCTGTCACCTTTTAAAAAGGTAACTCAGATCTTGTCACCTCCCTGTTTCCCCACTGCCCGCATGTCCTAGATGTCCTCCTCCTGGTCTGGTCGCCAAGCCCTTGTGTGATCTGGCCCTAGCCCTCCTCTAGAACCACTTCTCACTTCCTTCCCCTTGTCCTTCTGTCTGCTGCCCCAGGGACTTTGCACTTCTTGTCACCCTCCCTGTATCTGGCTGCTCCTTAGGCTCCCTGAGGGGTTTGTCTGAAGCACCCCACCCCTGTCACCCCCATATCACATATGCCCATTTATCTTCTTCACTATTCTTTGCTTACTGAAATCTTCATTTCCACATGTGTTCTCCTAATCTTCCCCACTAGCCAGCATTTTTTTTTTTTTTTTTTTTTTTGTATTTTTCTGAAGCTGGAAACGGGGAGAGACAGTCAGATTCCCGCATGCGCCCGACCAGGATCCACCCGGCACGCCCACCAGGGGCGATGCTCTGCCCACCAGGGGGCGATGCTCTGTCCCTCCCGGGAGTCGCTTTGCCACGACCAGAGCCACTCTAGCGCCTGGGGCAGAGGCCAAGGAGCCATCTCCAGCGCCCGGGCCATCCTTGCTCCAATGGAGCCTTGGCTGCGGGAGGGGAAGAGAGAGACAGAGAGGAAGGAGGGGGTGGGAGGTGGAGAAGCAAATGGGCGCTTCTCCTATGTGCCCTGGCCGGGAATCGAACCCAGGTCCCCTGCACGCCAGGCTGACGCTCTACCGCTGAGCCAACCGGCCAGGACTAGCCAGCATTATTCCGGGGCTTACCCTGTGCTCGGTGCTCCTCGAAGCGCTTTACATACAGCCCGTGAAGTGCTCCTCAACACCCTACGAGACAACCACCATTATGATCCCATTTCAGAGATGAGGAAAGTGAAGCCCAGAGATGAGCCACTTGTCCCAAGTCGGGCCACTCCACAGTGGCAAAGCTGGGACGTGAACCCAGGTGCCCTCAGCGCACAGCCTGGGCCTTTCCTCACCACACCGTCCGCTCTAAAACCACTCGTGAGATAAAAACCGACCCCTCGTTCACTTTTTGAAGATTGGAGGAGCAACCAGTGAACTCTGCTGGTCACCCTGGAGCTGGACAGCAAACTCTACAGGACACCCCCATCTCCAAGCTTCCACGGCCCGGGGTGACTTGGGGGACATGATTTGACCTGTTTTCTCCCGGAGCTGTGATAGAACAGGCCGGAGTTGAGAGTGTTCCCCTGCTCTGTGCTCCCTTTCAAAATACTGCCTCCATGAGCGGGTCCCCCTTCTGTCCCTCTCAGCGGGATCCCGGGGCCCCAGTCCCGCTGCAGCAGGGGACCAGCCTGACACCTGTGGACCTGAAACTCTGGTAGCAGCTCTGGTTACAGAAACACAGGGGACTCAAACGCCTATTTGGGTTCTATTTTTATTAAAGCCCCATTAACTTGTTTCTGTGAGAGCCATTACCCTGTCGAGCCTGGCTGTGTGGAGGAGTAGGATTTTTGTTTTTATTTTTGTTTTGAAGTGAAAGGCTGTCCAGCTGTTTGCAAAAGGAGAATTTTCTTTTCAAAAGGACTCCCCTCCCCCCACCGGGGGTTGCGGTCTCTGGCTTGTTCTCAGCCTCAAGGTGGGTTTTCTCAGCAGATAATTTGCTAACCTCCCCTGCAGAGGGTCTTGATTTAACTGAGGTGGAAGATAACATAACTTCCCGGCTCCTTTTTCTTTCCCTTTTTGTTTGTCTGATTTATTTTTAACTCCAAACGAGTTTAAAGGCTTCCAACCTGTGGTTGCGGTTAATTCCTTTCACACCTTGTAAAAAACCTAAGCACTCCCCCGGGTGGGGGCACCGGGAGGCCACGTGTGAAGTTTCCCGGGGCAGAACTGCAGAGACGCCTCTGGGTCCCTGCCTTTGCACCTTGAAGTCAGCGGAAGCCCCGGGCACGGGGCCCTGTCAGTCCTCATTCCAGGCCGGGGGTGGACACGCTCCGCTGGCTACAGTGTGCCCAGCCACGGGACTCTGCATTTTAACACTGGGTGCATTCTGGAGCCCCGCAGCTTACAATTCAACGTCCAGTAGAACAGCACCTACTTGGTCCCAGCTTGGTGCTCCATGCTCAGTGGGATGCAATAGGTCTGGGGTGCGGCCCGAGAATTTGCATTTCTAACAAATGTACAGGTGCTGCTGATGCTGTCGTCTGGGGATCACACTTTGAGAACCAATGCTGTAGATTTTGTGTAAATGTCACTCCCCTTGCAGGCCCACATGTGCGAGCTCACACACGCACACGCGCGCGCACACACACACACATCACACACCCCTGACTTGGGAAGAAGCCCCAGCCAGCTGCTCGGGCTACCTGCAAGGCCCCTCCCAGGCTCCTGCTTGTGGCGATCTGGCCCCTGCTCCCTTCCCCCACCCTACTGAGTGACTGAAAAGTCACTCTCACCCTTGCCCGTCAGGCTCCTGTCACCAGGGCCAGCCTGCTTTCCTTACGCAGGACAGGCCAAGCCACAGGCCTTGCTCCTTCCTGCCCCGGGGCCCTGGTACTCGCTGCATCGGAACTCAGACAGGCCTGCCATAAACACACGTTTCAAAGAAGGTCCCTCCAGCTGTTCCCCTTCACAGGCCCTTTAATTCACATCACAGGTCTTACTGCAATCAGGTCTAACGCCCCTTGAGAATGTCAACTCCACCAGGGTGGGGAGGAGTGTCCGTTCCACTCCCCACTGTGGACCCCGTGCCCAGCACTGGCACAGACTGGGCCGTCGTTAGAGACGTGAATGAATGGGATTAGTTACTGTTGTCAGTGAAAACCACCTTGAAAGAGGCTGGAGGCCGGCCAACCTCGTCCTGTGGGCTCTCTTTCTGAAACTCCCTTCCAGCAGGCCGCCAGCAGCCACAGAGCCCTTTGTTTGGAGCAAGGGGTGGGGTGGGGACAAAGGCAGGCAGGGGAGTTTTGGGAACAGCCAACGTTGTAGATTAGACACTCTAATCAAATCCAGAGGGCTGCACTGCGTTCTGCCAACTGAGACGCCCAGGATTAAGCAGGCCAAGGGCTCCTGGGGCAAGATGCCATGCGAAATAACTGTTCTAAAATAGCAACTTGCAATCTCAGGAATGAGCATGAATTGTCAATGACATGAGCAGTGTTTTGAAACAGAAGAGAGCCCTATTTTTATTGTGGATAACGGTTACATGACATAGGCACAGGGTGAGCCAACTTTCCCAAAGGGGACATTTAGGGGTGACGGTGTGGCAATGGCTATAGAAACTGCATTGGGAGGACCAACACAACAACACCTAAGAAAGAGATGCTGGTGCTGTGGTGGGAAGTGGGTCGCCCATGGCTCCTGGCCTGGCTCTGCCGCCCACTGATCACTTACCATTATATCCTTATGGTTCATCCACGTTGTAGCAGGTGTCAGAATTTCCTGTTTTCAAAGGCCGAATAATATTCCATTGGATGTGTGCACCACATCTTCTTTATCCATTCGGCCATTGATGGACACTTGGGTTGCTTCAACCTCTTGGCTTTTGTGAATAATGCTGCTATGGACATGGGTAGGCAAATATCTCTTTGAAATCCTGCTTTTGATTCTCTTGGAGACATACCCAGCAGTGGGATTGCTGGATCTATATGGTCATTCTATTTTTCATGTTTTGAGGACCTTTCATGCTGTTTCCCATAATGGCTGCACCATTTTACATTCACACCAATAGTGCATGAGTCTTGCAATTTCTCCACATCCTCGCTGATGCTTGTCTTTTTAAAAAAAATAAAATAAATAATGGTCATCCTAATGGGTGTGAGGTAAAAACTTCCTTGTGTTGTTTTTCTCCTTGTGGTTTTGATTTGCATTCCCCTAATGATGAATGACATTGAGCACCTTTTCCTGTGTGCGTTGGCCACCTGTATGCCCTCCTTAGAGAAGTGTCTATTCAGGTCCTTTGCTCATTTTAAAAATTGGATTATTGTTATTATTTGGTGTTGAGCAGCAGGAGTTCTTTATTCTGAATTTGAATCCCTTATCAGAAACTCGATTTGCAAACACATCCTCCCGTTCCATAGTTTGCTTTCTCACTGTTACTGCCTTGGATTTGCAGTTATTGTATTTGACAAAGTCCCCTTTGTCTGTTATCCTTTTGTTGCTTTCCCATTTAATGTCATATCTAACAAATTATTACCAAATCCAATGTCATGAAGCTTTTCCTCTACACCCCCCCCCCAGGAGGTTTAATTTATATATATCCTACGTGTAGGTTTTTTGGGGTTTTTTTTCTGAAGTTGGAAACGGGGAGGCAGACAGACTCCCGCATGTGATCGACCGGGATCCACCCGGCATGCCCACCAGGGGGTGATGCTGTGCCCATCTGGGGCATTGCTCTGTTGCAACCAGAGCCATTCTAACACCTGAGGCAGAGGCCATAGAGCCATCCCCAGCGCCCGGGCCAACTTTGCTCCAATGGAGCCTTGGTTGCAGGAGGGGAAGAGAGAGACAGAGAGGAAGGAGAGGGGGAGGGGTAGAGAAGCAGATGGGCTCTTCTCCTGTATGCCCTGGCCTGGAATAGAACCCGGGACTCCTGCACGCCAGGCCGATGCTCTACCACTGAGCCAACCGGCCAGGGCCTCCTATGTGTAGGTTTTTAATCCATTTGAGTTCATTTCTGTAGATGGTGTTAGGTAAGGGTCCAATTTCTTCCTCCTGTAGTAACACATTTATAGAAAATAATTCATATGACCTCTTTGTGCCTGTTTTCTCTTCTGTTTAGAAAGAAAATGTAGGTTAAGAACTTTTCTATTCAGCCAAAGAGACTACAAAGAAAATGAAAAGACAAGCCACAACTGGGAGGTTTTTTGCAACGCAGATAACTGACAAAGGATTAGAACCCAGAATGCTCCTAGGGATCAGTCAGAACAAGACAAACGACCCACAGAAAAAATGGGCAAGCCACATAAAAACGCCTTTCACAGGAGGGGAAGCCTGAATGGCCGGTGCACATATAAAAAAGTAATCACCCTCATGAGGGCTCAGGAAAACGCAAATCAGCATCACAATGAAGTATCATCTTATACCCATTAGATGGGCAAAAGGTAAGGAATCTAATCATGGGGACTCTTCTAGGTAGCTGATGGGAGTAAATCGGCCCATTCTGGCTCTGCCTTGGGAAACTGAGAACTTACAGACCCTCCAAGCCAGCAATTTTACTCATAGAAACTCTTAAATATGTGATTCAGACGCGTAGAAGAATGAGCACAGTGACAATGTTTACATAAAACTGGAGGAGAGAAAAAAAGACTGGAACCCTACCAAATGTCCGATGGTGCTGTTCCCACGACAGAAGATCCATCCTTCAGCCGTGAAAACGACCTGAAATAGCATGGCTGAGAGGCAAAGCATAAAACCAAGTGGAAGACGCACTAATGCAAAGCGAAAGCATATCTTCTTTGGATGCATAAAGCAGGGGGCTCATAAACACAGACTCTAGGACAGGGGAACTGGGCAGAGGGAACACAGAGCATCGATTTTACTCTAGAACTTGAATGAATGGAATTTCACGGGTCATGTTATGACCACACTTTGTAAGCTAACGAGGTGTTACACATAGTCTTTTACAGGTACTACATATAACGTGATAAAAAGGTTTTTAAAACAGGCTGGGCCCCTTCAGCTCTGAGCTACTGCACAGCAGCTACCAGCTTAGGGAGCTCTGATAAAAAAAAACCCTCCCAGACTCTGTCATCTGCTTATTTGGGAAGGATTTGGAAGGAGCAGGCGTGTCACTACCCTTGAGGCCTCCAAACAAATTCTGGGCACACAACCGGAGTGGAGGCTGGAGGTGGGTGAGAGGAGGCACGAAGAAAGGTCCCGTGGACAGGAGGGAACTCAGTGGGTGGCCTGTGGCTGACCCAGCTCCCGGGACGGGGTAAGTAGCTGGCCTGCACCTTCCTGCACTTTGGCCCAAGTCAGGCAGGGAATGAGTGGGCCTCCACGGAGACCACAGCCATCCACTGCATTTCCAGAAGGAAACAGAGGTGGTGCTGCTAGGTAAAGCAGTCCCATGGAGAATACTATCAAGCAGTCACCCCAAAATCAGTTCTCTTGCTTTGGCTTCCAGAGTGAATGTCCCTCTCTGGGGCCTGAAGACATCATCTCTTTCCTGAGAGATTATTTCAGCAACATGAGTCCCTCAAGAGATCTAGTCACAACATCCAGAAGGTGGTATGTTTGCGTTCTAATTAGGCAAGGCAACACATTCATCTCTATATAACTCAGCTCAGCACTAACCCAAGGCACATTTGCTCCCTCTGACTTTTGTTTTATCTGCAGCAGCAGAAAAGCTTTTTTTTTTTCTGAAGTGAGAAGCAGGGAGGCAGAGAGACAGATTCCCGCATGCGCCCGACCAGGATCCACCTGGCAAACCCACCAGGGGGCGATGCTCTGCCCATCTGGGCCATTGCTCTGTTGCAACTGGAGCCATTTAAGCGCCTGAGGCAGAGGCCACAGAGCCATCCTCAGTGCCTGGGCCAACTTTGCTCCAATGGAGCCTTGGCTGCGGGAGGGGAAGAGAGAGACAGAGAGAAAGGAGAGGGGGAAGGGTGGAGAAGCAGATGGGCACGTCTTCTGTGTGCCCTGGTCGGGAATTGAACCCAGGACTTCCACACGCCGGGTCAACACTTTACCACTGAGCCAACCAGCGAGGGCCAGAAAAATGCCTTTTAAAGCCACACTTGTCTGTGGAAATAACAGTCTTTCAAAACAGAGTGAGGATTTCCATTTTTTAAAAAATCTTTTAAAAATGCCTTAACTGTCCTGTCCAGGCATCTCAGTGGTTAGAGCTATGTCCAATTATGCCAACGTTTATTTATTTATTTATTTATTTATTTATTTATTTATTTACAGAGACAGAGTCAGAGAGAGGGATAGACAGGGACAGACAGACAGGAATGGAGAGAGATGAGAAGCATCAAACATTAGTTTTTCATTGTGCGTTGCAACACCGTAGTTGTTCATTGATAGCTTCCTCACATGTGCCTTGACCGCGGGCCTTCAGCAGACTGAGCAACCCCTTGCTGGAGCCAGCGACCTTGGGTCCAAGCTGGTGAGCCTTGCTCAAACCAGATGAGCCCGCACTCAAGCTGGTGACCTTTAGGTCTCGAACCTGGGTCCTTCCGCACCCCAGTCTGATGCTCTATCCACTGCGCCACTGCCTGGTCAGGCCATTTGTTGTTTTTTTAATAAAATAAAAATGCCTTAAAAATTAAAAACTTGATCTTCACTGCCAGCCATCCATGAACATGATACCTCGTGGTCTCTGGTGTATAACTCCTAAAAATCTTTGCAATAATCTAGAAAGGAGCGTCGGCCTGGCGTGCAGGAGTCCCGGGTTCGATTCCTGGCCAGGGCACACAGGAGAGGCGCCCATTTGCTTCTCCACCCCTCCCCCTCTCCTTCCTCTCTGTCTCTCTCTTCCCCTCCCGCAGCGAGGCTCCATTGGAGCAAAGATGGCCCGGGTGCTGGGGATGGCTCTGTGGCCTCTGCCTCTGGACGCAACAGAGCGACGCCCCAGAGGGGCAAAGCATTGCCCCCTGGTGGGCATGCCGGGTGGATCCCGGTCGGGCGCATGCGGGAGTCTGTCTGACTGCCTCCCCGTTTCCAGCTTCAGAAAAAATGAAAAGAAAAAAAAAATCTAGAAAGTCAGCTAGTAGTGTCCTCTGAAATGTTGCTCAAGGCCTGAGCTTACTCAAAACCTGGGAAAATACTTCCTGGGCCGCTCAATTAATTACCTGAAAAGAAGCACATGCCTTCTATTTATCTGGATTCTTGGGTAAAGCAGTGAGTGGGTGAGCAGAAAATGCTAAATTAGAAAATGACAGTGTCTCTCGAGAAGGTTTTAAAATGTTCTGCTCCTGAACCTAAGAGATAGCCAAGTGCCAAGTCCTCTTGTTCCCATTAAGATAAGGCCACTCTCTGGGAACAACTATTGTTATCTCTGCCCTCCCAGGAACACGGCCGTGCTGGTTTTAATGCTGGTTTCTGTCTCCAATCTTTCCTCGGTGTCAAAATGCATTCTGGCCACACTGTCCCTTCAGTAAGTCACACCATTCTCCTGTCACCCGCCTCACTTGTTGCACGGGAATCTATACTCCTTAGCTGTTCACTTGCTTTTCTGTGTCCAAAGAGGAGATGCTGTTCTTGGAAGAATTTTAGTTGCGAGAAGGAAGCCCTGAAAATCCTGTGGGAGTCAAATACACTTCTTTCTCGGGGGTGATACAGGAGCAGAAAATGTCACAAAGACCTAAAACGCTGGGCTTTTCTGTGTTGTTTTACTTGGCCTGAGGTGAAGGATGTTTGCAAGGTTTATCTGGTTCTGTGTGTTCCTGTTAGCAGTTCCCAGCCACTATTTTCGGAGCTGTGCTGACACTTGTTAATAACGTTGGTGTACAAAGTGGTGCTCATTTGAGACTCATTTAGACACAAAGAGGTGAGTTTTTCCAAATGAGTCAATAAATTGACTCAGATACCAAGTCACTCTTATATCAAGGGGAGAAATGATGCCCTCTCCCCTGAAAGGCTCGGTTCCCAGGTAACTGGCCTTACTTATATCATATACGAAAGGCCTCCCTGTATTCCGGTTTTTCCCGGGAACGATTGGGGCTGCGGAGGGGAGAGGGGCAAGGCTTGATCTCCTGGGTCAGTGCCTCCTGCTTTCTGACCTCTGGACATAGGAGCTCGGCCGGCTGGATGGGTGCGGTCACCTTCCACCTGTCTCCCTGTCTTCACCCTCCACCCGGCCTTTAGACATGTGTTACCATGGCAGCTGGAGTCATTTTGTTCCACCATAAATCGGATCTTGCCTGACCAGGCGGTGGCACAGTGGATAGAGCTTCGGACTGGGATGCGGAGGACCCAGGTTCGAGACCCCGAGGTCACCAGCTTGAGCGCGGGCTCATCTGGTTTGAGCAAAGCTCACCAGCTTGGACCCAAGGTCGCTGGTTTGAGCAAGGGGTTACTTGAAATGCTGAAGGCCCATGGTCAAGGCACATATGAGAAAGCAATCAATGAACAACTAAGGTGTCCCAACGAAAAACTGATAATTGATGCTTCTCATCTCTCCATTTCTGTCTGTCTGACCCTATCTATCCCTCTCTCTGACTCTCTCTCTGTCTCTGTAAAATAAATAAATAAATAAAAATAAATAAATCGGATCTTAATCATTCTCTGCTCAAAACCCTCTGTCTCGGCCATGGCGGGTTGGCTCAGTGGTAGAATGTTGGCCTGGGGTGCAGGAGTCCCGGGTTAAATTCTCGGCCAGCGGTTGGCTCAGCGGTAGAGCGTCGGCCTAGCGTGCGGAGGACCCGGGTTCAATTCCCGGCCAGGGCACACAGGAGAAGCGCCCATTTGCTTCTCCACCCCTCCGCCGCACTTTCCTCTCTGTCTCTCTCTTCCCCTCCCGCAGCCGAGGCTCCATTGGAGCAAAGATGGCCCGGGCGCTGGGGATGGCTCCTTGGCCTCTGCCCCAGGCGCTAGAGTGGCTCTGGTCGCAATATGGCGACGCCCAGGATGGGCAGAGCATCGCCCCCTGGTGGGCAGAGCGTCGCCCCTGGTGGGCGTACCGGGTGGATCCCGGTCGGGCGCATGCGGGAGTCTGTCTGACTGTCTCTCCCTGTTTCCAGCTTCAGAAAAATGAAAAAAAAAAAAAAAAAAATTCTCGGCCAGGGCACACAGGAGAAAATCAAGTCACTGCAGAGGAGAGAGAGAGAGAGAGAGAGAGAGAGAATGCTGCAAGTTTTAAGGCAAATCAAAGAGGACTTTTTCCATCAGATGCAAGTACTGGAGGAGAGGTTTGATTTTCAGGTGGCCCTCCTTGAGCTCACCAGCAGGTCGCTCGTGGGCAAGGCCTGGAGGCCCCTAGTCGGCCCTCATGAAAGGATGCCTTTCCAATAAGGTTCACTTCTGGCATGACAGTAGGGAAGAGTCTGAGGCTCTGCTTTGCTTTAAAAAATTATTTGTCCCCTAAATGCAACACAGGATGAACCTGAAGTGTTTGCAACTCGCACCGTGATTGTGTAAGGTGTCTGGGAAAGCCAGGGGAAGGGGACATGGGAACACTCTGTCCTACCTTTCCAACTGTTCTAGAAATCTCAAGATTATTTCCAAATAACAAGTTTCATGAAATGAGGCCCCGTTTAGTGGACTTGACTTTGATCTCTGCAAAGCAGACAGATGGGAGACTCCTGGCTCCTACGGCCGTGGCCTCATCTGCACCTTCCTTCTGACCACATCACAGGTAACGGGAAGAACGCCTGTGTCCCAGGGGAAGGCTGCTTGGCAAGTGAGCTGTGTCTGGTGAAAGCAAAGAAAGCAGTGCTAATCCAACTGTGTGAAGCCTCCGTTCTCAGTAAGAGAGTGACCGGACATCTTCTCAGACTGGCCCTGGATGCTAGACATTTATTCGCTGCACATCAAGGATAAAAGATTATTGTTCATTCAAAATAGCGATATCAAGAGTTGGCAACAAAATTCCAAGCTTTGGAGACTTCTCTTTAGGTTTAAGGCATCTGTCTTCTGAGAATTGTTTCTATGGTGCATTCAATATTAAAATGTTTTGTTTACCTATACCAGATAAGGATTGTTGAAATCTAGGTTCTTAGAGTCAAGCATCTGTCCTGCATTTTGTTCACCAAGTTCCTTCAAGTGCACACAGTTTTCTCTTGGACACAAAGAGATCTCCTTTCAGAAACACGCAGGGGGCCTCTGCGGTTATTTTCTTTTGCCAAGATCAGTGTAAAACGTATTTCAACTTACACACTGAGACTCCCTCCCAGCTTTCCCTACCTTCTCACACAACCATGGAGCGGGCATCAACCCTTCACTAAGCCACGGGCTGTATTCAGATTGCAGCAAGCATCAAGAGGAAAAACTCTCCTGCAGTTTCTTGACAGATGATGGAACAGAAGAGAACAGATAGATTCCGAGTAGACTGAACATCTGTGCAAACTCCAGTGAGTTACTCAGTGCTTCCCAGGTCCGGGCGGCTGAGAGGTCAATGAGAAGCTCTGTATGATGCTCAGAAATCTCTCAGGCAGAAGGTAAAATTTTTACTCAAAATAAGAAACATGACTTCTGCTACAGAAGCAGTAAGAAAATTCAACACCAAATCACTGGGGTGAGGAGGGACTTCTCAACAAATGGTGCTGAGATGGTAGCCTTTTTGAGACGAGAGGGTTTTGGTTTTTTTGTTTGTTTGTATTTTTCCAAAGTAAGAAGCGCTGAGGCAGTCAGACAGACTCCTGCATGTGCCGGACTGACCGGGATCCGCCCGGCATGCCCACCAGGGGGTGATGCTCTGCCCATCTGGGGCGTTGCTCCGCTGCAACTGGAGCCATTCTAGCACCTGAGGCGGAGGCCATGGAGCCATCCTCAGTGCCCGGGCCAACTTTGCTCCAATGGAGCCTTGGCTGCGGGAGGGGAAGAGAGAGAGAAAGGAGGGGGGGAAGGGTGGAGAAGCAGATGGCCGCTTCTCCTGTGTGCCCTGGCCGAGAATTTAACCCGGGACTCCTGCACCCCAGGCCAACATTCTACCACTGAGCCAACCCGCCATGGCCGAGACAGAGGGTTTTGAGCAGAGAATGATTAAGATCCGATTTATTTTTATTTATTTATTTATTTATTTTACAGAGACAGAGAGAGAGTCAGAGAGAGGGATAGATAGGGTCAGACAGACAGAAATGGAGAGATGAGAAGCATCAATTATCAGTTTTTCGTTGGGACACCTTAGTTGTTCATTGATTGCTTTCTCATATGTGCCTTGACCATGGGCCTTCAGCATTTCAAGTAACCCCTTGCTCAAACCAGCGACCTTGGGTCCAAGCTGGTGAGCTTTGCTCAAACCAGATGAGCCCGCGCTCAAGCTGGTGACCTCGGGGTCTCGAACCTGGGTCCTCCGCATCCCAGTCCGAAGCTCTATCCACTGTGCCACCGCCTGGTCAGGCAAGATCCGATTTATGGTGGAACAAAATGACTCCAGCTGCCATGGTAACACATGTCTAAAGGCCGGGTGGAGGGTGAAGACAGGGAGACAGGTGGAAGGTGACCGCACCCATCCAGCCGGCCGAGCTCCTATGTCCAGAGGTCAGAAAGCAGGAGGCACTGACCCAGGAGATCAAGCCTTGCCCCTCTCCCCTCCGCAGCCCCAATCATTCCCGGGAAAAACCGGAATACAGGGAGGCCTTTCGTATATGATATAAGTAAGGCCAGTTACCTGGGAACCGAGCCTTTCAGGGGAGAGGGCATCATTTCTCCCCTTGATATAAGAGTGACTTGGTATCTGAGTCAATTTATTGACTCATTTGGAAAAACTCACCTCTTTGAAGGGACCAAACAATTCAAGACTGATTCGGGGCGCGTTGCGGGAGGAAGCGGTAGTCGTTGACAGGCTTGACGGCAAACTCGTCGTTGGAAAAGGGGGTTTCAAAAGCTACTGTTATGGACCAAACGCGAGCAATTATTGATCGGAGCCCAAATTGATTATAAATTTAAAGAGCCTTTATTAGCCGATCGGCGACTGCTAGCTGAGAAACAGCTAACAGCCCCGAGCCTAGGGAGAGAGCAGTATTTAAGGGGATAAACCACAAAGTCATGGCTATTACAACACGTATGTACAACATTCTTGACATTTCTGCAGAAAGCATTCTTTGTTCTAAAGCTGATTACAGTTCTTCCTGTAACTGCTGCAAGGCTAAAGCATAAAACTACATCCTGCTTCTGTAGGCAAGATTTAAGTCAAGATATCTAACTAGTTGGGCTTGTAAAATTTTTTCACTCTAAGCTACCGCCACAGGCAAGCTCCGTTTAATGCTCAACTTTCTTGTACAGACTATTGGGAATTTTCTACTCTAAGCAGCTACCAAAAGCAAGTTTAAAGTTCCTCTTTATGTCCAACTCTCTATATCAGGGGTCGGGAACCCACAGCTCACGAGCCAGATATGGCTCTTTTGATGGCTGAATCTGGCTCGCAGACAAATCTTTAATAAAAAAAATAGTAATGTTAAAAATATAAAACATTCTCATGTATTACAATCCATTCATTTCCTACTGCTCATGTTCATGGTTGCGGGTGGCTGGAGCCAATCACAGCTGTCCTCCAGGACAACATCAAATTTTTATTGGATAATGCGTAACATACACGGGTTGTTGTATGGCTCTCATGGAATTACATTTTAAAATATGTGGCGTTCATGGCTCTCTCAGCCAAAAAGGTCCCCGACCCCTGCTCTACACACAATACTGAGGTCCCATACACAACACTAGGCCCCAATCACACTACTTGTTACATAATCTGTCCAGAATTTGAAACAGGGTCTACATTCTGCCCCTGCATACCCACATATTCCTGGTATGTAGTCCCTGAGCAAAAGAAATAATAATAATTTTAAAGAGAAAACAAATGGCAGCAGCATTAGGCTTGAATTTAAATACAAAGCTATCCATGAAAACAATGACTCCAGAAATTAAATAACATGCTTTTTCACCCTTTGTGTTGTATCTGGAGGTACCGTCTGGATGTCAATGCTGTGGTTGCCATGGAAGCCCTACCTTTGTGGGACACAGCATGTTCCTACAGAGACTGTCACTCCTACTTACGAATCTCGTGCAAACAAAAGAGCAGTTGCTAAAACATGGATCTATTTGGGCATTGTTGTCAAATATGATCAAACACAAAACTGATAGCTCTATGTGATCACCACGATACTCTATCAGCGACAAAAATAGTACAGAACACACTCCAGTGCAAAGTGATCGTTTATTTAGCACCAAGATCAAAAGAGTAAAAACATCGATTCCATCTTCAAAGGGGCACATTAAAAGCATTTCTGACTTTCTAAGTTGGCACTGAGACATCTGCACAGTCTGGATACCCAAATCCCTGTAGTTTCCAGGAACAAAGGCCATTTTCCCTAGTTGTGAGGGTGCAGTGGTGGGGAGGCCACCAGCCTTCAAAAGGTCCAGTGGCCCCAGGAATGCCGCCTACTACTCAGCTGGAGGGTTCTTCCTGGATCCCCAGGGAGACTTCTGTGTTTGCTGAAACAGATTCTTGGTGAACGTCAGGAGTCCTCCATGTGAAAATGTTGCAAAATGGACTGAAGAAAAGGAAAAACATTAAGCATGGCCTCCTGCCCACTTACATTTGCCATGTTAAACTTTCCACACAGGGTTCTTCATAACCTACAGCCCTGCAGTCCTGATTGCGATGGAGTAAGGGCTGGTTAACACCCCTTAATAACTATTCTGCAATTCAGCTGCCTGACAGCTTGTCGAGGGAGGGAGGGAGGGCGTAGGATAACTGAGGTGCTACAAAGACCTCCAGACAAACACAAGCTCAGTGTGAGCATCTCCCCTCCAGCTTGACTGCAGTTATGCGAATTCCTGATTATAGCGGAAAGGAACGTCTCCTCCCGAGGAAAAGCCATGCTCTTCGTCTGCCTGCCCCCTTTCCTTCCTTATTCTTCCAGACTGGTTTTGGAAACTGGGGTAACTCCCCACAGGCAGGTGGCAGGAGAGACTGACAGGACCGGCATCATGGAGGTGCTATCCTTTGCGCAACCAGGAAGACGAGGCAATTCAGCTCAAGAGAATATTTTATGCAAGGACTAAGATGGCCCAAGTTGTCCTTTGGAGCTAGTGAAACTGGGCATCTAAGGCTGTCCAAATCCCAGGCACGAGGAATTCTAGGTCCAACTCTATTGCAATGTATGTGTTAAGAATCTTGATTGATAAAAGGCTTTGATGTCTCTTCAGTTGTGGCTTCCTAGGTGAAGTAGGCCTGGGCTGGGGGTCCGCCGGGTGGGATAGTCCTGGAAGACGGATAGGGCCAGAGACATCCTCCAGCACATCCTTCCCCAACCAGGTGACATCCCTCCTGAGACGGCTGCAGAAAATAAGCTATGAGAAGAGCTATGACTCTGGCCCTTGACAGGGCCCACCACGCTCTTACCAAGGACAAGAGGGATAAGTCTACAAGGAACAATTATTCTGTGTTCTTCCGGCCTTCAGTTTTCCGTGTCGGTGAATTTTCTCTTCTTGTAGTTCTGAGCAAGGTTAGAAGCCGTGATCTGAGACGCCTGCCCCTTCTCCCAACACTGGAAGTCGTTCAACCCTTTCTGCCCCGTTTGAAACAAGCCCCTCTCCAGCTCATCCAGCCTGGACACCAGTGCCGTGGTGTCCTCGTTGTAAGCATTCTGGGAGGAGTCCATGATGCGGCGGAAACGTCCGATAAATGTCTGGAGAAGAAAGGAGTGAGAGAAATCAGATCCACTTTCATCCCCGAATACTGCAACGGCATGAAAGGGAAGAGTCTGGCCTCAGGACTCAGTCAGAAGACGTCTGAGGAAGTTATTGCACAATGCCAAGCCTCGATTTCCTTGCCTGTGAAATGGGCTGTTGAGGAAATCCAAGGAAGTTATACATGTAGAGCACCTAGCAAATGGCTGGCAAGCGTAAGCTCCTTGACAAACATTACCCGTTGTTGTTATAGTAACACAGGCCGCGATACTGCCCTGTGGTCACACACAAATGGCCTTCAACCAGGACAGATTCCTGATGTAACCGAATATAGTTTCTATTGTTCTCAGTCTGACAAAAAGATGGAGGCACATGTGATCTAGCTATGTCTGTCCCGGGCCCTGAGCCCACGCCACAAGTCCTGCTTCGGCTCTGCAACTGTCTCACGACACCCTCACCTTACACAGGAGCAACTCCAGTCCACGTGCAGCGCTGGAAAGCACTGACGGAAAAAGACAACACATAACTCGTTTAGAAAGGGCAGTGTTCCGATTCAAGACCATGTCCTGGCGACATGAGAAGACGAAGGGATTTTTACTCAGAGAAGTTTCATAAGCTCGAAACGTCTACCGTCCGCGGATTGATGCGAGGTCAGACAACCCTGAAGCCTAATGGAGGATGTCAGCACAGTCCAGGGGACAGACGGGCCTTGAGCTAACAGTCTTATAAAACTAGAAATGAGGACGTAAAACAAGAGGGAGAAAGAAGGGTTTTTTCCCCCGGTCTGAACAGAATAAAAAATAATTACGAACGTTAAAGGAAGGTTATACCATCAAGGGTGGTAACATACGCATAACACTGTGTTGTCCATGGGCGATAGATAACAATAGCGATGGCTTCTCGCATGGCACTACCTGATCTCACTACGACTCTACAATCCCGCCACCATCATTATCTCCTTTCCCAGGTGAAGGCTTGCTGCCTAGAGAAGTCAAGTCATCCATCTAGAAGGCAGCAGAGCCAGGTCTTACCCCCAGAGCCAGGGGAGGGAGTACCTAACCACACACCGCATGTATTTCTAACAGGAACCCTCTGACCAGTCCCAGGGCTTGGCCGCGACTGTGTGTGACACCTGTAATCAACCATCCCCCCTTTGTTATTTCCAGGACTCCTGTTGGTCCCAACTCCTCCCAAGCAGACATGAAGAGCAGTAAACAAGTCCTATTTAAATATTTATATAATTGGCAAATACAGTCTAATCACAGGCTGACCTGGAATAATAATACACTAACTGTGTATGTTATAAACTTCCCTGGGTAAGAGTAACGACAGTGGCGGCCACAGCTGGCTCGAGACATGCGCAGAGCTGGAGGTTTTCACGCCCGTTACTTGCCTGCAGGAGAGACTGGGAAATGTCGGCGTTCTCGGGACTGTCAAAATGCAGGAGCTGGGAGCCAAAGCCGTAGAAATGGGGCCCGATTTTGTGGAGGTCTACGACGTTGGCATCGGCACTGAACACGGTCCTCCAGCCCTCTCGGTAGATCTTGGGGAGGTCCACAGACAGGATCCGCCGCTTGTTGTCAAAAAGGCCCTTTGCCAGCCACAAGGGGAGTTCCAGCTTTGAGCCCTGCCATCAGACAAGAATGCAGATCTCAAGAGCAATGACAAATGTGTGTGTGAGAGAGAGACAGAAAGGAGACACCTATTGCACAAGCAAGGATGCCTGTTCTCTTCGGGACACGCTTGTGTGTGAAGTCATAGAGCCCTGGGTTCGAATCTCTTCTCAGACGAATCTATTCTCTGGTTGTGACTTGAAGAAATGAACCGTGTGGGCTGAAGTTTTCTGTCATGATGGAGTGGAGGGAGAAAATGGATTGATACAATAAAAACACAGTAGAGAACAAAAAGGGGTAAAAAGGCATAAGTAACAACTGTCGTATTCTAGGCCCCTGGATGCTGGGGGAACAGAAAGAAAAAGAGGACCAACCCCTCCCTTCCCACAGCACGTCCCAGCTTCAGAGCTGACAGAAGAATGTGTCGCTACCTTTTTAAAGGCTCACCAGAATTGGAAAATATGAGGACATGGCCATGATGGGCTAGAAACTGAGAGAAATATTTTTTTTTAAAAAAAAAGGCAAACATAACTGGCTTGAAGGAAGCAAAAGACTTCACAAAACTGCCCTGGTCATTAAAAAAACAGGTCAAGTCTGATAAACTGTCACAGCCAACAGGAGCCTAAGGAGACATGGCTACTGAATGCCACGTGGTATCCTAGATGGGACCCTGGGATAGAAAGGACACCTGGTCAAAGAGAGGGAAGTACAAACGATGTGTGGGCAGCTCCGCTCTGTTTACCAGTGTGTGGGAGAACTAAATCCTCAATGATGGAAAGTCAAGACGTAATGTCTAAATCGCTTACAAATCACGGTACATTTAAGGCCGTTATTTAGAGACATCGAGGTGAAGCTTGAAGAAACTCCTACAGAACGTAGAGCCTGTGGAGCTGGACAGGGAAGTCCGGGAAAGCAAGGCAGGGCCAGGTTATTTCCTACCCTTCAGCACTATTTGACGTTTTAAATTCTGTATATGTATCCTGTTGATAAAATATGAACTCAGGCCAAACAAAAACACTTTCTAAACAAAACTTAAGTTAAACAGGAAATCAAAAATAACCATGATGAGCCATGTTCCTGGGGCACACTTATATGTGAAGTCATCATACAACTCCAGGTTCAAATCCTAGCTCAGCACCTACAGCGGGGCCCTGGCCACCCTACCCAAGTTTCCTGGGCTTCAGTGTCCTTGTATGTAACAATACCTAGTTGCAGGGTGGTTGAAGAATGAAAGGGGTGATAAATGGAAAAGTTCCCTCGCCCCATCCCATCCATGCTGGCACCAAAGCCCTCAGCCAATGGTTGCGGATACCGTCATCATTATGCAGGGATGAATCTAGCAATTTCTGCGTCCCAGACTTGGCACGTCCTTTTCCAGAACCCAAAGCTGTTGTTTTGTGTTAAGGCAAACGTGATCAGAACCCTGATCTTGAAGTGTATTCAGTAGAAGCCAAGTCTAAGGCACGTGGTGGTGGTGGTGGTAGACGAGAGGAGAAACACTGCTGAATCAAGAACGAAATCAGTGTTGGAGGGAGCCTGGCGACTTGTGATATATTTAGTTTCCACAATGGAAGCCCAGGATGGGTGGGGAGACCGCTGTAGTGCGCCGCGACAGGTGGATGAAATTCGTAGGTGAGTACGACAGCCCCCTCTCCTCCAAAAACTACAAATCCCAGAAAGCAGCGCGCCAGGCGATGCGGCGCCACAGGGCCGCGAGGCCATTCGGAGTTGTACGTAGTCTTTCCACGCAGGACCGAGCCAGAAGGCTTACCTGAGGGATCGTGTTGTCGGTGTCCGCCCCTCCACTCCGCTCCTGGAAGAACGCGCCGAGGCGTGGGATGGGGATCTCCGTGCGCACAGGGAGCTTCTCATGGGACATCAGGATGTCGTCCAAGGAAAGAAAGTTCTCTTCGGGTCCCAGCGCACCGGACTCCACCTGGAAATAAGCCTCGGACATGGCGGCGGCTTGAGCTTCTCTGCTTCCACTTGTGGGATTCAGGAGACCTCGGGGAGTCGGAGATGCAAAAGTAGGAGGAAGCACAGGCTGGTCAGGATTGTGGGTGTTGAATGGGTTGCTGTGGCCGCCCAGCCGGATCCAAACTTTTTCCCGCGCCCGGGGCTGGCCAGACAGGAACAATCGATCTAGGCAGGTCAGCCTAGGCAGGAGCAATCGATAAGGTCTTAGTGCAGTGCGACCCAGGGCGGGAACCGGGGAGCAGTGAGTGGGGTCCTCTGGAAGTTTTCTTCTCGCAGCGTGTAACCCAGTTTAAAAAAAAAAAAAGGTGGAAATACCTAGTAAAGGTGCAGGATACTTTAGCATTGGATTGTATTGACATGGTCCTTTGAATGTTTATATGAAATCAAAAACACACTTGACACGTTTAGGGGCTTAAAGAAAGGCATCATTGAACCCTCCATCCCAGGCCTGATCCAATCGGACCTAGTTACCAATTTTGACACTATGCATCTCTGTTAGCTGTTTTAAAAAAAACAAACAAACCAGGTTTGTTCTTTGTTTTTAAAGATTTTATTCATTTTTAGAGAGAAGGGCGGGGAGGAGCAGGAAGCATCAACTCCCATATGTGCCTTGACCAGGCAAGCCCAGGGTTTCGAACCGGTGACCTCAGCGTTCCAGATTGATACCCACTGTGCCACCACAGGTCAGGCCAGCGATGCTGGTTATTTACTAACAAGATAGAAAGCTGTTTTTCTATGTTGAAACAATTGAGGTGGATGCTTAATGATGTATCCAAAAAAAAAGTACTTTAATACTAAAGTAACAGGCCCGTGTGTAAGATAAAATCAGAGTGCCTTGTTTTTCTTATTTACTGTCTTGGCTCACCAAAAAGCTATTAGTCACTGCTAGTTTATTTTTACTCTATTTATCTGTCCTTTCCTTGAACTAATAACTGAAGAAACCAGAAAAAGTAAAATTAGGGCAAGTTTGAGCTTATGATTAAATAATGGTTGGCTCTACCTTCAGAATTTCTCGTCACTCTGGTCCAGGCCACCATGATCTCTTGCCTGGAGATCATGTAATAGCTTCCTACCTCGTTTTGCTTCTGCCGGTGACTTCGGGGTTGTTCCTGGAACACCCCAGGCTCACTTGTTCCTCAGGGCTTTGCACTCTCTGTTCCCACTACCTAGATTGCCTTTCTCTTGAATTTCCACGTGGTTGGTCCCTTTCAGGTCTTTACTCAAATGTCGCCTTCTCAATGAGGTCTTCTCTAGCCACCCTATCTAAAATGTTATCCCCAACACTGATACCTGGTATGGCCCTCCCTGTTTCACCTCAACACTGACCACTGTCTTACGTATTATACATTTTACTTATTTTTCGTCTGTTGCCCCAATTAGAACATTAGCTCTAGGGGGTGGAGCATGTATTTTTCACTGCTGTATCCCCACTGCCTAGTGCATGTCAGGCACTTTGTCAATATTTGTCCAATGAATTAGTCTTCTTTAGCTATAATAGTGATATTATTTTCCTTTCAAACATTGCGTAAAAACAATGAGTCAATGTTAAGGAAATGATAGTACAAGTGGTGCACAGATATTGTAACAGTCACAGTGAAACACCAAAAACACTGAATTGAAGTGGTAAAAAACAGTTTGCCAAGAAACAGGTTAAGTCACATATAGCCTGCTAGGTCCACGGGCTTAAGTCAGTACTGATGCCTTAATGAAAGCTCACTGATCAGGCTTGGCTAATTTAGATTCGATAAAGTTTTGGTAGAACTGTACTGAATTTCACCTTTACACCAGCTGTAAAAGTGGAATGCTTAAAGCAAAAGAGTGAACAAGACTATTTTTCAGTGAGACTGACAGACAGAGACAGGAAGGGAGAGATATTAGAAGCATCAACTCATAGTTACAGCATTTTAGTTTTTCATTGATTTCTTCTCATTTACACCTTGCTGGGTGCGGGGTGGTTACAGCCAAGTCAATGACCCCTTGCTCAAGCTAGTGACCTTGAGCTCAAGCCAGTGACCTTGGGCTTCAAGCCAGTGACCTTTGGGCTCAAGCCAGTGACCTTGGGCTTCAAGCCAGCGACCTTTGGGCTCAAGCCAGTGACCTTGGGCTTCAAGCCAGTGACCTTTGGGCTCAAGCCAGTGACCTTGGGCTTCAAGCCAGCAACCTTTGGGCTCAAGCCAGCAACCATGGGATCATGTCAATGATTCCACGCCCAAGCTGGTAACCTTGGAGTTTTCAACCTGGAACTTCAGCGTCCCAGGTCAATGTTCTATCCACTGTGCCACCACAGGTCACAAGAGTGAACAAGACTAAAGTGGCTTAGTACTCTGCCTTTGAGACATTTCCAGCAGCCATTTATATACAATGGTTGTGTGATGTCTGGAATATAGCAGTCCTGGGGGTGGAAGCTGACTCCCATCACTTTTTTTTTTGTTATATTTATTTTTTATTGAGGTAACATTAGTGAATAACATTACATAAATTCCCGGTGTACAATATTATAATTAGACTTCTGTGAACCCTGCAGTCAAATAAATAGTACAGTACTACCAAGTGACTGTCTCAATGTCATGGGAAACAAATGACATTACTTAGCTCTGCATGGATTTGTGATCTACAAAATTGTGAGCTGTAATATGAAGTCAGTAAATTATGGAGTCTTTTAAAATTTCTTCACACAGACAACCAGAACAGAATTTGACTCTTCAAAAAGTCAGCGTCATAGGGATTAAGGGGAAAGCTGGTGGGTCTGTTTAAAGGGCTATAGCAACCAAATGCAAAGAGCACCCTTCATTGACACCTGTAAGATTTGCCAGATTACACATACTTGCCCTGGCCGGATAGCTTTGTTGGTTAGAGCTTCATCCTGAAGCACAGTGGTTGCGGGTTCGATCCCTGGTCAGGGCACATACAGGAATGGATTGATGTTCCTGTCTCTCTCTCTCTCCTTCTCTCTCTAATACCAATCAATCAATCAAAACCAAATATTTGGGGGACAACTGTGGAGATGTGAACACAGACTATTAATAACATTTTTAGGAAATTATTATTACAGTATTTAGTTGGCAGACAGACTGGTCTGGAGTGTCCCCGATGGTGTCACTGACATGCCTGGCACCATTGGGAGTAACTGGGTAACGGGTACATGGAACTCTCTGTACCATTCAAAAAATTTTTTAATTTATTGATTTTAGCGAGAGAATATGGGAGACAGAGAGAGACAGGAACATCAACCTGCTCCTGTATGTGCCCTGACCAGGGATCGAACCCGCAACCTCTGCACTTCAGGTCGACACTAACCAACCAAGCTAGGTGCCACTTTTTATAATTATATGTAAACCTACAATTTTCTAAAAAAGTTTAATTGGCAAAAGTAAGGTACACAACAATGTGTGTAGCATGCTACCGTTTTTGTAAAAATGAGGACTATTTATAGACATCCTTGTCTTTGCATAGAATATTTCTAGAAAGACATTAGTAAAATGGCAGCTTGTTTCCTCTAGGGAGGACTAGGAGACTGAGGGTCAGGGGAGGAGGTCACTGTACAACCTTTTGCACGGTTTGACATTTTCAACCTGTGTATGTATTACTTTTACGTTTTATAAAAACACTAAGGAATTTAAAAAATAAAACAAGTGTGACATTTAAATAAATACAGGCCCTGGCCAGTTGGCTCAGCGGTAGAGCGTCGGCCTGGCGTGCGGGGGACTCGGGTTCGATTCTCGGCCAGGGCACATAGGAGAAGCGCCCATTTGCTTCTCCACCCCCACCCCCTCCTTCCTCTCTGTCTCTCTCTTCCCCTCCTGCAGCCAAGGCTCCATTGGAGCAAGGATGGCTCGGGTGCTGGGGATGGCTCGGGCGCTGGGGATGGCTCCTTGGCCTCTGCCCCAGGCGCTAGAGTGGCTCTGGTTGCGGCAGAGCAACGCCCCGGAGGGGCAGAGCATCGCCCCCTGGTGGGCAGAGCATCGCCCCTGGTGGGCGTGCCGGGTGGATCCCGGTCGGGTGCATGCAGAAGTCTGTCTGACTGTCTCTCCCCGTTTCCAGCTTCAGAAATTAAAAAATAAAAAAATAAATAAATACATATTTTTGTAGTAAAAGCAAAGGTGAGTCCTTACAACCATCGTATTATATGCCATCAGGGTTTTATGCCCCTTTGAATGGGGGAAATCAGGACTTTGATTGGGAGGAGGGGAATGAATCTGGGCAGGCACCAGCAGCAGCAGGCAGCCCTGTCACAAGGCCACCTGTGTCTCCTCATTTATAAGTTCAAGGTGGGAGGGGTGTCGCAGCAGCCCACGAACCGACATAGGTACCCACCATTTGCCAGCATGCTGCTGCTGGCTATATAGACAGCCCTGTGACTTTGCTTCAAGTCACCGTGGTTCAGTCCCAGGGGAAGTTTTTATCTTCTGAACTATCATTATACATAATTTAAAATTGTAAATCAGTCATCAGTGCCAGCCATGTAAGCGTGCTTATGTGTTAACATGTTGAGTTGGTGAGTGTGCTGGAGGTAACAGAGGCCCACTCTTCCGGCAGAAGCCAGGAACACCCTCTGCCGATTCTGATCCTTGCAGTGAAGTTATTTATGGCTGTTGGATTTTAAGAAATAGATCCAGGCTCTGGCCATGTAGCTCAGTCAGTTGTCCCTGATACACCAAGGCTGTGGGTTCGATTCCCCATCAGGGTGCATACAAGAATCAACCAATGAATGCATAAATAAGTGGAACAGCAAATGGATGTTTCTCTCTCCCTTTCTCTTTCTCTCTAAAAATCAATAACTAAATTAAAAAAAAAACTTTTTTAAATGGACTCCATTGCCTGTTTACTCATTTTACAATGATGAGTATCATGTCATCCTTACTGAATTCTCTTCACTTCTTTACAGGTAATATTTGTTGGTTAAACTTCCTTTTGAGGCCAGGCCTCCAGGAGGAGGCAGCGGCTCAGGTGAGGTAGCAACTGGGCAGGGAGAAGAGGGAGTGAGGGAGGGTGTGCGGGCAGGGGGGACCTGCATGGAGAAAGGTTTAGCGAGAGGAGGGCGCCCTCTAGGTGCACTGACCAATGACAAGCGAGAGGAAGCTAATGCCCACCAGCAGGGAGGGGTGCAGAGCAGCACGAGATGGGGCGGCCAGTCCAGGCCTCCAGGTCTCCATGAGATGGGGCGGGGCCCCACGAGATGGGGTGGGCCGGTCCAGGCCCCCGGGGGCCCCCACACCTCAGTGATACAGGCTCTGAGTTTACACACCTCAGAGCACACACACCTCTAAGCCATCTGCCTTTCTACCACCCACCTCCAAGAGCACTGAAACTCCAACTCTGGTGCTAGTGACTGAGGGCTGTCACCAGAGGTGGCTCGTCCCCTGGCCCGTGGCCTACATGGGGTGGGAGGAGGGTTTTGTGCTTGCAGAGAAATGTGGCGCTGCCTGGGGCAGGGTGGTGAGAGCCGGCATGTGAAGGGGAGGAGGTGTGGGCAAGCCCCCACCCGTGCCCGCGAGAGCTCTCATTTCTCCTCTACATGGATGCAAAATTGGCATAGATTCCATAATACACCCAGGTTTTAATAAAAAAAATACTGTACAGTGTGTCCGTAAAGTCATGGTGTACTTTTGACCGGTCACAGGAAAGCAACAAAAGACGATAGAAATGTGAAATCTGCACCAAATAAAAGGAAAACCCTCTCAGTTTCTGTAGGATGATGTGGCAGCATGTGTGTATGCGCAGATGATGACGTAACACCGTGTATACGGCGGAGCAGCCCACGGCCATGCCAGTCAAGATGTGGATGGTACAGAGGAAAGTTCAATGTGTTCTGTGGCTTGCTAAATTCGAATCCGTGACCAAAGTACAACATGAATGTTGGCGCGTTTATAACAAAGTGCCACCACATAGGAATAACATTACTGGGTGGGATAAGCAGTTGAAGGAAACTGGCAGTTTGGTGGAGAAACCCCATTCTGGTAGGCCATCAGTCAGTGACGAGTCTGTAGAGGCTATACGGGATAGCTACCTAAGGAGCCCTAAAAAATCTGTGTGTGAGCCCACATCGAACTGCACTGAATAGGTATGAAACTGGGAGAGTTTTCCTTTATTTCCTTTACAGACACACTGTATATTGGATAAATGAATACATAAATAAGTAAATACTGGGTCTCAAAAAACAAACACCTCCTTTTAGGAG
Source organism: Saccopteryx bilineata (assembly GCF_036850765.1). Taxonomy (NCBI): domain Eukaryota; kingdom Metazoa; phylum Chordata; class Mammalia; order Chiroptera; family Emballonuridae; genus Saccopteryx; species Saccopteryx bilineata. The sequence goes on along the minus strand of NC_089498.1, from coordinate 10,708,880 downwards.
ATAAACATTTGTATTCAAAAAAATAGAAGCATAAACTGAACAGTCTATAAAAATACACTTTTCAAATACCCTGCACCATCCCACACTACCAGGAAACAAGGCATTATCACATGTTTGACATTTAAAATGCGAGGTTTAAAATACAAAAAAGTATGATTTGATGCCACGATGAGCCGGTCAAGTACTTTTTTTTTCGTTATTTTTCCCTTCCCCCATATCCAACGTCACTACAGATCTAAAACATTTCAGATCTGAAAGTTGCTCAAATCTGTGAGCACTTAGCAGTTGGGAAACCAATGCAGATAGAACATTACACCTCCCCAAAACCTACTGTTCTGTTCCTTATCACACAAGCAGCCATGCTACAGACTGTGAAAAACAAGCTTTGTTTTTCATGCTGACAGGAAAACCAGAAAAACATGTTTAATGCCAGAAACTGAGCATCACTTTTCCTGCAAGCAATGAAGTGTGAAAAAAAAAAGTAGAGAAAAGTGATACCTCTGGCAGCTAGCACATTTAGAAATAATACCCAAAAACACTAGGGAAGAAATAAATCTGTTTACTGAAAATGCATAATTTTTAATAAAGTTCTTTGTTAAGTAGGAGGTAGAGCTTTTTTTTTCGTTTCTTTTAGGAGTTAAATCTTTGGTGCACTTTGAAATTTACAAATAAGGCCAGGATTAGGCAAAACCAAATCCTGTGGAGTGTGAGCGTGTGGAAGAGAGTTACCTTCAGTGTCCCCTTTGGCATGGATTCGGTCACTGGAAATTGAACACTCCATGGGACCTCTGAGAACCACCTGTCTTCAGCCTGCTCATTCCTCAGAGGCTACATGAGAAGGACCACCGTTCCTGGAACACCCAAATTATAACATCGTTATGTGCAGAGAGTTAAAAAAATACATCAAAGTTTGGAGAGTCCTATTCAGTGTTACAGAATCAAACACTGTCAAGTGAACGGAGCTTCCCTGAGTGAGTCAGACCCATTACAGCCTGTGCTTCCTGGCCGCTGGAGTCCCGGCCATGACTCAGAAATGCTGACGCAGCCACATGGTGCTGTATATTAGGAAGAACCGCCTATGCATTGTCAAACAGTCCTTTGCAAGCTTGCATAGAGGCAGACAGCTGGCAGACCAGCTCAGAGATGTGGAAGTTACATTTCTTTCTTGTGAAAACTTTGGAAACCTGCATTTCATTAGAAAATGCCTTGCCAATCTTAGATACACAAAAACTGCAGCTTAATGCATGTCTAAGCCTCTGTAGGGAAAAAATGACTCAGGAATGTATTGATCGAATTCCACTGAATTTGTTTTTTCTGGCTAAGGTAATTAATCTTTCTTTAACAATAGATGACAGTGTGGTATCATGGTTAAGAACACAGACAATGGAGCCCAACTGACTTGGGTTTGAATCTCAGGCTAACCTCTCTGTGACATGTGAGATGAGAAAATTCCTAATTAGTAAAATGAGAAAAATAATAGTACCTAAAACCCACGGTCCTCCAGCCCTTAGCAATCACCGTTCTGCTTTCTGTGTCTATAAATCTGACTACTCTAGGCACCCATACCCATGCCTCACCTTTATTTACAGAAGACAAATCATACATATTTAAGGTATATATTTTGAAGAGTTTGGACAGATGCTTACATCCATGATACCATCACCATTATCAACAAAATAAACAAATCCATCACCTCCAAAAGTGTCCTTATGTCCCTTTGCTTTTGTGGATGTGTGTATGTGGTAAGAACATTTAACCTGAGATCTACCCTCTTGAGTTTTTAAGTGGTCAACACTGTATTGCTAACCATAGGCACTGTGCTCTCTAGAACGTATTCATCTTGTATAACTGCAACTTCATATCCAATGAGCAACAGTTCCCTTTATCCCCATCCCCTGGAGACCACCATTCCATTTTCTACTTCTATAATAAGTTTGCAGCCCGTATCAGTATTTGTCCTTCTGTGACCAACTTACTCACTTAGCGACATATCTTTCAGGTCTATCCATGTTGTCGTGAACGGCAGAATTTCCTTCCTTTTTCAAAGCTGGGTAATATTTGCTGCATGTATACAATGCACTTTCTTTGTCCATTCAGCTGTCAGTGGACATTTGGGTTGTATTGCTTTGCCTTTGCCCCAATAACTTGCCTGCATCTGTGTGTTTCTAAAGCCTGCCTGAAATGGATGCCCCACATTGTCATGTGGGTTAATTTTCACAGGAACGTGGAGGCTCCCAGGGGTGAAGCGACCCCACCCCCCAACCCTCACCCCTAAGTGGTGGAGCTGGGCTGTGAACTCAGACTCATAGACTCCATGGTACTGCTGCTCCATCAGGGGCAGTCTAATGTCTAATGCCTCAGTTGATAAGGCAGTGATTAAAGTTAACTGTCTATTCCCAGACTATGCACTGCAAGCCCTTATTTGACACAGGCTTATTTTTTATATCATGTTTCCCTTTGCAGAAGCCTGCAACTCTTCGTTAATCTTTATAATGACTTTGCCAGGTGGCATCCTAAGCCCCGTGGGTAGGTAACCAGCTCAGTTTCAACTTGCTGACAGTGATAACAGGAAGGAACGAGGAAAGAAAATACCAGATCATAATTATGGTGGTTGAATATTGGACTATTCGGTTATGGTTTTGTTTGCCTTAAACCTCCTTCCCCACCTTTTTCTGGACTTGCTTCTCTGCCCACTCCAGCTATGTGGCTTGGATGAAAACTGGCCATTACAGATTTCACACCTCTCACTAGAGTTAACCGTAATTGGGTCAGATGGGTATCTGATTACTCTCCTCTCCTGCAGCCTGGGAAAATCATGTTGCCTCCATCTTGTCCTCCTTTGATTGGTCCACATATGGGCATATCCAAAGCCAGGCCAATCAGAGCCCTTCTCTGGATTCATAAACTGGGCTAAACTAAGGGAATGTTCAAATACCTGAGGAATGTGTACTCTCTCCACTACAGATGAAGTGGACTTATCCATTGTTTTTGTGATAAACTACACATAACATAAAATGTAACATCTTGACCATTTAAAGTGTACATGGTTCAGTGGTGTGTGAAGTCCATTCACGTCATTGTTTAATTTCCAGAACTCTTCTCATCTTGTAAAACAGAAACTCCATACCCATTAAACACCAATTCCTATTTCTTCTCTCCCCCGGCCCCCAGCAACCACCCTTCCTACTTTCTGTCTTTGTAGTTTGACTACTTTCGCTCCCTCACAGAAGTGGAATCTATAAACCCCGTAGTTTTGCAATCGTTGACACTAAAATAGTGAATTAAAGATGAGAAACTCGCCCTGGCCGGTTGGCTCAGCGGTAGAGCGTCGGCCTAGTGTGCGGAGGACCCGGGTTCGATTCCCGGCCAGGGCACACAGGAGAAGCGCCCATTTGCTTCTCCACCCCTCCGCCGCGCTTTCCTCTCTGTCTCTCTCTTCCCCTCCCGCAGCCAAGGCTCCATTGGAGCAAAGATAGCCCGGGCGCTGGGGATGGCTCTGTGGCCTCTGCCTCAGGTGCTAGAGTGGCTCTGGTCACAACATGGCGACGCCCAGGATGGGCAGAGCATCGCCCCCTGGTGGGCAGAGCGTCGCCCCCTGGTGGGCGTGCCGGGTGGATCCGGTGGGGCGCATGCGGGAGTCTGTCTGACTGTCTCTCCCTGTTTCCAGCTTCAGAAAAAAGAAAAAAAAAAGATGAGAAACTCTACTGAACTGAAATTGCTTATGGTTTATAATCAGTCTACCTATATTACAGCCTAAATCTTTAACCACTGTAAGATTATCAGCCCTTGTTTTACTTTTTGAAGTTTTCCACATGAGTAGTGGTAGGCAGCTTCTTTATTAATCTTCATAATGACTGAACCAGATGGTATCCCAAGCCTTGCAGGTATGTAATCAACTTAGTTTCAACTCAGTGACAGTGGCTGAACCTGTGCACCAATGGTCCTTCACCAGGGACAGATTCCCCCCCTAGCGACATTAGGCAATGTCTGGAGACATTTTTGGTTGTCACAACCAGAAGGACAGGTACCTCCGGTATCTGGTGGGTGGAGGCCAGGGATGCTATTAGACAATCTACAATGCACAGGACAGCCACTACAACAAGCAACAGTCTGGCCCAAAATGTTTGTTGCACTGGAGTTCAGAAATCCTGATCTATACAGGGCTTTGCATTGACCACAAGTTTCCAGTCAAGTAATCATAGCAAACATAATGGAGCTGAAAAGTGCCTCCGATCCCGGAAAAGAGACCAAGAGTGGTTCTAACAGCATCGGTCCACTACCAACGAAAATAGCATACCAGTAAGTTATGTTAAAAAAAGTTTCCTGTTTGGTGATTCCAAAACGTGACCTTACGTGATGCTTTCATAACCTCTTCCTACATTGTACTTGATATTTGTGGCATTTTACAGTGGAAACCAAAAGTGTCCCGGTGTTCCAGTGTTTTGGAACAGTGATGGCCAGGATTCCTTCTCTTAGTTATTATGCAAGAGCACTTTCAAACTCCTGGCTTGCAAGGGGTCTGGAAAATGCATGTCATGCACAACTTTTTCTTTGCAGCAAATAATTCTATATTAGTGCCACCACATAGCAATTAATCTGAAATGTACAGGACCCACATAATGCTCTCTGATTGGCAGCCAACGTCCTGTGATAGAAATCCTCAGAATTCCAAACAATGGTGAGAACATGGTGGTTCATTGTACATACTTGTCTCTCTACCTTTGTGTATGCTTTACATTTTCCAAACTAAAATGTTTAAATATTTTAACAAGAAGATTGTGTCTAACAATTTCCCTTTAATAAAGATGATGCTGATAGAAATATTGCCACCTATAGATGGAAAATATATTGCACTTGTTTTTCTTTGACTTGGATAGTTTGCAAGATCAAAAATATAGGAAAATTGGGCCCTTGCCAGTTGGCTCAGCGGTAGAGTGTGGGCCCTGCTTGTGGAAGTCCCAGGTTCGATTCCCAGTCAGGGCACACAGGAAAAGCACCCATCTGCTCCTCCACCCTTCCCCTTCTCCTTCCTCTCTATTTCTCTCTTCCCCTCCCGCAGCCAAGGCTCCATTGGAGCAAAATTGGCCCTGGCGCTGAGGATGGCTCCATAGCCTCTTCCTCAGGCGCTAGAATGGCTCCAGTTGCAACGGATCAATGGCCCAGATGGGCAGAGCATAACCCCCCTGGTGGGCATGCCAGGTGGATCCCGGTCAGGTGCATGCGTGAGTCTGTCTGACTACCTCCCCGCTTCTGACTTTGGAAAAATACAAAAACAAACAAACAAAAAAGATAGGAGAATTGGACGGAGATTTGACTTGGGGTGGTAGCCACACAATACAATGCACAGATGATATGTTGTAGAATTGTGCACCTGAAACCTGTATAATTTTGTTAACCAATGTCACCCCAATAAATTCAATAAAAAGGAAAAAAAATAAGAAATTTTTATTATAATCTTAATCTCCAATTTAGAAAGTACTAACTCTAAAATGTTATTGATTTTTTTCCAGAACTTTCCATTAATATGAATTTCTAGGTACAACTCACATAAATTGTATTATGGTCTCTTCTATATATCAGTAAAACTAATGTTTGAAAAAAGTTAACTTGGCCTAGCCTGTTGGCTCAGTGGTAGAGTGTCAGCCCAGTATGTGAAACTCCTGGGTTCAATTCCTGGTTATGGCACATAGGAGAAGTGACCATCTGCTTCTTTACCCCTCCTTCTCCTCCCCTTTTCTCTCTCTTTCCATCTCACAGCCATGGCTTGATTGGTTCAAGCAAATTGGTCCTTGGCACTGAGGAGGGCTCCATGGCCTAATAAAATTCAAAGAGTACCATGGCTGGATAGCTAGTTGGTTAGAGTATTGTCCTGCTACACCAAAGCTGTAGATTTGATCCCCAGTCAGGGCACAAAGAAGAATCAACTAATGAACATACAAATAAGTGAAACAAATCAATCTCTCTCTCTTTTTTCCTCCCTCCCTCTTGCTTTCTAAATCGATAAATCGAAAATTAAAAATTCAAAAACTCCAAGAGCAACGATTTCTTCTGGGATGACATTGCCTGGCATATTTTTCTTCTTCATTAATTGTTTCCATAGACAAATAGATAAACAAAATGTAGTATATCCCTACAATGGAATAATATAGTCAACCTTAAAAAGGAAGGAAATTCTGAAGTGTGCTACAACATCAATAAAACTTCGAGACATTATGCTAAGTAAAATAAGCCAGTCTCAAACACACAAATACTGTATGATTTCACTAACATAAGGTACCGAGAGCAACTTTACAGAGACACAAAAAGTGGGATGGTGGTTCCCAGGAGTAGGGGACAGGGAAAATAGAGTTATTGTTTAATGTGTACGAAGTTTTAGTTTTGCAAGACGAGACATGTTCTGGAGATAGACAATTGTGATGTTTGCACAAAGTAAGTACACTAACAGCATTAAATTCTATACTTACAAATGGCTAACATGGTATACTTTGTTATGTAAATTTTACCATAATTAAAAGTTAAATAAAACTAATTTGAAGAAAATTTGCAAATTAAAAAATTGTTCGGTTTATGAAAAGAAATAATTTTTGAGAGCTAGAATTTAAAAAATAAAATGCGATTAAAAAGCATCGCGTCAATTCTTTGCCAGTTCTGAAACTGTTATTTGCAATCGCATTTTCAGAATGTCTCTGAGGGCCTAGCCCTGTACCAGGCACCGACTAGGATAGTGTAGGTACATAAAACAGCCTCTGAGAGGAGGACAACCTTGGTGGGAAAATTAAGGTGTTGCGTTTGAAACGAGTAGCAGAAACAGGCTGCACAAGAGTCAACTTTAAATGAGTGTTACAGAGAATAAGTGCTAGGAGTCTGTCCCAGGAGAAAGGTCTCAGTGGAACAAGAGGATGCTCCATCCAGGTGTTTCCTCTTGCCCGGTGCTTTCCCCTAACTTCAGGGAGGTTACAGCCCCATTGCCAGGTGTGCTGCTGTAGATACTACCCGTGCCCTCAGAAGGGATGTCCATTTACATCCTCCCAGACAAAGAACTTGGAATACTTCTAACCTGCGCAAATCTGGAAGGGGTAGGTGTTGGTCATCCTTTAAAAAACTAATTTTGATTATAGTTTTCCAAAGTTTGAACTTCTTGAACTTTCATGCACAAGTCATGCTCACAAACACTACCATTTGAGAATCTATTCAAATTGACCATAACAAGGTTTAAGTACCCTTTCTGTAAAGGGCTTTGTCTTTTGCCAACCTCACTGAAACCTGGAGTCAAGAGGCTTGAAGTATAATCTCCAGCTGCCATGTGACACCCCTGGGTCTTTGTGAAATAGTGGTTTGTTTGATTTTTTTATTGCTTTTAGAGAGAAAGAGAGGGAGAGAGAGGCATTCCTTTGGTAGTCACCTCGTTGTGCATTCATTGGTTGCTTCCTGTATGTTGCCTGACTGGGCACCCAACTCGCAACCTTGTCATTTGGAAGGATGCTCTAACTCAGGGGTCGGGAATCTATGGCTTATGAGCCAGATGTGGCTCTTTTAATGGCTGCATCTGGCTCGCAGACAAATCTTTAATAAAAATAATAATGTTAAAAATATAAAACATTCTCATGTACTACAATCTATACATTTCCTACCGCTCATGTTCATGGTTGCGGGTGGCTGGAGCCAATCACAGCTGTCCTCCGGGACAACACCGAATTTTTATTGGATAATGCGTAACATGCACAGGTTGTTGTATGGCTCTCACGGAATTAAATTTTAAAATATGTGGCGTTCATGGCTCTCTCAGCCACAAAGTTTCCCGACCCCTGCTCTGACTGAACTGACTGACCTAACTAGCCAGGGCCAATAAGAGGCTTTTGAGGGTGTTTTGTTTTCACTGCGACAGAGAATTTCTATCAAATAGAATCTTACCTTTGATCTGCATGGCAGAAACAAGCACTGAGGTCCCTTCTCGGTCTTCCGGGCTCATGGCCCGTCCATAAGATGCTGCAAGGGAAGCCGAAGAGCAGCTGGGACCCCAGGTTGCAGTGATCCAGGAGTAATGGCCCCATGCTGTCACCCAGGGCAGGTGACACTGCAGACAGATACTATCCTGTAGGGCCAGCCAGGCTGTTGTGCCTCTGCTCTGAGGGTTCATTTAAAAGACAGTCCAGGTGCTAAATCGCCTTGGAAAATGAGGCAAATGAAAAAGCCGCCTGACACTTAATGAAGAAAAGAGAAAACACCAAAACTGTTATTTGAGTTTTAACATTTTCAATAAGTTGACAAAAGCAAGACTTTATAAATATATTTGTATACAAGCAGTTCTTTCTAAAAACAGTGATCAGAAACCAGGGAAAGTACGTTTGCCTTTGAGCAATTTTTTTCTTGCTGTTTGCAGATTCTCTGCCAAAGAATCCTCAACGTAGAAACCTTTTTGAAGTTAATTTTCTGGAGAGCCCCAGGCTGGCTGCCCGCCCTTTGCAGGAACCGTGACTATAGAATGTCGCAAGCAAGAGCGCCCCTTACCGGCAGAAATGATCATCGCGCACCAACGCCAAGGTGGCATTTGATTGGCGGGGCGCTGGGGATGGAAATCTTTAATTTTTCACTGGCTGGACTTTCTTGGACAATGGATGGGTGATAATGTGCATGCGGTCCCCTCAGGAAATGAAGGAGCGCCCACAATTTACCCACTTGAGGGAAAAAATGTTCCCATGTCTGTTGCAACTCTCCTGGAGTTTTCTAAGCCTCTGGAACAACTTGTGTTGCCCAAAATGAATAATGTTTCACAAACTCATCGTGTGAAGGAGGAGCCCTAAAAAGATGGCATGTTATTGATTCATGAGTCATTACGTGTTAAATATCAATATAACTCATGACTTCTTCCACAAAAACGTTGCTTTGGAGGGGCCATAGGGATAAGAAAACCCCTCATTATAAGGAAGGGAGATGGCCCAGTGACTAGTTTTGACCCAGCATATGCCCGGTACCAGGCTAGGTGTCATTCTGTACCACACGTTTACCAGCTGCCTCCTCTCAAAGACCTCACAGTCTACCTGTGAGCTTACATCATATTTTATTTTTAAAACACACCCAGCCGGCCCTGGCCGGTTGACTCAGTGGTAGAGCGTCGGCCTGGCTTGCAGAAGTCCCGGGTTCGATTCCTGGCCAGGGCACACAGGAAAAGCGCCCATCTGCTTCTCCACCCCTCCCCCTCTCCTTCCTCTCTGTCTCTCTCTTCCCCTCCCGCAGCGCGAGGCTCCATTGGAGCAAAGATGGCCCGGGCGCTGGGGATGGCTCCTTGGCCTCTGCCCCAGGCGCTAGAGTGGCTCTGGTCGTGACAGAGCGACGCCCCGGAGGGGCAGAGCATCACCCCCTGGTGAGCAGGGCGCCACCCCTGGTGGGCGTGCCAGGTGGATCCCGGTCGGGCGCATGCGGAAGTCTGTCTGACTGTCTCTCCCCGTTTCCAGCTTCAGAAAAATACAAAAAAAAAAAAAAACAATTAAAAAAAAACAAACACTCCCAGCCAGCGAATATTCTTTTTAGATCCTTCTTAAAACTCTGTGTGGGTGCAGCATCTGTGCAGAACAGCAGCTCATTCCTCTCCTGACATGTATTTGTCAAGAGACTATTGGTAATTCTGAGCACACACTTTGAGGTCAGACCGATCTGGGTTTGCATCCCGGCTCCTCTACTGATTAGCTGTGTGACCTTGGGCAAGTTGTTTAACCTCTCTGGGCCTCCTCACCTTTAAAATGTGGATAGTAAACTCTATGTCACATGGTCGCTATGAGGATTAAATAAGATGGTATGGGTTTACACGCTGGGTGGAGAGTTTGGCCCAAAAGTAAGAATACATTTGTGTTATAAGTATTTCTGTATGGATGTACTTAAGTGTATTAAACTGGGCTTTGCTCCTCAACTGGTGGAGACAAGAGTGTTTCTAAAAGTTTTGCATTTTATTGCTCACGCATTCTAGAATCACTGGAATCCATCATACTGAGGCAAAACCTCTGTTTCCCTGGCTTGCCAGTTCTCGAGAGAGGGGACTGGCTTCTCCACCCCTGCCAGAGGTCACACCGGTAAATTTGTGAGCATTTCTACTGACCCCATGAATTTGACACAGGTGCCGGAGTCCGTACACAGTCTGTACAAGTTTGGTTTACGTCAATAACCAGGGCTGGAGAGGAGCCGTGTGAAGGTTTTGGTAGCTGTCTCGGGGGGAGGAAAATTGCCAGGATGGGCTTGTCAGTCCCACAAATGTACAAGGTTCTTGGTGACAACTGTGTGGTCGCTTGTAGGCAGAATCCCAACGCTTCAGACTTCTTCATGGTCAAGTTTCCCGAGCCCCTACACCAGCCCACCGGGATCACCAGCGAGCCTTGCAGTGCTGCTGGCACCCCCGCCCCACGCCCAGCATCGGATCCAACGTGTCTGGGGTGGGACCAGGGCGCGGAGGGTTGTTAAAGCCCCCGGATGATTCCAATGTTGCAGCCAATATCACCACCCACCGTACGGGTGCCTGGTTGCAGTATTATGGAATATTTTTCTTTCTGAAAGTCCCAGACCACTCAGAAACCGGCTGTCAGGCTCCCTCGCGTGGAAACTGGGGATGTTTGTTTAGCACACCCATGGTCTGCGCCTTCAGTTTGCTCTAGAGTTTGATGCGTTTCTTTGGATGCTGTCACTGTCAAGATCAGACGGCCTCTGGGGGAGAGGAATTTCCCTGGTCCGGGGCTGAACCAGGCAGTCCCTAGGGCCGAGGGGTGAGGAAGGAGACGGGGCAGCAGCCACCAAAGCAAGAGTTGGCTCTGTCGATGTAGCTTAATGCTGCCGGCATGAAAAACCAGCGGGGACTGGACCACACTGGAACTTACCTTTTTCTTCCCCGTCAGTAAATAAGGACAGAGAGCAAGGCGAAGCCAGCCTCCCAACCTGCCAGCCAGTGCCTTGCGTATTAACTCGGCTAGCAGAGTCGAGTAAAAGGCAACAATAGCGCGTTGCATCTTTACAGCTAAGAAATTTTCACCTCCATATGTTTGTTTTGTCCAAATTATTATACCTTGCTGTTGAAGAAACAAAATGCATAAACTCCTTGTCTTCGTTAAATAAGCTTAAATATTTGTTGTTTCGGGTGATATTTCGCTGGTAACGTTTGTGGCTTCTCTTCATACAATATGACAAAAATAATTCATTTAAATCATTACGACTAATTCGTAAATTAGATACGATCTTGCGTCCAATGACTTCATAAATACCAGTTTCCCTTAGTTTGGGGCTTTTAAAAATTATTACGGTAAAAAAGTACACATATCATAATAGTGACCATTTGGACCATTTCAGTCATTTTAAAGTATACAGTCCAGTTGTGTTCAATAGATTCACCCTGTTGTGCAACCAGCGAGTTCCAGAACTTTCATCAGCCCCAACTCCACGTAAGCAGCTCCTCTCCATTCCTTGTCTCTGTGGCATTCCATCATCACACCTGTTTTGTTGTTTTCTCAGAGGACTGTCAAGAGGAATGTGCAATAATTTTTTAACCTGGTCTCTATCAAAAACGAGGAAATGGAAGATTGGAAGATGAACGGACAAGGTTGCGTGCTTCGTGAAAAGCGTGAGGGTGTGTTTGTGGGAGCAAAGGGCATTCCTTTCGGTTTGCTAAGTAAGTAAACTGTGTCCACCTGAGAAAAATGCAACCTGAGATTTCACTACAAAAGAAACCACAATGAAAACTGTAACCAATATCTATAAAAGATGAGTGACGAATTTGTGAAAATAAAAAGGATGAAACTTCCAAAAAGGTCTGATTTTGAACGTGTGTAGGTGACGCTGTTGTATAACGTATGTCAATCAGTTTCGGGTTTAAGTGGGATAATACCGCTGCCTCTCTCATTAAAGAGACATTAGAAGGCAATAGTCATTTATCAGACATGTGATAAAAATCCTTAGGCAAGGAAAGATAATCCAACCGTGAGAGCAGTGGACCAATCATGTTTTCTTTGGCCAGAAGCAACAGAAACTGTCTCTAACTCTTACGCAGGAAGGAAGTGTGCTGGTGGGATCTGAGCTAGTTCACAGAAGAGCCGGGTCTCAGGGAGGTTGACACAGGGAGGGACCCTCAATGTGGCAGCAGAGCCAGAGAGCCTATGGTCAGCCAGGCTCTGCTGTTCCAACTGTTTTGTTCTTTCTTCCCTTTGGCTCAAGACTCAAATTCCAGGAATGGGAGCATCGATGGGCCTGGCTTGGGTCACAGGTCCACCCCCAGGGGTAATATCAGGCCTGGGTGGTGTTATTGCTCTAGTTCACAAATATGAGGTGATGGCTCAAAGAAGGTCCGTGAAGGATAAAAATAGTGATGGAAAACAGAAGCATGTCAGGGAGAGCGTGGCCAGGGCTCCTGTGTGGTGCACTTTCACTGGGGTGAGTGAGTCCGACAGTCTGATGAATGTAAGCAGCCAAAATTCTATGTGAATAAAACCAAACAATAGCAACCACCACCACCACAACAAATCCAAACATGAAATAAGAACTCCAATACTGACTACCTGGAAATGAACATTTTCCTCCCCCTGAAAATTCATTCATCCAGTGTCTAGTGTGTGGTCCGTTATCAAGCTCAGTCTCTCTCAGCTTTGAGCATTGCTGCAAACTAGGTGGTCTCAAAAGCCTTCTCATTGCAAAACAGTGCAGGGGATACACTCTTTGAGTCACCTTTGCTCACACAAACTTTAGGAGAAGACTCCAAGAGCTGAGGCCTGAGCTGTCATCAGCTGGGGGAGGGAAGGTGTCTTAGGGCAGGTGCTGTCAGCTACGGAGCTGTTGGAATACTTCTCCCCCTGGAAAGGGTGGGAAGCCAAGCCACAGTCTCTGGTAGTGGCACCCTCTGGTAACCAGAGACAGCTGCAAACTGTCGGGAAGAAAGTATGCTCAGCTTAAATCCTTAGGATACCCATAGATTAAGAATAAGAAACTAACGATCATTACAAAGGCATATAGAAAGGCAAGCCACTTTGTTTAAGAGTTAGAAGATAAAGTATAACAACAACAAAACGTATTTAGAGTACCACACCTCCCAAATAGCAGGTGTTGGAATTGCCAGATACCAAATATAGAACAGATTCATAGTCAATGGTCAAAGAAATAAAGGATACAATGACAAAGATGAAGACCAATAAGATATAATCAGAAACAAACAAGAAGACTTTAAAAATGGACCTTCTAGAAATTAAAAAAATATATATATATTTCTTCAAATTTTAAAAAACCTAGAAAGGATGGATGAACAGCTGATTTGATGTAGACAAAGAGAGAATTGGTGAACTGGAAGGTAAACACACAGTAATCACCCAGAAAACAGCACAGAGTGACAACAAAGATAAAAATATGAAAGGCTAATAAGATAAATAAAGGATATAATTAGAAATTTTATAATATATGTCTCTTTTGAGTCCCAAAAGTAAAAAATAGAGAGCCTGAAGAAAAGGCAGTATTCAATAATGGTTGAGATAGTTCCAGCATCTGTAAGAAAATATAAATACACAGAGCCAGGAAGCATAACACATCCTAAGCTGAATAAATAAAAAAGAATTTATGATCCAACCCATCTTAGTGAAAACACAGCACATTAAAACAACAACAACAACAAAAAAGGCCTGAAATAGGACCAGAGAGAAAGGATGCTGCAGATTGGGCTCCAGACCACCACAAAGACAGCATCACAATAAAGTGAGTGGCAATCATTTTGCTGGTGGGGGGTCTTGCTTTCAATTTGTTAAAAAATGCAACACCCGTGAAGACCAATAAAATGGAGCTCAAGAAAATGAGTTATGCTTGTATCTGAAAATGAAATTGCCAAATTATGGCATGAAACCATTAAAGCCATTTTGTCACTTCCAAACAAGTGCAATGACCTCCTTGGTAAATGAATTAGAGCCCCCCCCCCCCCGAATGAGGGCCTTATAAAGCTTTACAAGAAATTCTTGAATTTTGTTTTTTTGCTAAGCAGAGAATAGATCTAAATGCAAAACCTCATTCAAAGTTAAGCTCCTCATAGCAGACATCATGCCATGGCTGGCAAGCTTTCCATGAATGAGAACGTTGATATTAATGAAAAATAATGCAAAGAGAAGGCAGCCTGACCTATTAACAAAATGCCTGTTCCGAAGACTCCAGGACGTGATAGCAATATCAACCTCAGACCATGCAGGTGAGCAATAACTATGCCGTATTTGAACTAGCAGAGATTTTGCTTAACTATTCAAAAAACCAATGATGACTAGCAAGCGATGCTTAGAAAATGTGTGGTACGTAAATGAAGAGGTCCTTGATTATTTTTTTGTTTTGTTTTGGTAATTTCACAAGAGAATTTTAAACATAGTAAAGCCCTTACTGACTTTTTTTTAAATTATTCATTGATTTTAGAGAGAGGAAGTGGGAGAGAGAGAGAGAGAGAGAGAGAGAGAAACATCCTGTTTATGTCCTGACCAGGGATTGAACTAGCAACCTCGCACATCCAGACCGTGCTCTAACCACCGAGCTCTCCAGCCAGCGTTCTTATTGGCATATTAGAAAACCACTTCCCAAATCTGCCATGCAATGTGAAGAAATATTTTCTGGAGGAAAAAGCAACCAAGTGGACTAGAAATGTACCCATCGCTATCTCCCAGGATGAAACTTCCAACGTCCCAGAAGAAATTTTCAACTCCCCATGTTTTGAGCATGGAGGGCGGGCTCAGGGGCAGCCGGGAGCAGTCATCAGTGAAAAAAAAAATGGCTCTGAGATTTTGGAGTCCACATCCAATCTGCAAATCCAGGACTCTCCGACAAAGCTGCCATAACTTGCTGCGCTTTCAGATTTCCTGAGACTGAGAGTGGGATTTCCTAACCTGGCAGAGATATGGAGTAAAAACAGAAAGTGACAGGTTGAGACACTACATGTTGCTTGCTGTCACAATCCTGGATATGGAGCCCTTGCAGTAAGGTTATAAACAAATTTCCTCTCAAAGATAGAAAACTAGTATGGCTGTTATTTTACCTGTAAAGAGTTAAATAGTAATTTTAGAAATTTTGATGAATCTTTAAAAGTTTTACCTAAATGCCCTGGCCGGTTGGCTCAGCGGTAGAGCATCAGCCGGGCGTGTGGAAGTCCTGGGTTCGATTACCGGTCAGGGCACACAGAAGAAGTGCCCATCTGCTTGCCCACCCTTCCCCCTCTCCTTCCTCTCTATCTCTCTCTTCCCCTCCCGCAGCCAAGGCTCCACTGGAGCAAAGTTGACCAGAACACTGAGGATGGTGGCTCCATGGCCTCCACCTCAGGTGCTGGAATGGCTCCTGCCACTATGGAGCAACAGCCCCAGATGGGCCAAGCGTCGCCCCCTGGTGGGCACGCTGGTGGATTCCGGTCCGGCACATGCGGGAGTCTGTCTGACTGCCTCCCCGCTTCTAACTCTGGAAAAATATCAAAAAAAAAAAAATTTTACCTAGAGTGGATGGCCTGCATTGAGCAGCCCAGAGAAGGTGACAATTTAAGGCCTATTGTTCATGAGGTCTGCTGAGGAGACAGAGTGTTTCTGGCGGCCTGCACGCACATGGCTTTTCATGCAGGAATTAAAAGAGGAATTCGGAGGCAGTTGGGGTCTCATGCACCAGCCTCAGCATCCGACTCCTAAAGAGCAGCCCTGTGTCTTTGGCTCAGTCACCAATTCTGCTTCTGCCCCCTGTAAAGGCAGCACAAGGTCCAGGCTGAGAAACACATACGTGGAGATGGTTCACCACCCTGGAGCTGGAAGTTCTGCCCCTGCCCTTTGTAGGTGTGTGGTGTTAGGCAAGTGACCTTCCTGCCCTGAGCTGCCAGGTTACCATCCGGAAATCTCAGGTCATTCCTTCATCTTGGCAGGGTGACTGTCCATCATAAACAAGAAAATGGGCAAGCTCGTTGAGACCTGCAGTGCAGAACATACTGAAGGATTAAGTTCCACTTCTCCCACTGCCAGCAAGCTTTCCCAGTCTGTTCTCTAAGCAGAAGCCACGCCCTGCTCGCTCTGCTTGGTGTTAAAGGTGATGGAGAGTGTGGGGGGCGGCTCAGGGTATCCGGGGACCCTGGGGGGGGTTGGAGCAGCAGCTCCTTTCTGAGTCAGGCTTCACTCTCCATCCAGCCCTCCTTCCTTCCGTCAGCCATTCTTCTACGGGTCCAATAACTATTTCTGGAGCGCCTGCACCAGCAGCCTGCAAGCCCTCTGATCCCACGGAGGAACATCTTACCGCCACACTGTCAACACTTCCCTCAATCCTGGCATCTGTGCTGAAACCAAAGCTTCTCGCAGTGGCCGGAGAGCAGCTCCCATGCGGCCCCACGATGTGACAGCCTGTGGGGTAACTTGGTTTGGAGCCACTAAAGACAACTGGGCTGAGCCTCCGGGAAACCACCCTGGGAGTATGAGAATGCTCACAGGGACTGGAAAAACCAAACCCACCCTAGTGGCTGGCTTCCTCTGTCCAGTCTGACACACTCGTGTGGACACAGGGTGGGTGCTGAGGAGGTAGACAGACCAGGGCCACAACTGGCCAGGACTTTGTGATCTGGCAAAAGGGATGTCTTCTTGGTCAGGCCTGGGGACAGCCAGGCTTCCAGAATAGCCCTGCCAAGTTTAGAAAACAGGCAGGCTTTTCATCCTGGCTCCTCCTAAGTCTCCATGTCCAGACGTTTGCTTGGTGGCACCATGGTAACCATGATGCCATAATGGAACATTCTTCCCAAGGTGGTAGAAGGAACCCCTCTGTTGGGCTCTGCTGTGTAAGGTGAGAGAGAGTTCATTTCTCCATTAGCAGGAGCAGTTCACAGAGGAACTCTGAGAACCATCCTGGCGACAAGCGACATCCGGTGTGGAGAGTGGAACATGGTGACTGAGAATGGCAGCCACGGGTTCCTCAGGCTCCTGAGCATGGCTTGAGGCAAGGGCAGGCCTGGAGGTATGGCAGACGGTGAAGAGCCACGGGCTTTGGCTTTAGACCAGGGGTCCTCAAACTTTTTACACAGGGGGCCAGTTCACCGTCCCTCAGACCGTTGGAGGGCCGGACTATAAAAAAAACTATGAACAAATCCCTATGCACACTGCACATATCTTATTTTAAAGTAAAACAACAAAACAGGAAGAAATACAATATTTAAAATAACAAACAAGTAAATTTAAATCAACAAACTGACCAATATTTCAATGGGAACTATGCTCCTCCACTGACCACCTATGAAAGAGGTGCCCCTTCCAGAAGTGCGGCGGGGGCCGGATAAATGGCCTCAGGGGGCCGCATGTGGCCCGCGGGCTGTAGTTTGGGGACCCCTGCTTTAGACAGACCTGAACTTGGATTCCAGCCTCCCCACTCGGCAGTCGTGTGCCCTTAGGCAGGCTTCTCAGTGACTCGAAGTGTCAGTTTCTGAATCTGTAAAATGGGGCTAAGGGTAGTGTCTAATTCACAGGGTTCTTGTGAGAATTAACTAAGCAAAACGCCGGGGCTGGCACCACGTAAAAGCAGGAGCGGTCCCTCGCTGAAAGAAATCGAGCATGCTTTTAGTCGGCGGAGTTGAGTAGGAGGGTCCAAACCAGCATGGGCACTAAACCCCTGCTTTTTGCTTTCAGGAGCATTTTATAGCTACAGAGTTAGAGCGAGGGTTGAAGTCCACGGGTCAAAAGACAACACTCTTCTGAGACCCAACTCTATGGGAATCCGAGGACCCTGGCTGGATTGACAGGCGTGGGCTGCCTCCTCCCCTTGGGTCATCTCAGGAATCCTCGCCGAATCTCGGTGCCCGACAGCTGGTCCCTGCCTCTTTACCGCACGGAAGCGAGCCATAGGGACGTGACAGGTCTGTGCCTCACGTGTTGGAGGCTTTGTCGGTGGGAAGGCAGGAGGCTGGGCCTCGGACCCTGGCGGGGCAGTTCACCACTTTGGGGAGGAGAGAAGAAGCCTGTGCGCTGTTGGGCTGTTGTTTCCGCAGCTGCCCATGGTGTCTGCTGCGCCTCTCCTTGGGGATGGCCGAGATGACAGGGATGCTCTTGGCGCTGCTGTACGTCTCCCACGCTTCTGCCAGTGAGTGCGGGCTGTGTTCCGCCGTGACATAGCCGATCCTGTAACACGTGGCAGGGGGAATCTTCCCAGAGAACTAAATGGTCCCTAATGTCCAAGAGGGCCTCGGTGGGGAAGATGACTTCCCGCACTTTGGGCCAGCAGTATGCGTTATTGGCGGGAGCCAGGCAAAGGCACGGAACGTGGGGCGTGGATGTAGGAAACCGTGGCTTCAGCTGCCAGTTGTCAGCGTTGATCCTCCGGAGAGAGTGCAGTTAGGAAAAGAAACCTCAGGCTGAGGGGGTAGGGGGGCGCTGGACAGCGGGGTCGGTGGGAGGCTGCTTCCCCACTCACAGCCCCTTCTTGGTCTTCCTGGGCGCATGCCCCAGCACCTGCAGGTGGAGGTGTCCTCCGGGAGCCTGCCGCCTGTGGGAACCAGGCCCTGCAGACAAGTGACCCAGGGCAAACATTTCATTTCTGAGTAGCCTAACATTCAAGATGCCACCAAGAGTCCTTTATAGGGAAGGAGACCCACTAGGAAAAGAAGTTAGTGGTGACCAGAATGGAGAGCCAGACCGAGTGGGAACCCAGCAGGAGGGGGAGGGGGAGTTCCTGCGGTCTCGCCCCCGCAGTGAGACCCCACCCTCAACCCGTCTCCAGGTTGTGGCATGCAGGAAGCCAGCGTTGTAGAAGCTTCCGAGGAGGGTTTGGTCAGCGCAGAGGAGTTCCCGTGGGTGGTGTCCCTGCAGGACTCCCACCACAGCCACCTGGCTTTCGGCAGCATCCTCAGTGAGTTCTGGATCCTCAGCATCGCCTCCGCCTTCGAGAACAGGCCAGTACCCCCGGCTCTGGGGCCTACAAGCCGAGCCCCGCCCCCGGGGCAGGACAGGGGGGCTCTGTTTCCTGCTCAGCTTGGGGAGGCCTGGAAGGTGAATTCTGGGTGACAAGGTGACAGGGCTTTTTACCGGCCCAGCACCTGCTCTGTCCTGAGTCTTGGAGTCCTCAAGACACCAGATGCCAAAGTTGGAGCAGTCAGGTGCCATGCTCCGCGGGAAGGATGTTCCTTCCCATTTTACTGGGATCACAGAGGCACTGCGGTTGATGGGAGCTCTTATCTTAAAACACTCGCCTCAGGCCTTAACAATGTGACTGCCACACACACGCACACACACACACACTCCATAGGGAAAGGGCTCAAAGGAAACATGCAAATACCTAGGAGTGCTTATCTCTGGATGCTCAAAGCACTTTTGTTATTTTCTTCTTTGAAGTTTGCTGTGTTTTCCAATTTTTTTACAATAATGTGTATTCTTTTAAAGCAGAAAAAAAAACCCCCACAAATGTTATTAAAGGAAGCCTGACCTGTGGTGGTGCAGTGGATAAAGCGTTGACCTTGAACACTGAGGTCGCCAGTTCAAAACCCCAGGCCTGCCTGGTCAAGGCACGAATGGGAGTTGATGCTTCCTGCTCCTCCCCCTTCTCTCTCTCTCTCTCCACCCCCTCTCTAAAATCAATAAATAAATTTTAAAAAATGTTATTAAAGGAATAACATTTTATGTAAAACATCTTACTTTTTGATCCAATCGGTTTGCTTTTGGGAATCAACATTAAGGAAATAATTTCAACCACTGGAAAAAGGTTGTGCATAAGGTTGTTCATAGGATGGTTAATAAACAAAACCCTGGAACATAATGTACAATTATCATGGAGAAATAAATTATAGTATATTCTTTTATGTATAGTATATTACATATAATGTATAATGTATGAATAGTATATATAATACACTTTGTATATGGTATATATTATACAATAATGTATAAATAGTATACATACTATATACTGTATTGTATAATATAGAAATACTATTTATGCACTATATTTTATATATATACATAGAGAAGATAATGACTACAATTGGCAAAACAAATTATAGTATATATATTCGATGGAATATTGTGCAGCTGCTGAATTTTTCAATGTGTGATTTATATATTTTTTTTAATTTTTAGATTTTATTTATTCATTTTTAGAGAACGAGGAGAGAGAGAGAGAAAGAGAGAGATAGAGAGAGAGAGAGAGAGAGAGAGAGAAGGGAGAGGAGCAGGAAGCATCAACTCCCATATGTGCCTTGACCAGGCAAGCCCAGGGTTTTGAACTGGTGACCTCAGCGCTCCAGGTCGATGCTTTATCCACTGTGCCACCACAGGGCAGGCTGATTTATATTTTTAAATTGAAAATACATGTATTTAAGTGAAATCCATGTATAAAGTATAATGTTCATGAGAAACCAAAGGCTATACAAAGAAGGGCAGTCCTTCCCTCTCTGGGACTTCAGTTACTAGTATCCCTCCCTTGAGCCCTGTCACCAGTTTTTAGGGTATTCTTCCTTAAGTGCTCAGTACATTTATGGATGTCTATATAGCTACAGGTCTGTGTATATTGTTTCTTACGTCTGTTGACGGAGGGAGAATTTTCCTTCCCCCCTGTATTAGTGTGCTAGGGCTGCTGTAACACAATGCCACAGACAAGGTGGCTGACACAGCAGAAATTTCTTTCTTACTGCTCTGGAGGCTGCACGTCCAAGATCAAGGTGCTGGCAGCATTGGTTTCCCCTGAGGACTCTCTCCTTGGCTTGCAGAGGGCCGGCTTCTCACTGTGTCCTCACACAGTTCTCCTCTGCGTACGCACCCTCCTGGTGTTTCTATACCAGTCTTATTGGATTGGAATTCTACCCCTACGACCTGAATTAAACTTAAGGGGGTCAGACAGATCCCCCCTTAGAGGCCCTGTCTGAAAATTCAGTCATATTTGGGGTTAGAGTTTCACAAATAAATTTTAGGGGGACCACAATTCAGTCTATAATATCCCCCCCATAAAACTGGTATTTCACTCTCTGCTGTTTTCACTCTATCATGAATGTTGGGGAGGTCTTTTCTTATCGACAGAGAGAGAGAGAGAGAGAGAGAGAGCGACCACATTCTTTTTCCTCAGCTGCACAGTATCCCAGGATGGATGAACCACAGTTACAGTCCTCTCACGATGGGAACTGACATTGTTTTCCATCTTTTACCAGTACCAGAAATGCCGCAGTAGATATACCAGCACATACGTCGTTTCAACACACATGCCGGTATATTGTTGCATGAGTAACTGAGGAGTGGGAAGCCCGGGCTGAGTCTTAACGGCCACTACCAGCTGGCCCTTCCGAGCGCTTCCGCTTTGTGTGGTCGTTCTCCGTTACTACTCTTTTCTGTTTAGTCTGCTGTTTTGGTTGGATTTTCTGTTTGACTCAGGGTGATAGGTGTTTGTTTTATTTTCTGGCATCATTTAATTTAGAATTATTCCGTGTGGTGACTTAGGAGTTTCTTGAGGCTGTCCTTGTGGTCTGCTGTATGTGGTCTGCATGAATATTTTTCACAGGTAAATTCAAAAGTTCATTCTCTGTCGTTGGTGTACAATTTAGTATATAAACTGGGGGAAGGAGTGTCCCTGATCTGTCCTGGGCTGACAGAGGTGAATGAAGATCCCTTATCACGAACAAGCTCCCGGCTCTTTCTCCCCGTTTCCTGGATGTTTCCTTTGTAGACATTGTGTTACTTGCTGCTGAATGTTTATAACTGCGAGGTTGTCACTATAGACTGAGTTCTTTCTCATCGTTAAGAGCCTTTCTTTGTCTCTTGCTGATGTTCAGATGGAAACTCCCGCTTCTTGTTTTTATTTTAGGTGACATTTACTGGATTTACTGCTTCTTTCTTTTGCTTTCATTACATGGACTTTGCTTTGCATGTCTCTTCTGACGCATTTGTAAAGTGTGAATTTTTGCCCTGGTGCTCACTTTAAAGTTTCATGGGAGGTTTCTAAATCCTCTGGTTCTTTCTGAATGGTCCTCTCTAGACTCTACCATGGCCAACACCACAATTCCTTTTCTCACTCTTCCCTTTCTCCTCCATCACCCAATTTTAGTAGCGTATACGTGCTATAATGTTTACCTTGATTCATGTGAGTATTTGCACATCCTTGTTACGCCCTAGAGTAGCCATGTATAAACCATATGTTTAGACTCCTATGGAAGATGAGGGAAAAACCTCTGACTTCCTTTTCAGCTTTAGTCAAACCGTTTGATTATTGCCAAGGTTTACATTCTCACTCCAGTCTAAAATTTAGTAAGTTTTCATTTTAATTCAGTCTAAGATTATCAGGAACTCCACACTTACTGGCAGCCCTTTTTGCCGGGTTTTCTCCATTCAGCCCCAGAATTGGCTAAATTTGTCTCCAAGTCGTTTCTTACCGGGCTCCCAAGGACTTCATAGTCTTGGTTTCGGCGTATTCAGAAATGTGCTGCTCTTAAACTTGAATGACCACTTAAGGATAGAAGTCACAGATCACAGCTCACTTCTTTTGGGGACTCAAAAGAAAGGTTATTATCCCCTGGCTTCTGGTATTAAATCTTGCTGCAGGGAAGTCTGAAGCCAGTCTGAACTTTCCCTCCGTAGGTGGGTGACCACACAGCCTAGCGTGTCTGGGAGATGCCTGGTTTAAACCACTGTCCCAGTGTCCCGATGTTAGCATCCCCCTCCCCTGGGTTAGACAACGAATTAGATAGCCACATTTTTTTAATGTTTTTTAAAATTTATTTATTCATTTTAGAGAAGAGAAACGGGGGGGGGGGAGCAGGAAGCATCAACTCCCATATGTGTCTTGACCAGGCAAGCCCAGGGTTTTGAACTGGCGACCTCAGCATTCCAGGTCAACATTTGATCCACTGCGCCACCACAGATCAGGCTTAGATGGCCACATTTAGGATGACACTCTTATTTGGTCTGAATGCCCAAGGATTCCTTTCCAAGTCCAGCAGCTCTACTAGATATGCTGGCTCTTTCTCATTTACCCCTCCAGACGCACTCTTTATTCTCTGCTACACTCTGGGGGCCAGGGGCCGGGGCCAGCCTGTGTGGGTTATGACAATGGGCACACTTGCCTTCTGGGTTCCAGTTGGGTTTGGCTAAGGGGAGCACTAGCAAGAGATCACAGGGAGTGGTGTGAGGTCAAGGTCCTTATTCCCCTGAGGAGTACTGCAGTCTGCCTGCCTCCTGCAGCCAAGTGACCCACTCCCCAGAGCTCTGACTGCTCCCTCTCCCTTGTCTCGCCTAGAGCCTAGGGACACCAGTACCTTGTTGTTACTTCAGCAGGAATCTGTAATGCACTATTCCCTATGATTTCCTTGCGTTCTGCTAAGACCTTTGTAAAAGTCCCTTCATTAAACTTTCCTCACCTGACCTTATTTAAGTATGCCAGCTGTTTCCCACTAGGAGCTGACAAGGATATGTCTCTGTGGTGATCATTCTGTACCATTTCCCCCCAGAGTATGGAGTCCCCATTCTAACTATAGGTTCAAGTCTCATTTCTGGAAATTTTTCTTACATTGCATCTTGAAATATTTTTTTTTCTTTTGGTCTTCTAGTTACCGTCTTCGTGGTCTGCGGACCCTCTGCTGACTGCCATTCTCCTCTCCGGCCCTTAAAAGTCTTTGTTCGTGTCCATTTCATTTTGGTCACTTTCCTCAGTCCTACCTTCTGTGTCCCTTACTGTGTTTTCTGTGGTCTCTATTCTTTATGCCGCTTCCAATTTGGCCTTGGTTCTGGTCATGACTTATTTCTTTTCTTTCTGCTTCTTTGTGGAGAAGCATGTGTGACCAGCTTCCCCGATTCTGTGGCAGTAGGTGTCATCTATGACCCCCTCACACACACACTTGCTGTCTCTCCCTGCTTTTTATCAGCGCTTCCTCTGATTCCAAGGTTTGGATTCTCTAGCATCTCTCGGTTTTATGGTGTTTGCATTTGTTTTTCATGCTCATAGTTCCTCGGGCAATTCCCGAGAGGTAAAGGGGAAAAGATCCATTGAACTCTGCCATCATTAACACCGGCATTAAACTGAAATGTTTTTACCAAGTATTTATTATGGAAGGATGCTTGTATTAAAATGTAATGTACTAAAATTAAGAGTCAAGAGAATGCCTTTGATATGATGACAACTATGTAAAAAAAAAAAAGCTATGCATAGAAGAAAAAAAGATAATCAGCTATAATGTAACCAATTGTCTTGAGGCACTGGAACAAAGGATGTTAAGATAGAAGAGCCCCCAAGGGTCTATGGGCTCCCATAGGAGAGCACAAGCCGAGGGGTTCAGTAAAGATTTCCTGCGACTGGATCCAAAAGGTGAGTAACACTTAAGGCCCAGGGAAGACGAGTTGAATGTGTTCCAGGCTGAGAAAAACAGTAAATGTGAAAACGGGGACATCTCAAGCTGCCTCGGTACCTTGGTTTCTCAAGACGCCCTTGCTCTCTCTCCAGGAGGAGCGCTGTCGCTGTCGTGGGGATAGCTGAGATGGACGCCACGGTGATATCTCATGAAGAGTACCCAGTCAACACCATCATCCTCCACAAGGACTTCGACAACAAAACAATGACCCATAACTTAGCCCTCCTGAAGACGGACACGGCGATGCAGTTCAACAGCCTGGTCCAGTCCATCTGCTTCCTCACCAGAAAGCTGCAAACGCAACTCACCTTGAAGAACTGCTGGGTGGCCGGATGGATTCCCACGTCTGCAGTTAATGCCTGCCTTCCCCTAGAGGAGGCTGTGGGTGTGCTAACAGGGGGTGGGGTGGGGGGGGTGGTGACATGGATGAACTGTTCTGGAGCTTATCTGAATAATGCATGTGGCTCGAGGTTCTAGAGCTGGGCTGGAACCCGCACCTAAATCAGTCATGATTCCCAGGGCTTGTCCTTTCTGTGGTCACTCTTATACTACATCCTTTTTATTCTAGTTCTGCATCAAGATTGGAAGTACGTAGGCAGCTGACAACCTGAAATTAGTGCAAGATTATAGAGGGACTGGGGACATTATGCCCTGAATTAGAGCAAATCGTGCTCTTTGCCTAAGCCATCCTTGTTTCCTTTTTATTCTTGGGAAATAACCGGGAAGTATATTCTCTATAGATGTTGAGAAAGTGAATATGTTCTCTGCCTATATTCACATTCAAGTTCAAAGCAAGAGTGGTATTCAGTAAAATCTCAGACACAGGTTCTGATTTCTGTGAGGAAAGGGGTTTATCAGAACAGTTTCCACCCACTCCCATCTGGACATGTGAGTCATAGTTGAGTTGACTTTGGGGATGCCTTCTTATTAATAATTCCTGGGCTCTCTGTTGTATGGTCCAGACAGGAAATCACATGACGATGAGTATCCTGAGGAAAATCTTCGTGAAAGAGATCAACCTGTGTCCCCTAATAAAATCCCAGGAAATGGGATGTGGCAATCACGTAGAGGAGGAGACCAATACTGTCTGTTTGGTAAGGACATGATGGGGTAGAAGCTCAATGCTGACAGTAAGCAGTGGTCACTTCAAGGGATGGTGAACTCGTGGGGGCAGGGACTGTCACTTGAGACTCATGGCTGTCTCTATGGTAGAGAGCACTTGGCAGAGGGCAAGTGCTCAATCAAAACCCTACTGAGGCCCTGGCCAGTTGGCTCAGTGGTAGAGCATCAGCCTGGTGTGTAGGAGTCCCAGGTTTGATCCCCGGCCAGGGCACACAGGTGAAGCGCCCATCTGCTTCTTCCCCCCTCCCCCTCTTCTTTCTCTCTGTCTCTCTCTTCCCCTCCTGCAGCCAAGGCTCCATTGGAGCAAAGTTGGCCCGGGTGCTGAGGATGGCTCTATGGCCTCTGCCTCAGGTGCTAGAATGGCTCTGGTTGCAACAGTGACGCCCCAGAGGGGCAGAGCATCGCCCCCTGGTGGGCATGCGGGGTGGATCCCGGTCGGGCACATGTGGGAGTCTGTCTGACTGCCTTCCTGTTTCCAACTTCAGAAAAATACAAAAAAATTTAAAAATTTAAAAAATTAAAAATAAACACCCTACTGAATGGACCACCCAGGGTGGTCTGCAGGGTCACATGACTAAGCCATCCTACTTTCAAAATAAGCAACTTGCCAGGGTCACATATACAGCTAAGTGTCCCAAGCTTCTACCCACTCTGTGTGGCAGAATTCCTGAGTCCCCAGGGACAGCTCCCACGGGAGCAGAGGATGCTGGGAGCTTGTGCAGTGACAGACAGCTGCTCAGGTGAAAAGCTGTGGCCCTAGTCCAGTGCGTGCTCCCGTGGAAATGTGACTCTGACCCTAACAAGACTGTCCCTGGGATCGAGCAGCTTAAATGAAGAATGGAAACGAGAGAGAGGAGTGGGGGAAATGTGACCATTTCAGGCCAGAAGAGAGAGTAGTATCAACATTTGAGGAATGAGAAACCAAAAGAGGGAGGGCATTTAGTCCTGGAAAGGGGCAAGAAAATGAATTAGGAACCAGGAAGCTACTGGCAAACTGCAGGAGTCTATGAATAATTTGTATAATAAAAGAAAAAGCCACCTTATTGGAATGTGTGGTGGTGTCTGCCTAGGTTGAAAGGAGTATCCGATCATCTGCCCCAGTGGTTTTCTTTTTTTTTTCTTTTTGTATTTTTCTGAAGCTGGAAACGGGGAGGCAGTCAGACAGACTCCCGCATGTGCCCGACTGGGTTCCACCCGGTCTGCTCACCAGGGGGCGATGCTCTGCCCATCCGGGGCGTCACTCTGTTGCCACCAGAGCCACTCTAGCGCCTGAGGCAGAGGCCATGGAGCCATCCCCAGCGCCTGGGCTATCTTTGCTCCAATGGAGCCTTGGCTGCGGGAGGGGAAGAGAGAGACAGAGAGGAAGGAGAGGGGGAGGGGTGGAGAAGCAGATGGGCGCTTCTCCTGTGTGCCCTGGCCGGGAATCGAACCCGGGACTCCTGCACGCCATGCCGACGCTCTACCACTGAGCCAACCGGCCAGGGCCCCCAGTGGTTTTCAACCGCTGGTCTGCAGACCGGAGCCAGTCCACCAGAAAGTTTGTGCTGGTCCGTGAAGGAGCAGACCGGCCCGCTCTGTGGACTGCTGGTTGAAAACCACTGAATTCACCCCATTTTCAATGGGGACCAGTGTAAAATATTTCTAGAACAAACAGTAAATTGCACAGGGATATATTAAAAAAACATTTTTTTTAGACTGGAAGCCTTCTGTCCTTTATCACAGGGGGACCCAGGAAACCCGATGATGTGTCAGCTGCACCAGATGAACCTGTGGGTGCTGAGAGGAATCCTGTCCCCAGGTGGTGAGAGGTGCCCTGGTCTGTTTCTGTACATCAAGGTGGAAGACTACAGCGACTGGATCATGTCCAAGACTAAGACGACCAGTCTCCCCCTGTCTGCCTTCCGCCACTGGGAAAACTCGGTTCCCCTCCATGGCGACTCGGCTGGCGGCGCTGTGACGCGGGAAAAATATTCTGAGCTGGGCCATGCTGCGTGGACCCAAGCCCCGGTCCAAGAACAAAGCAACACCCAACCTTCATGGTCAGAAAACAGCTCGAGAGAGGGTGTAGGCATTAGGGAGTTTGACAGCTCTCTTGACATGGCCACCCCTGCAGATGTCTCAAAACCCTTATACTATGACTATTACGATGAGCAGGCTGGGAAGGGTAAGGCTGTCTCAGGTCAGAACAGGTTACGTCAGCACCAAGAAATGCTCTTGTGTTCCTCTGTGCTTGTTTTCATGTGTAACAGTATACAGTCTAGGAGTTAGCCCTCCAAACTGAAAAGTAAGCTTAGGGTGCCCGGTGCCAGGCATTTACCATGCTGTCTCAGGGTCTAGTTTTGATCATTGCACATCTGGGCTGCACGGACAGGCCCGTGGCTCTCCCTCTCCCGTCCCACCCCCACGTGTGGGAAGGTCACTTTCATTTGTGCTTGTGAACTAAACGTGGGCTACCAAGTCAAACCGTCAGTGTGCCCTGTGGTTCTTTCGGAGTTAAGGGCTCCAGGGGCCAGGCTGTGAAAACACCCGCCACAGGGAGATGTGGCCTGGGAGGTGACCACCTGGATAGAGAGTCCGGGAATAGTAAGAGGACCCCATGATGAGAAAGGAGCTGAGTATTTTAATGGGTCGCTTTCCGGTCTGCAGCTGCGACCTCCTTTTGTCTATTTCCCAGGAGGGCAAATTGCAGCAACTGCTCATGGGCTGTTTTCATTTTATTCCATTCCTTGCGGTAGCTTTTTAAGGACATCTGCAAATGGAAAGAGGGGGAGAGAGGGGAGATGGTCATTTGGGGAAAACCGCTTGGGACTCTTCAGCACGCGACCCGCCCCAGCCCTGCAGTGGCGCCTTGCATGCTGCGTCGCGTGGCTGCGGGGGCGTCCGGAAGATCCTTCCGAAGAACTTGTTTCTGTCCAGTGAGGTGAGGAGCTGCGGCTCCCACTGTGATTCCCTGCTACTTCTCAGCCTTCCATCTGCTGGGCCCCAGTTTGGATCCCAATCCCCGCGTCCTACTGCGCGCCACGGAGCCAAGATCTAGAGGTGCAAACGCAGTGCTCCTCCAGTGAGGTCTGGGGGTAGGGGGTGCTCGGCGTGTGCCCCGGCCTGGGGCCGTCTGTGCTTCCTTTTTTTCTGACGCCAGCACAGTTTTGCACATTTCCCGTTTCTCTTCACGGCTCACAAGGGCTACGGTGCTTCTGCACACACGGAGTCACAGGAAACGGCTGCCAGGTGAGTCAAAAATGAAAAGCCCCATGGCAACCATGTAAGCACGTGGACACGGGGTCTGAGTCTATTCAAACTTCATTACTATCTCATTAAAAAAAAAAAAAAAAAAACTGGCTTCATGTATAAAGTAGCAATCATTAAATTATCAATGGGGGGGGGCAGGGATTTAGAAGCTTCCAGAATTCATTATGAAAACAAAACACTCTATTACTACGGAGCCTCTTCCTGATAGCCTGAAAATACCCTGTCCTTAACGCTGAAAAAGAAGCTTTAAAATTCCTAGTGATATTTTTTAGAAATTGTTTTAATACACGATTCCTTTTTTTTCTAATCTTAAAAAAAAAGTCAATCTTCATTTCGGTGTAAGAGTTGAAGCAACTGCAGACAGTACGCGTCCAAACATCTGTCTCCTCAGCTCGATAAACAAAATCCCAAACGAAAATGCAAAGGGTGTGGAAGGTCGGGGGCTTCTCTGTGACCCACCTCTGCGATCTCCACCTTCCTCTCCCACGTCTTGATGGTCTTCTCCAGGTCCCCGCTCCGGGCCTTCTCCCGGACGTACACCATCACGGGCGGCGCCCGGAACTCGGCCAGCTGCCTCCGCAGCCTCTTGTTCACCCCCTCGGCCTTGGCCCGGTCCTGCGCCGGGAAGGAGCAGTTAGACCCGGGCATCCCCAGCGCTTCTGGCCCCCGGAGACCAGCCAGTACTCCTTTCCTTAGTTTCAGAGTGCTTCTGAAAATGATGTGCAAGTTTTCAAAGGAGTAAGGGGAACCACAAAATTCTGACATTTTGCAGCCTGAAATGTTTTCATCCAGCTCAGAAACACTAAACACAGCCTAAGAGTCTCTTTCCCTCCCTTCCTCCCTCCTTTCCTTCCTCCCTCCCTCCCTCCCTTCCTTCCTCCCTTCCTTCTTTTATTAAGAAATATATATATATATAACCCACAATCCTACTTTTAGTTATCTGTTCATGAGAAAAGAAAACAAAACCTACATTTACACAAAAACTTATATGCAAACGTCCACAGCAGCGTTAATAATTACCAGAAAGTGGAAACAATCCAAATGTCTATCAACTGATGAATGGATAAAATGTGATCTACCTACTCAAGGAAATATTATTCAGGCATAAAGAGAAATGAAGTACTGATACATGCTACAATATGAATATTGAACATGTTTATTAAAATCAAATAAGCGAGTCACAAAAGACCACATATAGTATGATTCCTTTTACATGAAATGACAGGATAAGGCAGAGTCACTGAGACAGACAATGGATTAATGGTCTCCTAGGGCTGGAGGGTTGGGGTGAGGTGAGCGGGGAATGGAGAAGGGTTTCTAATGGGCACAGGGTCTATTTCTGGGGTGACAAAAATGTTCTCAAATTACTGTTCTGACAGTCATGCAACTCTGCAGATGTACTATAAACCAGTGGTCCCCAACCCCCAGGCCGCGGACTGGGACTGGTCCATGGGCCATTTGGTACTGGTCCACAGAGAAAGATTAAATAACTTACACTATTTCCATTTTATTTATATTTAAGTCTGAACGATGTTTTATTTTTTTATTCTTATCATTTTTTTGTATTTTTCTGAAGTTGGAAACAGGGAGGCAGTCAGACAGACTCCCGCATGTGCCTGACTGGGATCCACCCAGCATGCCCACCAGGGGGCGATGCTCTGCCCATCTGGGGCATTGCTCTGTTGTAACCAGAGCCATTCTAGCGCCTGAGGCAGAGGCCATAGAGCCATCCTCAGTGCCCCGGCCAACTTTGCTCCAGTGGAGCCTTGCTGTGGGAGGGGAAGAGAGAGACAGAAAG
The DNA here is from genome assembly GCF_036850765.1 of Saccopteryx bilineata. Taxonomy (NCBI): domain Eukaryota; kingdom Metazoa; phylum Chordata; class Mammalia; order Chiroptera; family Emballonuridae; genus Saccopteryx; species Saccopteryx bilineata. The sequence goes on along the minus strand of NC_089498.1, from coordinate 10,678,407 downwards.
GAAGGAGAGGGGGAGGGGTGAAGAAGCAGATGGGCACTTCTCCTGTGTGCCCTGGCCGGGAATTGAACCCGGGACTCCTGCACACCAGGCCGACGCTCTACCACTGAGCCAACCGGCCAGGGCCCGATGTTTTATTTTTAAAAAATGACCAGATTCCCTCTGTTACATCCATCTAAGACTCACTCTTGACGCTTGTCTTGGTCACGTGATACGTTTATCCGTTCCACCCTAAAGGCCGGTCCGTGAAAATATTTTCTGACATTAAACCAGTCCGTGGCCCAGAAAAGGTTGGAGACCACTGCTATAAACCACTAAAATGTACATTGTGAATGGGTGAATGATATAGTATGTGAATTGTGTCCCAATAGAGCTGTTGAAAAAGTTTATGAGAAAAATAAAATATACTAAGCAGTGAATGTCAGGCTTTTAAAAAAATGAATTTCGTGTTCCACTTGTGGTTTTTGTTTTTTGTTTTTGTGACAGAGACAGAGAGAGGGACAGATAGGGACAGACAGGAATGGAGAGAGATGAGAAGCATCAATTCTTTGTTGTAGCTCCTTACTTGTTCATTGATTGCTTTCTCATATGTGTCTTGAAAGGGGGGGGGTACAGCAAAGCAAGTGACCCCTTGCTTGAGCCAGCAATCTTGGGTTCAAGCCAGCGACCATGGGGTCATGTCTATGATCCCATACTCAAGCCAGTGATCCCGTGCTAAGCTGGATGAGCCCATGTTCAAGCCGGGATCTTGGGGTTTCTAACCTAGGTCCTCTGAATCCCAGTCCAGCGCTCTATCCACTGTGCAACATCCTGGTCAGGCTCATGTTTCACTTGTAATCTGATAAATGTCAACCCCAATAAATAAGCACCACAGACATTCTGCGTGGAAAGAGCACACAGACTTTTGCTCTATCTTTGTTACCTGCTGCTCTGAACCCAGCGCGGCTCTTGGGAAGAGCATGTTGGTTCTCCATCAAGGATATGATATGGCAGCCGTGGCAAAACTGAGTCAGATGTCATAACTCCGTGGGGTTTTGGCCACTGTAGACAGGTTTGAGGCCACACACATTGCCGGGGACACTTCAGGCCCATTCTAGACAATGACACTAATAATTTTACTCATGGCTTTAGAGGTTTACGAAGCCTTGCTATACATTCCTATCTGATCACTACAAGGATTGTGACGGCTATTTTATAGATGTGGAAACTGAGGCTTGTCTGATTCAAAGGCTAGAAAGTGGCAACACCAACCCTGATGCCAAGCCTTCTGACTACACGTCCAGTGCTCTTCATCCCCAACTTTCTGCAAAACTTCCTCTTTGAGTCACATCCTATGTACATTTAACTTGCAGAAATTCAACACCAGGTGCTCAGCGAAACAATGAGAGCGCTAAATCACAATGCAGGTGATGATACACATCTTTTCACACCAAGTAACCATGGGGCCCAGGCAGAGGGCAAGGTCTACCATCCAACCATCCACCGTTCCACATAAGAGTTGCATGTCTGAAGAGCTCTCTCCTTGACATAGAACACTGTGTTTTGGTATGTGTACTTTTTCTCTTGTCAGTTTATTATGACATGCGTTATACATTTTTTGCAAGTTTGTATATATGACACTTTAAATATTTTACTTCATGGGACATTTAAGGGATTCTCACAGGTTATTCTTTTTTTTTTTTTTTTTTTTACACAGAGACAGAGAGAGAGAGTCAGAGAGAGGAATAGATAGGGACAGACAGGAACGGAGAGAGATGAGAAGCATCAATCATCAGTTTTTTATTGCGACACCTTAGTTGTTCATTGATTGCTTTCTCATATGTGCCTTGACCATGGGGCTACAGAGGAAGGGGTAAAGAGAGAGAGAGAGAGAGAGAGAAGCATCAATCATCAGTTTTTTATTGCGACACCTTAGTTGTTCATTGATTGCTTTCTCATATGTGCCTTGACCATGGGGCTACAGAGGAAGGGGTAAAGAGAGAGAGAGAGACATCAACTCATTGTTCCACTTAGTTGTGCACCCATTGATTGCTTCTCATATATGCCCTGACCAGAGCTCAAACTAGCGACCTCAGAGTCAAACCAGTGCCCTTGGGATTGAGCTGACGGCCTCGGCGCTCCAGGGGGACGCTCTATCTGTTGCACCACTGATCGGGGCCTCGAGGAGTATTTGGACTTGACATGATTGCTACCTTATGAGCTGACTCTACACCTAACCCAGCGTGAAATGCAACACTACTAGGTCAGTCTCCAGGCACCCCTCTCTTCACTGATAGCCAGAGATATATTGATTTTTATGGTCGAGGCTTTAACAGACAAACATCAAGGTGGCTTGGATCTTAAAGGGCACCGACTCAAGGCCTTGCAGACAAGCACCGCAAGCAGCCCATTTAACCCTCTCTTACCTCCTCTACCTGTAGGGTTTCTCTTTCAATTTTCTCAAGTAACTCGTTTCTCAGCAAGATCTCCTTCTCCAGACTGATGGCCATTTCCATTGCTCGCTGTAGCCTGGTCTGAAACAGAACAACGCAGCAAGCCATGAGCGAAGACCGTTGCTGCGAGCTACGCAGAGAATAGACGGCTCGTCGATAAGCAGGAGAAAAGCAGGGCTGTGCAGGGACTTGGGCCTGCTCTCCCCACAGCCGCGTGGATTTTCAGAGTCCTGGTGTCCAGGTGGCAGGGGAGGAGGCAACCCTCGGAGGCTGGTCCTCACCTGCAGATGGCCAGACACCAGGACCGGATCCCGCCCCACCACTTACTGAGAGACGCTTCGGGCTAGTTCCTGAACCTCTCTAAATGCGGTCCCGTCACTTCATAGGGCTGTGGAGAGGTTCAAGCGAGATAACCCTGATAAGGTGCTGAGCACAGTGCCTGACGCGTGGAGAATGCAGGGGAGGGAACTGACTCTTCAGCAGGTGAAACAATCTGCCCCAGGTCATAGAGAAGAAAGACTTGAACCTGGACAGCATAACCCACTCCCACTGTCTGCAGTGTGTATCTGGGCTTGGCCAACTGGGGTTGGAGAAATCCTGCAGAAGCTGCCCCCCCCAAGCCTCCTGAGGCAGCATGTGCATTCCCCCCACCCCCGGGCCCAAGCTCCTTAGGTTTCCCCCCTTTGAACCACCATTCCCTGGTGGCAGAGGTATCCTGGAGGAGTCGAGATACACTCTGCTTGGATGAGAAGTGGGCCCGTGACTTCAAGGGGATCGCTCAACACACCCTGGGAGTCCACACCCCCTGCACCAGGCGCTGGTCATGGAGACAGGGTAGGCCCTCCCACCAAGAGTCTAGACAGAGGGGCAAGAAGAGATGTAAAACCCCGCAGTGTCAAGCACTAAGCACGCGGGAACAGCAGTCACGAAGGTTGCTCTGGGGGGAGGGGCGCTGGAACAAGCGGAAAGGTTGAGTCCAGTATGTCCAGGTAAGACGGAAGCGGGTCCAAGCTGAGGAGAGAGTCTGGCTGAGGAGGATCTGACAGGCGCTGGGAGGGAGGCGGGTGCCGGAGCAGGGCAACGCCCCAGGGTTGTGGGGAGAGGGAGGCCAGGCGGGCTTCCGTGTAAACCAACAGCTCAGGGGAGAAGAAAGGAGATCAGAGGGAAGACATTCTCCCGCAACTTATAGAGCTAGGGCAGGATAGCAGGGAACGGCAAGGAGTCGCTGGCTCTGGTGGGCAGGGCCTTCGAGAAGACGTAATGGGAGCTATTTGTGATTCTGAGCAGGGTGTCCGTGTGGCATCTCGGCACAGTGTGACTGGATTCTCTGCCCGGGGTGGGGGGTCCCCTGAGGCTGCAGTCAAGGTACTGGCCAGGGCAGTAGGTCTCGTTTGGGGTTGGGGTCCTCTTCCAAGCTCACAAGGTGTTGGTAGAATGCATTTCCTTGAAATTGCAAGTCTTAGGCCCCTGTTTTCTTTTTGGCTGTCAGCAGGGGTAACCCTCCGTTCCTCAAGCCCACCCTCAGATCCCTGCCACATGGCCCCCTCTGTCTCCAAGGCAGCAATGGGGAACTTATCACCCAGCAAATCTCCTTCATGCTTTCAATCTGTGACTTCCTCGGCCAGGGAAAACCCTCTGCTTCCCTGTGATTAGTTCGGGCCCGCCCAGATAACGCCCTACTGTAAGAGCAACTGTACTGTGTAATAGAACCTAATGATAAAACAGAGCCTAATAACAGAACCCATTCTATTCACTGTCCCGGGGACTGGGCGGGGTGCACACATCTGGGAGGCAGGGAGTCTTGGGGAACTTCTTAGAATTCTCCTTACCACAAGCCACCACTTGTTTACAGTCAGTTAAGAGTGACGTAGGAGGGCGAAGTGGGTAAAAGGGGTCAAATATAGGGCGATGAAAAATGCTAGACTTCAGAGTATACAGATGTCGAATTATAATGTACACCTGGAACTGATATCATGATATTAACTAATGTTATTCCAATACATTTAATGTAAAAAAACCCAGTTGCCCTGGCCAGATAGCTCCGCGGGTTGGAGCATCAGCCCGAAGCACAGAGGCTGCCGGTTTGATCCCCGGTCAGGGCACATTCAGGGCACATACAGGAATAGATCGATGTTCCTGTCTCTCTGTCTCTCTGTCTCTCTGTCTCTCTCTCACCTCCTCTCTGGCTAAAATCAATAAATAAATTTTAAAAACAATCAGTTAATTAATAGCTACTAAACACTCTCAAATAACTAAACATATAAATTTTAAAGAGTGACACATCGCAGCCATGGTCAAACGATTATAACATCCCAGCCTCAGCCACTCAGGACTAGCAGGCATCAAGCAGGAGAGAAAGGCAGCCCCTTGGTGGAGGCTCACTCAGGGAGCTCACAGAAAAAGGGACCGTGTCTGTCTTCTGCACGGTTTGTACCCTCAGCCCGTAACCCTGTATCTGGCGTGCCATAGGTCCTCAGTGCATTTGGTAATGGAGGAAAGTTATTCTGCATGTTTTTCGCGAGATCTCACACTTGGGAGTTTGATACTTATGTGACATAGTCCCCCTCCCCCCTCCCCCCCGCCACTCTCCCATCCCCTAAACATATACCTAACTCACTAGCAGTTCATTCGACAAAAGTAGCTGAGCACCTGCTTTGGCCAGGCACTCTCCTTGGTGCTGGGGACACAGGACAGACCCGCTCAAGTCCTGAGGCACAAAGCCCACCTCCAAAGGTGAAGCGTTTTGTCTGGGGTCCCCAGTGGCACCCCCAGTTCAAACCCAGGCTTGACTGCACAATGCACAGCTGTTCTGTCTCCCTCTCCCGGGGGGCCTGAGAACCGAGACACAGAGGAAGTGGGCCTGCTTCTCCCTCAGCCCCCACTGTGTCCACCTCAGGACTCCCGTGAGCATCTCCGTCACCTCCTTACTACAGTGTGTCCATAAAGTCATAGTGCACTTTTGACCGGTCACAGGAAAGCAACAAAAGACAATAGAAATGTGAAATCTGCACCAAATAAAAGGAAAACCTTCCCAGTTTCTGTAGGATGATGTGGCAGCATGTGCACATGCGCAGATGATGATGTAACACATGTATACAGTGGAGCAGCCCACGGCCATGCCAGTCAAGATGTGGACGGTACAGAGGAAAGTTGAGTGTGTTCTGTGGCTGGCTAAATTCGAATCCGTGATCAAAGTGTAACGTGAATATCAGTGCGTTTATAATGAAGCGCCACCACATAGGAATAACATTACTCGGTGGGATAAGCAGTTGAAGGAAACCGGCAGTTTGGTGGAGAAACCCCGTTCTGGTAGGCCATCAGTCAGTGACGAGTCTGTAGAGGCTATACGGGATAGCTACCTAAGGAGCCCTAAAAAATCTGTGCGTGAGCCCACATCGAACTGCACTGAATAGGTATGAAACTGGGAGAGTTTTCCTTTTATTTGGTGCAGATTTCACATTTCTATCGTCTTTTGTTGCTTTCCTGTGACCGGTCAAAAGTGCACCGTGACTTTACGGACACACTATTATTTGCGACCGGCCTAAAGCCCCTGGGATCGGGACTGAAATGGCTCCTGGTTTGCCCAGCACAGTCCACGTCCCTGCCACTCAGGGATCTCAAACAACCTGCACTGTGTGTTTAGACCCATCCTGAGGAGCTCAGGCCCTGTGACCTGATGGCTTCATTTTATAAACCAGTAGCTCCACGCCAAACCCCTGGCTTTTCCGCACAAGATCAGACAGGCCCTGTGTCAGTCAATTGATTTTTCAGGATAAGATCCAGGTCCAGAGTGATGTAACCTCGTGCTGCCCGGCTCTCCAGCGCACGAGGGCCTGGGAGTCACGAGGATGGCTTCCTCTGGATGTAACAGCACCAGATAAGCCAACTGCTGACGAGATGGCTCCAACTGACGATCTGCTGGACATTTACGACACGTGAATTTCAGGATGCCAGCACAATTCTTATACCCAGGGAAGACAACTGGGCGAGGGGGGACATGCGCTGTACTGGGACTTGTGGTTTTTCATTTGTAAAAGGAAAATACGGGATGAACATTAGCCTACTCTAAATACATTCAAATTCATGTTTGAAAATGACACTGTGTTGCCTGACCTGTGGTGGCACAGTGGATAAAGCGTCGACCTGGAAATGCTGAGGTCGCTGGTTCGAAGCCCTGGGCTTGCCTGGTCAAGGCACATATGGGAGTTGATGCTTCCAGCTCCTCCCCCCTGTCTTTCTCTCCTCTGACTCTCTCTCCTCTCTAAAATGAATAAATAATAAAAAAAAAATTCAAAAAAAAAAAAAAAAAAGAAAATGACACTGTGTGGGCCAAATTAAGCGCATCTGTAAGCCACTGACACGCATAGCCACTGCTGCCACCTGCGTCCCTTGCTCTGTAGAAGTCCTGACAGAGAGTAAAGAGCTTAAGTAAGCTTTGCAGGCCAAGGGGATATTATGTAGTTACTTACATGAACAAGAGAAAAATCACCTTTCCACAGATGTTTTATCAATAAAATTTCAAATAGAATAATAAAGTATAATTTTGGACTACAGGTCTACTAAGGAGAAAAATAGAATTTCTGTGGAAGAAACCATTTCTGCTTAATTGAGTTTCCTTTTTTTCCTTTTTAATTTTTTTGTTTTTCTTAAGTGAGAAGCAGGGAGGCAGAGAGAGATTCCTGCATGAACCCTGACCAGGATCCACCTGGCAAGCCCCCTACTGGGTGATGCTCTGCCCATCTGGGGCTGTTGCTCTGTTGCTTGGCAACTGAGCTGTTTTAGCACCTGAGGCAAGACCATGGAGCCATCCTCAGCCCCTGGGGCCAACTTGCTCCAACCAAGTCATGGCTGCATGAGAGGAAGAGAGAGATAAGAAGAAATAAAGGAGAGAGGAAAGAATGGAGAAGTAGATGGTTGCTTTTCCTGTGTGCTCTGACTGAAAATCGAACCCAGGATGTCTATACACCAGGCCAACGTTCTACCACTGAGCCAACCAGCTAGAGCCTAATCGGGTTTCAAAGGAAGTATTCTTTGTCAAATAGTTTGCAAACATTCTGTATAAAGGCATTCTTTTTTTTCTTTTTTTTTTGACAGAGACAGAGAGAGAGTCAGAGAGAGGGACATATAAGGACAGACAGACAGGAAGGGAGAGAGATGAGAAGCATCAATTCTTTGTTGTGGCACCTTAGTTGTTCGTTGATTGCTTGTTTATTGATTGCTTTTTCATATGTGCCTTGATGGGGGCGGGGGGGGCACTATAGCAGAGTGAGTGACCCTTTGCTCAAGTCAGCGACCTTGGGCTCAAGCCAAAGACCCTGCAGTCAAGCTGGTGAGCCCACACTCAAGCCAGATGGGCCCACGTTCAAGCCGGCGACCTCGAGGTTTCGAACCTGGGTCTTCTGTGTACCAGTCTGATGCTCTACCCACTGCGCTACCGCCTGATCAGGCATATAAGGCATCCTTAGCTCACCAGCCAGTGGGCAGGATACACTGGCCCACAGTTAGTGGAATACTGCATGAGCCAGTTGCTAACAGTGTGACTGAACAGCCGGTCTGCTGGAGAGAGGCCCCGTTCGTGCCTATGGTCCTGCTTAATTATTAGGAGTGCTTCTTATCTCCAAAAAGAGTTCTGTGCAGATGAATTATTTAGTAGTTTTCTGATTTGTAGCTAAGATGGGTTTTTTTGTAGGGTTTCATGCAGGGAAGTGCTTATTGTATGCCTAAATAAAACAGGGCTCTGAATGTAGTTGGTCTCAAAACTCACTGTGCATAAAAATCATCTGGGGTGTTAAGAAAACAAAACACTGGGACCTCACGCTCCTTGTTCAACTGGTCAGGGTGAGACTGGGGTGTCCCTATATCTTTTTAAAAAGAAAAAGCTCCCTAGGTGGTTCTAATGCACAGCCAGGGTCGTGGGAACCTTCAAAGTATTATAGGAGACGTGGCTTTTCCCCAGGGGGACTCGGGGAACAGTGGGCCAGTGAAGGACACCTCAGCCCTGTGGGAAACCACAGTGGTGCATGGATGCCTCGCCATGGTTGGAAAGGTGGAGACGGGAAGACCAGGGGACCTGAGCATCGGGCTGGACCTTACTTTGAACGTGTTCAGGGCCTGCAGGGTGGTTCCAGATGCCATCTTTAGCTGGATCAGATCTTTATTCCTTGCTTCAATCGTCGCTAGAAACTGGGCATTCTTGATTTCCAGCTGCTGAAAATCAACATCGTGGAGGGCCTCGCCCACCTCTTCCTTCTACAGCTCAGAAATAAGAAAGAAACGATTATGAGGTTGCTACTTCTCACACCCTGCAACTCCGGGGCAGACTGTGGAAGTCAGGCATCATTCAGTCATTCAACAAACACAGATTGCATATCTGCTTGGTGCCAGGCACGACGCTAGGCCCTGGGAGCAGAGATTTGGATAAATGGGAGGAGCACATACTCTGATGAGGGTTACAGACAGGTCACAGTGTGCCATGGTGGGATATGCAGGGGCATAGGGCACTCGGAAGCCCCTAGGCCAGGTCAGGGGAGAATGGAAGGCTGGGTCAGGGAAGGCTGTGAAGGAAGAGTAGGAAGGCAGCCATTTAAAAGTGGTTTTTAACCTGAAAAAGCCAAGACAAGCAGTGTACTGGGTTCCCTCCCTGACCCGCCCCACCTCAGCTGCCCACCAGGTCTGTGCCATCTTCCCTCTTGTGGTAGGCACTGGCCAAACTCAGGATTGTCCTCCGCCTCTGTGACGCCATGCGTGCACCGGGCCGCCTCCTAGGAGGCGCCTTCTTCTCACAACAGTTTCCTTGGGCCCCAGTGGGACCCATCCTGCAGCTCAAATGCTCCCCGCCTGTCTTTGACAGCGGAGGGCACGCCTTCCTGCACTGAGCCTCAGGAGGCTGTGGCTCCCTGGTCCTCACTGCTGCCACCTCTGCACAGCAGTTACCCATCCCTGCCTTTTCTCACCGCCCGCTCCCCTCTAGTCTGAGTCCACACGCGCAGAGCCACAGCCATCTCTGTGCAGTGCTGGCTTTTCAGGTAAAGGCCACCCGTTGACTCCCCATCTCCATTTAGACACCCTCTTCAGCATACCTGGGCTCACCTGCTGCCCAGAGGACCAGGAACTCACTGGAGACAGCGCTGCTGGGGCCCTGTTCTCTCCTACACTGAGCCCGAATCTCCTTCGCTGACACCCCCCCCCCACTAGCTCCGCCCCCAGGGCTCTCTCAGGGGGTGTGTCCTCTCCTCCGGGCAGTGCCCAGATACTTGGAGACATCAGCCATGGCCCCATGCACCCTCTCACTGCAACCCACCCCCGTGCTTTCTGCTCCCCTTTCTCTCCAATCCCTCCCCGGCATGAGCTCTAGTTGCCAGGACGCAGTGCTCCAGGTGGGGCTGCCCCGAGCAGACTGGAGCAAGGCCGCCCCTTTCTCGGCGGGGCCCTGGGGTGCTCTGAGTGCAGTCCAGGCCCCAGCCCCGTCTCCAGCAGAGCTGACTAGACCAGGGACACCAGGGCTAAGCCAGCGGGTAACTCGTGCAGGTATGTTGGGGATCAAAGCCGGGGATCTTACATTTGTCCTTAGTCACTTTTTGTTTTAAAAACTTTATTTTTTTTTTAATTTTATTTTATTTATTCATTTTTAGAGAGGAAGAGAGAAGATAGAGAGACAGAGAGAGAGAGAGAAGGGGGGGGGAGCTGGAAGCATCAACTCCCATATGTGCCTTGACCAGGCAAGCCCAGGGCTTTGAACTGGCGACCTCAGCATTTCCAGGTTGATGCTTTATCCACTGCACCACCACAGGTCAAGCCAGTCACTTTTTGTTTTTAAAGCTGTCCCGGCTTGTTGAGGCTTCTGAGATCCCAATCAAGCAATGGTTCCTGGCCGTGCTAATTCTCCCGCCCAGTGCCGTGTCATTGTCAGTGGCCGCCTCTGATGTGCATGCCATCAGTGCCTGCATTCAAGCTAGTAATAACAATATTGAGCTAGGAGAGGATGGCGGCATGTAAACACATTCTGGACACCCTCTGCCAAGTCTGCCTTACTGCCAGGCAGCTTTTAGGGTCCGCTGTTCAAAGACTCACCGTAGAACATTACACTCGTGCCACCCCAGCCCCATCCCCCAAAACGATCAACGAGTACGACATGAGGGTCTTTAAAATTCAAGGCAACCTGGGCCCTGGCCGGTTGGCTCAGTGGTGGAGCGTCGGCCTGGCATGCAGGAGTTCTGGGTTCGAATTCCCAGCCAGGGTACACAGGAGAAGCGCCGATCTGCTTCTCCACCCCTCCCCCTCTCCTTCCTCTCTGTCTCTCTCTTCCCCTCCTGCAGCCAAGGCTCCATTGGAGCAAAAAGTTGGTCTGGGCGCTGAGGATGACTCCATGGCCTCTGCCTCAGGCACTAGAATGGCTCTGGTCGCAACAGAGCGATGCCCCAGATGGGCAGAGCATTGCCCCCTGGTGGGCATGCTGGGTGGATCCTGGTCGGGCTCATGCAGGAATCTGTCTGCCTCCCCGTTTCCAACTTCAGAAAAATACAAAAAAAAAAAAAAAATTCAAGGCAACCTGCCTGACCTGTGGTGGTGGCACAGTGGATGGAGCACCAGCCTGGAGCACTGAGGTTGCCTGGTTCAAAACCCAGGGCTTGCCCAGTCGAGGCAGGAATGAGAAGCACCTACTGCGAGTTGATGCTTCCCGCTCCTCCCCCCTCTTTCTCTCTCTCCTCTCTCTAAAACCAATCAATAAGATCTTTTTTAAAAGGTCAAGGCAACACCGTCTGCAGATTTAGCAGCACAGGAACTGTACGTGCTCCTGCAGCTGCTGTCACAAGTTAGCCCCAACCCAGTGGCTGAGGAACAGCCCAGATCTATTGTCTTAGCGCTCAGGAGGTCAGAGCCCGAGAGGGTTCTTCGGGCTAACGTCAGGACACGGTGTCGGCAGGGGCTGCGTCTCCCTGGAGGCTCTGGAGGAGCCTGTTTCCTCATCATTTCCAGCTTCTAGAGGTCGCCTGCCCTCCGTTCATGGCTCCATCCTCTGTTCGCTGCGATCTCTGCTCCCGTTAGCTTGCTATCGCACGGTCTCTCTCGGCCCCTGCCCCCTCCTGAGGACTCCCGTGATTACGTTGAACCTGTTCAGATAATCCGAGGTGATCTCTCCATCTCGAGATCCTTGGCTTAATCACGTCTGCAAAATCCTTTCTCCATGCGAGGTGACATATTCCGATTCTGGGAATCGGGACAGAGACATCTATGGGTGGACCTTGCTCTACTTAACTACAGTAACCTTTAAAGAACGAAAAAGCCGCATACCTGCCGCAATTGTAAAAGCAACTTCTTCCTCTGGACTTTGAGAGAGACATTTTTCAAACGTAATTTATCCCTTATATGATCCTAGAAAATAAAAGCAGGTTTTAATGCATTTCTCTCCTTCTTCCCTGTTGGTTTGAAATGTTGGTGAGTCTGCGGCGACAAACCGAACCTTGAGCCCTAACAATCCGTCACTTATTTTAAGGTCTCTGTACATCTACCCAAGCTGCTGTTACTGTCGCATTCCATTCACGACCAAGAAGCAGAGGACGCTGGCGTGTGCCATGCAAATCCTCTATTGCTTTAAAATTCAAGATCTTTTGGGTAGAGGGGCCTTTCTTGACAAAATGACCTTATGATTCTTTGGTCTTTTGTTCTCTTGGTAGTTTGCAGAATTTTTAGCACTTATATTAGAATTAGTAAACCTACCTAGCTCCTGGATCCACAGCTTGATATACTATAAAATCTTTAGATGTGAAGGAGCATTTAATGCCTCATTTTTACAATAAAGAAACTCAAAGAGCTTCAGATGTACCTGTTCCACTCCACACAGTTACCTGACTAGAGAGCCTCACACCCTTCTCAGAAAACCATATCAGATGTAGCCTGACCAGGCGGTGGCACAGTGGATAGAGCATTGGTCTGGGAAGCGGAAGACCCAGGTTCGAAACCCCAAGGTTGCTGGCTTGAGTGTGGGCTCACCAGCTTGAGCATGGGGGTCACTGGTTTGAGTTTAGGATCAGAGATATGACCCCATAGTTGCTGGCTTGAAGCCCAAGGTTGCTGGCCTGTGCTCAAGGTTGCTGGCGTGAGCAAGAGGTCACTTGCTCTGTTGTAGCCCCCGATCAAGGCACATATGAGAAAGCAATTAATGAACTAAAGTGCCGCAATAAAAAATGAATGCTTCTTGCCTGACCAGGCGGTGGTTCAGTGGATAGAGCGTTGGACTGGGTTGTGGAAGGACCCAGGTGCGAGACCCCGAGGTCGCCAGCTTGAGCGCGGGCTCATCTGGCTTGAGCAAAAAAAAAAAAGCTTACCAGCTTGGACCCAGGGTCTCTGGCTCCAGCAAGGGGTTACTCAGTCTGCTGAAGGCCCGCGGTCAAGGCACATATGAGAAAGCAATCAATGAACAAGTAAGGAGTCGCAACACGCAACGAAAAACTAATGATTGATGCTTCTCATCTCTCCGTTCCTGTCTGTCTATCCCTCTCTCTGATTCTCTCTGTCTCTGTAAAAAAAAAAAAAAAAAAAGAATGGGTGCTTCTCACCTCCCTCCCTTCCTCTCTGTCTGTCCCTATCTGTCCCTCTCTCTGACTCTCTCTCTGTCTCTGTTTAAAAAAAAAAAAGAAAAGAAAACATATCAGATCTTAAAATAAATGGTAACAATAAAAAAAAGAAGAAACTATTGATCTGAGATACTGTTGATATTCATCCTGCCGGACTGATCTTAGCCTTGATACACTTGCAATTTAAGACACACCCCTTTGGGAGAGGTAAAGACAATCTGCGTATGTGAAGGAATACTGATGGACGGAATGGAGCGCGGCAGCCCCCGCGGAGTCCTTCTCTGTCATCAGGCTCCGAGTCGCTCAGGCTCTAACCCTCTGCCCACTCACCCTCTGCTGGTTCATGTCCTCGATGTACTTCATCACTTTCTGAGTGGCCAAAATGCTCCCTTTCTTCTTGGATATGGTTTTTAGAATATCTCTTTCAAACTCGTACACTGCTTTCTGAATTTCCGCCCCTCGGATTTCAGCTTCCTCAATGATAGCCTGGGGGAGTCCGCACACAGAGAGAACAAAGTATCCAAAAGTTCTCGAGACTAGATCCCGCAAAGCAAACCTCTGCTCTCATGCCTGCCTGGGTCCCAATACGAAATGTTTCTTCTTAGTCTTAGAAAGACAGCCTTAAGATACAAATTTAACTACATAAGTGTCATTATTTTAAAAGCTGCCTCAGAAAAGTTTATAGTGTCCATAAAAGGGGAGCAGATATACAAAAACAGAGTCTTGGGTATCTTTGTAAATATGTATTTTCATGTCTGAAATATTATTTATCCATTAAAAGTTATAACGTTAATATAATGTGACATAATATAAAAATATCTGGAATGATATACACTAAAACATTAACCACAGTCACATCAGGAGAGATGAATTAGTAGGAGACAAAGAAGCACTCATACTATATACTTTTGTCATTTGAAAAAAGATGGTGTAAATGAATATATGTATTAACACGGAAAGACATTGTTAAATGAAAACATGGTTGATCAGATCCTATATTTTTTATAAAGAAATTCATATACACATATAACTATGTTTTCAAATGTGCTTCTTTTAGCTTACCTGTATGTTTAGACTTTGCTACAACAAACACAGATAGTCTTTAAGTAAGAAAACACTGAAACACACATATGATTCTAAAGAATAAAACGAGAAGTTATCTGTAGCTGCAGAGGAAGTCATCGTGGTGCAGGCATTTTCACTGGGTACCAAGAAGCAAAGAGTCTTCCTTCACTGGCTCCTTCCTCCGGCCCCGGCCTCTCCCCTCCCCTCCGTCCTTGCATGCTAGCATATCAATCCACCTTAAAAGCCATTTTTAACATGTCGACCTCCTGCTCAGTTATCTTCATTGGGGTCTTGCTCTCCAAGACATCAAGAAAACCTCTGCCTGGCTTTCTAGGTCTCACAGCCCTACTCAACACGACTTCCTAACACAGCCCTCCAAAACACCCTCTTCTCTCATCACACCAGCCCCTCAATGTCAAGGACCTGCCATGTTCATTCCCCGCCTCCACTTCCTCGCTCGTGACATTTACCTTACTGAGGAAGCCCTTCTTTTCCTACTCCTCAAACTAATGCTGTCATTCTTCAAGGCCATGCCAAGTCCGAGGTCCAGCCCTGCCTCCTCAACAAAGTCTTCTCTGACCACGCTAGCCCACACCATGATGTCTACAGCACACAGTCTAGCATGTGAGGACAACTCCACCACATCCTGAGCTCCTTTAACATACTAGAATTCAACATGCCCATTTGAAAAGAGAGAGAAGGACGTGGGGGGGGGGGGGTTGGAGGGAAGTTGGGGCACAAGGGAGGGAGAGAGGGAAGGAGGGGGTAGGTTTGTGCACTACAGATGGTTCCACGGATGGAGACATGAACCCGCTGATCTGTCCCGTGAGAGACAATGGGTGTGATTCTGTGTGTGCCCACATTTAGAAATAGAACAGAAATATCTATTTTTCACACAATATGGCCAACAACTTCATCCCCTGGGCAATCTCATTAACAGTGATGTTTCTTCCCTGGAGGAAAACTGACCGTGTTGGCCTCCAACAAGGCACGGACCGTAGTTGTGTGTGTGGCACATGGGAGGGTCACCAAGATATTTCTCAACAAACTCACTGACTTAAACCTCAAACTCCTTGTATTATTAAGAAATCATGCCTGACCTGTGGTGGTGCAGTGGTTAAAGCGTCAACCTGGAAACGCTGAGGTTGCCGGTTCAAAACCCTGTGCTTGCCTGGTCAAGGCACATATGGGAGTTGATGCTTCCTGCTCCTCCCCCCTTCTCTTTCTCTCTCTCTCTCCCCCCCCCTCTATAATGAATAAATAAAATCTTTAAAAAAAATTTAAAAAGAAATCATTATACATTTTAAGGATATTTATGATTATTATGGTGTTTTGTTTTTAAAGAATCTGTATCTTAGAGGCATATACTGAAATATTTACAGATAAATACTTTATCTGAGATTTACTTCATAACAGCCCCCTGGACAACGAGGAGGGGGAAGCTGGTAGAGATATGGAGGAAAATAAGAATGGCTACGTGTTCATGACTGTTGCCTGTGGGTGTAAGCACACAGGGGTTCACCGTGCCGGCCTCTCCACATTTGTATATTTTTAAAACTTTCCATTTAAAAGAAGTTTAAAATTTCTTGTCTCCTCAAGCAGTTGGTAAGTTCCTTAAAGGCAGACCCCGCAATTTGTCTTAGTCTATCTAACCTTGTATTTCCTCCGAGGTACCAGCAATCACGTGAACGTCCCATAGGAGCGTCTCTCGCGGCAGGGCGGAGGCGGGGAGCCCAGGCAGGACGGCCCGTGGGAAGGGTTACCTCGTGATACTGCAGGTCCCGTTCGGCGTTGGCCCGCAGGTGCCGTATCTCATCTTTTGTGTCTTCCAGCTCCCTCTGTACAAGCTCGTATTTCTGGTCAATGCTGAGGGTCGTCAAGTTGTCCCGACCGGAGCGGGATTTGGATCTATACCTCCCTCGCATCTACACCTCAAGAGAAACGAAGCCACTGTCAAGTAGGAATTGATGATAAAGCAGCCCAAGGTGGGCATCAAGATGACCTCTTAGGTCTGCTAGAAACTACCTGAATGACAGCCAGAGAGGACAAACTCAACGTGAAAGTATTCTGGATATTAGGTCTACGTTGACACCTATTTCATTAGTCAACCTAGGGCCCTGAGCCCTAGGTTGATATATATAGATTTATATATCTATATATCTATATCTATATCTATAGATCTATATATCCATTACATCTATTATAGCTATAGATCTATAGATCTATAGATATATAGACATATCAAAGGCCCATGCTTGACTGTGAATGAAAAACAAATAAGGGAAGGTGTCCCGAGAATGACGAGACTGTGAACCTGCTGTAGACGAGCATTCAAGTCAGTGACGGGGAAAGCCCCGACTCGGTGCCTCCTGAACTGAGCAGAGAGGAGAAATTGTACCCTGGGGGTGGGTTGGAGTGTGGGTTGGGGAGGGACAGTGTTTGGCAGAAACAAAGAGAAAAAAAGTTTAGATTTCCTATGCATTTGAGCCATAGGTCACAAGCAGGTAGCTTAGGAAATATGTGGACCTCAAGATGAGATTGGCCCTCAGATTACAGGCTTACACATAGTTTTAAGTTTAAAAAAATTAATCACCCACATTTGAAAATCAGGAAATTCTACCAAAATAATTCAGATTTCCAGCTTTTCTTTTTTTTAATCTTTTTTTAAATTTAATTTTATTTATTTTTAGAGAGGAGAGAGAGACAGAGAGGGAGAAGGGGGGAGGAGCTGGAAGCATCAACTCCCATATGTGCCTTGACCAGGCAAGCCCAGGGTTTCGAACCGGCGGCCTCAGCATTTCCAGGTCGACGCTTTATCCACTGCGCCACCACAGGTCAGGCTCCAGCTTTTCTTGAAAAATCAACTACTCTGGCAACATTAGGCCACCTGGCTGACCCTTTTGGATAAGGAAGGAACTTCCCAGTGTCCACACCAGGCTCACTTCACTTTTTTTAAAAAAGATTTTATTTATTGATTTTAGGGGACGGGGAAAAGGAGTGGGAAGCATCAACTCAGTTGTTTCTCACATGTGCCTTGACAGGGCAAGCCTAGGTTTCGAACCGGTGACCTCAAAGCTCCAGGTTGATGCTTTATCCACTGCGCCACCACAGGCCAGGCCCGTTTCACCTCTTTATGTGGCTGGCTGGGAGGACTTGGCAAACATTTTGAGGGAATTATTTCAAACAAAATAAGATACTATGGAAGATTCTACCTACTATTAATTGAACTTGATTCCCTTCACACTTGAAAGAGAAACTTTGAAGGAGAACGAAGAATCAAAATAAGAACAGGGACAAAGTCATAGGACACTTGGCCAAAGAGGGACACCAAAGGCAGATACACAAATGCCACATACATGTAAAGGGACAGACAGAATAAAACAATTCTTAAATCTCCACTGTGTACCTGCGCAAAATCTATTCCTGATTTAATTTCAGATAGTCTCAGAGGTCGCTGATCCCTGGATTCCAGTTTATTGTAATATTTCTCAAACATTTCTGTCTCCGTTTTGAGAGCAGAGTTTCCATAGCTGCAAGCCAGAGCATACTTGAATTAGTTCTATTAATAGGAGTTTAAACACCAAATAGTAGTGTTTAGCACTTACTAGCTATGTATGATCTTCTGCAAGATATTTAACCTCTTGGTGCCTCAGTTTCCTCATCTGTAAAACGGGAATAATAACAGCACCTATCTTTTAGGATTGCAATAAGGAATGCAAAGCCTTCGTGACAGTGCTTGGCACATAGTGAGTGCTATTTAAGTATTACACACACACACACACACACACACACACACACACACGCTGGGCCAATGCTTTACCACTGAGCCAACCAGCCAGGGCCTGATATATTGATACTTTTTAGTACATCTAATGAGCCACAGAATCCAAACCACGGGTATTACATTGAAAATTGTGACTGAGATGATGATGCAAGTTTCATCTTTACGTATCTTCTAACCCATTGGGAAATTCCTTCTGAATTACTACATTCTTGAAGTTACACACATCCATCACATCCATAATCTTTGGTTTACGTTTCTCAGGTTTTTTAATTTCCTGCAACCAATAAACTAAGTATCCACTGGAAGTTTAGTATACATGGTAGAAAAGCTTTGAACAGATGGTTTTAATAAAACTTGAGGTGACAAATTAGTTTATCCTGTCTGTATATGCCAAGATTTTGACTCTTTAACTTAACTTTATCTATACATATGTAACATATGTACATGTAATACATGTATGTATATGTTTATATAAGAGAGAGAACAGCTTTGATATTTTCATATGTTATTAATTCCTTTTTAGCTGAATTTTAAAAATTATTTATTGATTTTAGAGATAGAGAGTAAGGGAAAGAGAGAGAGAGAGAGACATCGATTTGTTGTTCTACTCATTCATGTACCAGAGATTGAACCCACAACCTTGGCACATTGGAACAACACTTCAACCAACTGACCTACCAGGCCAGGGCTATCTAGCTGAATGTTAAGATTAGTGGAAAGGGCTCAATGGAAAGCCCAAAAATCAAAGCATCTTTCTTTTTCAGCATATGTCTCGTTCCCACTGTCAGTTGTGGCATTGCAAATAAGTCTGAATCTCAGTCTTACCACTGACTAGCTGTGTGACCTTAGGAAAGTGACTTAATCTCTGTGTCTTTGTTTCCTTACCCATTTCCTAGAGTTACCATGCCATTATATGAGATTACATATGCAAAATACTTGGCACACAATAAGCACTCAAAAATCAGTAGCTGTTAGTAATCATGCCTCAGTTCTGACCTATAGATGCGTAGCAGGGCATCTATTCAGCCAGAGCCAGGGTGAGACCAATAAGTTGTACAATTACCTCAACTACATCATGGGATCTTGCTTTCCAATTGACCTTCTATAGTAGATATGAAACAGACTGCTAAAAATACAGAATACTGGGTCAGTCATTCTTTGCTGTCCATCTCCATGCTTGTCCATTGGTTCAGGAGTAAGTTGCCTCATACTAAAACTATCTCAGCTGCCATCTTGATTTTATCATAGATTCTTAGCAGTGGAAAGAAGCGTAAAGGGCACCTGGTCCAACCTGCCTGCTGCTTCAGAGCAGAGGAACGGCTAAGCACGCAGTCTGGCACCAGACAGACCCACCAGGCTGGAACTGTGGCTTCAGTCCCCCTCTGGGCTTCCCATCACCGTCCTCACACCTCCACCCTGACTGGCTCCATCCATGGCTCGGTAGCGAGCTCAATGGCTGTGGGTACACAGGGATAAAGGGCAAAGGCAAGTGCTTCCCCAACTTTGTGGGAGTCTCAGTTTCCTCAGGGCTCAATGAGGACTTGATCGTCTCCGTGCTGGACCAAGGTCCGAGCTCACACGGTGAGTAGGAGCCGCCCGCAGAAGCCAGCCGGAGGGTACCTGAGTTCTTCTACCAGCCCGCACAGCTGGATAACAGGTAGCTGCTCCTCCGAGACCTGCAACTCGCTGCTAGACGTCTCGGTGTCATCCTCACTCATTCTAACGAAGCTGTCCTTGCCAATGCCGAGTGGTCAGAGCGTCGGGTGCTAGCAGCCACGCGTCACTTGTGCTGCGACCAAGCAGTGTGTTACCTAGCGACCGGACGCTTTGGTGGAGGGGCGGGGCCTCCCGAGACCCCGCCCAGCGCCCCTCGCCCTTGGCCGCACTGACCAGAGCGAGGAGGCCTTTGTCTTTGACCAGAAACCTTTAAGCGCGTTCGCTTTTACTTCTAAAACAATACTTCTTTAAAAAAAATTTTTTATTTAGTTATTTTAGAGAGAAGAGGAGAAAAAGAGAGAGAGAAGGGGGGAGGAGAGGAGCAGGAAGCATCAACTCCCATATGTGCCTTGACCAAGCAAGCCCAGGGTTTTGAACCAGCGACCTCAGCCTTCCAGGTTGACACTTTATCCACTACACTACCACAGGTCAGGTTAAAACAATAGTTCTTAAAATGATAATGATAGCAGCGACTGTTTATTCAGCACTTACTATGCCCTCGGCACCATGTCAAGCATAGTTAATGAAGATTCTTGCAACAGCCTTGTAATAAGATCCATTACTCTCTTTATTCTCCAAATGCAGAAAGTGAATTCTATATATTTACCAGAGTGTCTCTTCCTTTTCCTACCTCATTGTGAGGCCTCTACTCTGTCCACCACTTGGTGCTTCATACATGTTAACCGCACTTTCTCTTAGGGACCAATATCCTGCATTCCTGAAAGGAAAAAACCTGGTCCATTCATTATTCAATGGGTATACATTCAAGAGACGTCCCTAAATAGGCGTCCCTAAATAGGCGCTGAATGTGTCCTGAGTATTTTGGTGGACTGTATGGAGCAGACCATTTCCGCCCTCCATGAGTTTCCAGTTTCGTGATGGGAAACAGCCCTAAATCAGCTGTTGCAACCTGGAGTGATTGACAGTAAAGAGGTCATGCCTCACACGGTTTTGTCATTATCATCTCATTTCATCCTCAAAAGTCTTATGAAATTGGTATTACTGTCTTCATCTTACAGATCCGGAAACGGAGGCATAGAATAGCTTAGATGAGTTCCCTATGGCCATACAAGAATGGAGTTGAGCTCCACCAGGATCCAAAGTCCATGCTGTTTACCTCCAGGCCGATGTGCGTCACAGCTGGGACGGGTGAGGCAGCAGGGTCCACAAGGAACATGTAGTCATTAAATTCCAAAGGACTTTGTTCTGCTGCTTAGGGGGCACGAGTTTGGGGCCAGAGTGGATTCCTGGAGATGATAGCAGAGAGCCTGAACCCTCCACCCCCTTCTTCTCTCTGCTGGTGGGCCTCCTTGGGCCCTGGGAGCAATGCAGACCACCTTTAGCAACACTTAATATGCTCATAGACCAGGTGATACAAATAGATGCCAGTCCCAAGAGGGTTGGGGAACAATAGTGCCCTGCCGCACGTCTGGACTCTGATGCAAACAGCCCTGTCACTTGGGCTGTGTGATACAGCAGACGCAATGGAGTTGGAGGTATCAGCAGATGCAGCATGAATCTCCCAGAAAGACCCAGTGGGGAATCACAATGAAATACCTGGAATTCTGGGAAAAGGTGCCCACAGCAAGAAATGTCCTGCCCTTTGAGAAATAGCTCCTGGCCCATCGGTTTGGCGGCAGTCCCTCTTAGATTAGTACGTGAAAAACTGACTTGGCTTGCAAGCTTTAAATATATATTAATAATGACAGTTGTCATTGTTATTTCTTAATATATTTATTACCAGTTAGGTAATATTGTTGCTTAATAAAAACACGTATGACAATTATTGTTTCAGTTACTATTTATTGAGTGCCAGCTATGTGCCGGACGCTGTGCTAAGCACGTTCCACATATTATCTCATTGCATCAGGAGGATGGTTCTGTAGAGATGCAGGTACCTCCTCAACCCCATTTTACTCAAGAGGAGACTGAGCTTCAGAGGAGTTTAGCAACTTTCTCAAGGTCACATAGCTATTCGGGGTGGGGCTGAATTCAAACCCAGGTTCATCCACTCTGGCCTTTTTTTTTTTTTTTTTAATTTATTCATTTTAGAGAGGAGAGAGAGTAAGAGAGAGAAAGTGGGGAAGAGAAGGAAGCTTCAACTCCCATATGTGTCTTGCCCAGACAAGTGCAGGGTTTTGAACCGGCAACCTCAGTGTTCCAGGTCGACACTTTATCCACTGCGCCATCACAGGTCAGGCCCCACTCTGGTCTTTCTTCTCATCCTATCTACCCTGTTAGAGCAGTGACAGAGGATGGGGGAGGGGGGTAAGTGAAAGACAATTTTGCCCTTCCAGGGGACATTTGAAAATATCTGGAGCCATTTTTGTTTGTTATATCTGGGGGGGTGGAGGAGGCGGGGCTATTGCCATTCAAGAGGATAGAAGTCAGAGATGGCACTTGTATTAGTTTCCCATTGCTGCTATAACAAATAACCACAAACAGTGTGGCTTAAAACCACAAAAACTGTATCATCTTACAATCCGGGAGGCTAGAAGTCCAAAGTCCAGGTGTGGCGGGGCCACATTCACTCTGAAGTCTCTAGGAAAGAATCCTGCCCAGCCTCGGTGGCTTCCGGCAGTCCTGGGCGTTTCCTGACTTGTAGCTCTATCGCTCCATCTTCACATGGCCTTCCTCCTTGTGCTTTCGTGTGTCCTCTGCTCTTCTCATGAGGACAGAAGTCAGTTGATTCAAGGCCAATCTTAAATCCAAGATGATTTCATCTCAGGATCTTGAACTACTGGTAATGACATCTGTAAAGATCCTTATTTCCAACAAGGTCGCACTGTGAGGTTCCAGGTGAATGTGAATTGGGGGGAGGACACTGTTCAACCCACTGCACTGTTAAACACCCTTCCTTCGGCAGGACAGCCCCCTGCGAGGAAGGATGAACTGGCCCCACGTGTCAACGGTGCTGAGGTGGGGAAACTGCTTTAGAGGAAGGCATCTCTTCTCTGGGAAGCAACAAGAACGTGCCTGTGCTATTCCAGACAGTTACAAACAGAAGGAGTCTCAGAGCAGCCGCAAGTCTAGAGGCCTCCCTCACCTCCACTTCCCTGGGACCACTTCTTCTGACAGCCTCTAGACTCTCCGTGTGGATACTGCCCCCTGCCTAGCATTTTTGTAGCGCTCTGCATTTTGACTTAAGAATGATACGGTCACCTGACCTGTGGTGGCACAGTGGATAGAGCAAATGGCCTGGAATGCTGAGGTCACAGGTTTGAAATCCTGGGCTTGCCCAGTCAATGCACATACGAATGCTTCTCACTCCCTCTCTCTTTCTCTCTCACCCTCTCTAATATCAATAAATAAAATCTAAAAAAAAAAAAAAGAAGAAGAAGAAGAAGAAGAAGAAGAAGAATATAGTCAGAACCACCCAAACTATTAAGCTTCAACCATAAATAAGAAGTGCTCAGCCTGACCAGGCAGTGGTGTAGTGGATAGAGCATCAGACTGGGATGCAGAGGACCCAGATTCAAGACCCTAAGGTCACTGGCTTGAGTGCGGGCTCATCTGGTTTGAGCACAGTTCACCAGCTTGAGCCCAAGGTTGCTGGCTTGAGCAAAAGGTCGCTTGGTCTGCTGTAGTCCCCCCCCTCCAATCAGGGCACATATGAGAGAGCAATCAGTGAATAACAAAGATGCCACAACAAAGAATTAATGCTTCTCATCTCTCTCCCTTCCTGTCTGTCTGTCTTTATCTGTTCCCCTCTCTGTCTCTCTCTCTCTGTATCTCTCTCTCTCTCTCTCTCTCTCTCTCTCTCTCTCACACACACACACACACACACACACACACACACACACACACATACACAGAAGTGCTCGGCCTATTCTTCCACTAAAGGAAAGATGCTAACAAGTCAGAGAAAGGAACTCAGGCTTACGGCAAGTGACTATTTGCATGTTATAGAAAAGAGACCAGCCCTGTGGCTGGTCACCTAATGGCTGCCAGAGCACTTTCCTCTAGTATTTCAATAAATATGTTGAGTGCCTGCTGTGTGCTCAGCCCTGGGGATGGGGCAGTGAGCAGCAAGGCTGGTGTGCCAGCTCTCAAGCCTGGGTAGGATCCAAATCCCAGTGAGCCAGGCTCATTTGTCCAGTCTCAACCACAAGCTTAGCCAGCAAGCAAAGACCAAGGGAAGAGTAGGATTGGGAGAGGAGAGAGCTTGTGCAAAGGCCCAGTGGGCAGTGCAAGCACATTTGCAGAATTAAAGGAAGGTCAGTCCATGCTTCACCCCAAAGCAGAGAAGGTCATTACTAATGTCCACTTGGTTTTCCTCCCTTCCTCCTAGGCTCCCTTTGACTTCCTATCTAACGCGAGTACCCCAAACAGGGGACTTTCTCTTAGTGTTCACGTTCAACCCAATTTTCTTCTTTCAGTTTCACAGGACCAAAGTCCTCAGATGCTCAAGTCCCTCATATAAAATGATATAGTATTTGCATATAACTTACACACTTCCTCCCATATACTTTAAAATCATCTCTAGATTACTAATAATACCGGATACAATGCACATGCTACGTAAACAGTCGTTACACTGTATTGTCGAGGGGATAACGACAAGGAGAAAAGTCTGTGTGTGTTCAGTGTGGAGGTAACTATCCTAGGCCTAAGAGCATATAGTACATATCAGGAACAACTTAACTTTTTTTTCCCCCAAATATTTTTGATCCGCGGTTGAATGAACCCGCAGACGCAGAACCAACAGACACAGAGAGCCAACTGTATTTCACTGCGTTTATTCATTGCTTTTTGATGAGCTTCTGGGAGTTTCCAGTATGAGGCTATCGTAATAAGTGCTGCTAAGAACATTCTAGTAAACGTGTCTTCTGGTGAACATATGTACACATTTCTGTTAAGTAGACACATAGGGGTGCAACTGCTAGGTCATAGTATGTTCAACTTTAGTAGATACTGCCCCACAGTTCCTATACCAGGCTTTCGCTTTTTTTAAATGACGAATGACGTGGGGCACTGTGCCCTCTTCCCCAGCAGTTGCTCAGGCACTGGATGAGCTATTAGAATGCCAAGGTGAGGAAGCCATGGGCCTGCCCTGGCCCAGTGTGTTCTGAGATCTATTCCTTCTGCTTCCCTGTGAGGGAGAAGGGGTGGGTGGCATTGAGCCCCTTCGGCTGCGTTTCCCAGGCTCCTGGGTCAGCTGGAGGGCAGGAGGAAAGAAGAAACCTGGAGGGCAGCTTCCCCCCTTCCTGTATTGGGCAATGCCTCCAGATGTGGCCGCATCTCTTCCATGGCTCCAGCTCCCAGAGCACAACCCCTGGGTTCCCGAAACGTCACATGCGCCCTTGCCCCTCTGGCTGCCATTAGCGGTGGCTCCTGAACTTCCCTACTCTTCCACCACTTGTATATCCAGTTCTCTGCAAACAAAAGGTCATTGATGAAGCTTCAAGGGATGATGAAAAGCTTTCACTATCCCAAACTACGACCCTTCCCCCCAGGCCCAAGTCTCCCCCGAACCCCCCAAGTCCCACCCCTCGGCTGGACCCCAAGAGAGCTCTGTGCAGGACTGGAACGGTCCCTTGTTTCTGTTGGTTTTGGAAAGGATGCTTCTTTTAGGATTGCTGGGACGAGGCGCTCTGTAAGCTCCAACCTTGCCGGCCTCTCACCTGGAAGGAGACGAGGGAGCTCTCTCCACCCCTCCTGAACAGTGAGTCACTCTGTCAACATGTCCTTCTGAGGTCACAGCTGGTTCTACCAGATCCCCCTGGAGCTGGGCCATGTCCTTGCCAAGCCAGAACCTTCTCCCTCCTCCCTTGTCAAAAGCAGGAGACGTATGCCAGCCAGAGTCACCGGGAACCCCATTCCATTCCAAAGTCTTTCGGACTCTCGCGGTCTTTGTAAGACAAGTATTATTAAATGACATAAAGGAAAAAGAAACATTTCCCTCCCTCCTTGCCTTTTGTCTCAATCCACACCCCAAAGGAAACCATTATTAACAACAGCTAGTTGTGGAACATTCTAAAATTCGGTATCATGCACATTCAATTTTCTTTATTAAGATTTTTTAGAGCCGTTTTAGGTTCAAAGAAAAATTGAGGGGAAGGTACAGGGTTTCCCGTACACTCCCTGCCGCCACACATGCATAGCCTCCCCCACTGCCAACATCCTCCCCCAGAATGGTACATTTGCTACAACTGACACATCATTATCACCCAGAGTCGATAGTTTACATTGTAATTTACTCTTGGTGTCCTTCATTCTATGGGTTTAGACAAAATGCATAATGATACGTAGTCACCATTACGGTATCATATTTTCGCTGTCCTAAAATCCTCTGCGCTCTCTGCCTGTTCATCCCTCTGCCACCCCCAACCCGGCAACCACTGGTCTATTTATTGTCTCCATAGTTTCACCTTCTCCTGAATATCATATAATTGGAACCATCCAGTGTGTAGCCTTTTCAGACCAGCTTCTTTCACTTAGTCTTACGCAGTTAAGGTTCTTCCATATCTTTTCATGGCTTCATAGCTCATTTCTCTTTAGTGCTGAGTAATATTCTGGATATGTAATGTCTGGAAGTATCCCAGTTTATTTATCTGTTCACCTACTGGAAGACATCTTGGTTGCTTACAAGTTTTGGCAATCATGAATAAAGGTGCTATAAACATTCACGTGCAGGTTTTGTTGTGGAGTGGCATTGCTGGAGTTCGGGAAGAAACAGCCAAACCGTCTCCCAGAGCGGCTGCACGCTTTGCGTTCCCACCAGCAGTGAATGAGTGTTCCCGCTGCTCCACATCTTTGTCAGCATTAAGTGTTGTCAGTGTTCAGAATTTTGCCCATTCTGATAGGTGTGTGGTGGTGTCTCATAGTCGTTGTTTTAATTAGCATTTCCTTGATGACATGTGATGTGTAACATCTTTTCATATGCTTATTTTTAATTAATTATGTTGCTTATTTTCTTGTTGTTTTATGAGTTTTAAGAGATTTTTTCTATATTTTGAATAACAGCATTTTACCCAAAATGATGTATTGTAGAATTGTGCACTTGAAAAAGTTCTACAATGATGTATTGTAGAATTGTGTAAAAGATACATCTTTGCAAATATTTTCTCCCACTCTGTGGCTTGTGTTCTCATTCTCTTGATGCATGTTCAATTTTTAAAGTTTAATTTAATTTTATAAGTAATACCAAATTTACCTTTTGGGGGAATAAAATGAAACAAAACAAAATTCACTTTGACTTTTACCCCCCCCCACCACCTGCCTCTACCTTTCTCTATGTGTTTTTATTTGTACGTATTTCTATTTCTATGGGAAATATAAGCTCTGTTGTGTGCACGTGATTTATAGAAATGCTGATATATCATAACTATTATTTGCCAGTCACAATCATACTGAGTCTTGAAGATCCATCCATGTTGGGACACACCCAGCCACCTCATTTTAAGAATAGGGTTATATTCTATTAAATAAATACAGTATATCACAACGTATTTTGCCTTTCCCATTATAACATTATCATTTTTAAATTTTGATCAAATTCATGCCTCTTTATGGTGTTTAAGAAATCAAATAATATTACAATGTTTATAGCAAAAATCAGCAGCGCGTCCCGCCACACAGACACACACCCATACGTCTTCTCTGAGTCCCTCCTCTCTGAGAAAATGACTTATCACTCTTCGGCTGTTTCTTCTCGCGTTTACCTCCAAATTTCAGAATGCGACATTTATATGCTATTTTTAAATTTTTTTTATTTTGAATTGACTTTAGAGAAAGAGAGGAAGGGACAAGGGGAAAGAGAGAGAGAGAGAGAGAGAGAGAGAGAGAGAGAAACATGGATTTGTTGTTCCACTTATTTATGCATTCATTGGTTGATTCTTGCATGTGCCCTGACTGGGGATGGAACTCACAATGTTGGTATATGGGGACAACACTCTAACCAACTGACCAGGGCTTCTGTGTTACTTTTTCTTTCTCTTTTTTGTTTAACCTTTTTATTTTTAAAATTTCTTATTGATTGCCCTGGTCAGCTAGCTCAGTGGTAAAGCATCGGCCTGGTGTGTGAAAGTCCCAGGTTCAATTCCCAGCCAGGGAACACAGGAGAAGCACCCATCTGCTTTGCGACCCTTCCTTCTCTCCTTTCTCTCTGCCTCTCTCTTCACCTCCTGCAGCCAAGGCTCCACTGGATCAAAGTTGGCCTGGGCGCTGAGGACGGCTCCATAGCCTCTGCCTCAGGCACTAGAATGGCTCTCGTTGCAATGGAGCAACAGCCAGTTGGGCTGAGTATCGCTCCCTGGTGTGCATGCCAGGTGGATCCCGGTCGGGCGCATGCGGGAGTCTGTCTCTTTGCCTCCCTGCTTCTCACTTCAGAAAAATACAAAAAAAAAATTCTTATTGAATTTATTAGGGTGATATTGGTTAATAAAATTATACAGAGTTTTCCCCAGGCCAGATAGCTCTGTTGGTTAAAGCACGGGCCTCATACGCAAAGGTGGTGTGTTCAATCCCCAGTCAGGGCACATACAGGAACAGATCGATGTTCTTCTCTCTCTCTCTCTCTCTCTCTCTCTCTCTCTCACCAATAAATTTGATTTTAAAACAACAAAATTATACAGGTGCACATTTCTACAATACATTGTTTCAGGCGCACCATTCTACAATACATCATCTATATATTGCATTTTGTGTTCACCATCCACTTGCTAAGTCAAGTCTCCTTCCATTAGCATCAGTTTTCCTCTCTACCCTCCTCTGCCTTCCTATATACTATTTCTTGATGTATCAACCTGTGGTGGGTGAACTGAATGCTTCATACTCACCACCGACACCCACTTGGTTCCCCTCTCTCCATTCTTTCCATAGAGATACGTGATAAATTTCTGGTTAGATAGTATCCTCTGTTTATATGATTGTGACCTGGAAGAATTATTTTCCTGTCAAGTAGTGGCTCTCAACTTTAACTACACCCAGGGAGTTTTAAACAATCCTGAGTCCAGCCTACACCCCAGATCAACTAAGTCAAATTACCTTCAACATTTCCCTTCTCACCCTTCCTTGAATGGTTTATTTTTGTTCTCACATCTAACTGTTCTCACATCTATTTATTTACAAGACTGTTTTCTATTTCTGATTGCTTCTTGTAGCAGCAGACACTGTTGGCATTAGCCCTTGGCATTCACCGCCGCCTGTGTGCTGCCCAAGGCTGTTTACTGCAAATACCTGCAGAGCTCTGCCCAGGGACTGGTCTCTTCCAAGTAACCTTCGCAGCCTGAGTGCAGGACAAGCTGGACGTAATGAAGGTCACTTCCCTTGGAAGCAGTTGTGGGTCCTTGCGCAATGGATGGGATACCTCTGAGGCTGTTCTATACTGTCTCCTGGGGTTCCCAGCAAGGTCAAGCTCTGGGCACCCACGGCAGGAAATGGCTAGAGTAACAGGCCTTTTGTTGGCTTCTTTCCCTTCTCCGTCTCACTTTTCAACTCCTCAACCAGTGTGTTCTGGGATCTGCTGCCCACAGTCACTCGCACTGGAACTGTTGTCTGAGTCTGCTTCGGGGGAAACCCAAACAAGACATCTTTTATTTTATTTTATTTTTTTCAATTATGGTTTACATTCAATATTCTATGCTAATTTCAGGTGTATAGCAGAGTGGTTAGACAATCCTATACTTTACAAAGTGTTCTCCTGAATATTTCAAGTACCACCTGGCCCCATACATAACTTAGCACAATATTACTGACTCTATCCCCTGTGCTGTAATTTACATCCCTGTGACTACTCTGTAACTACCAATCTGTACATCTTAATCCCTTCACCTTTTCACCCAGCCCTTCAATATCCCGCCCATCTGTCAACTGTTAGTCTGTTTTCTGTATCCGTGAGTCTGTCTCTATTTTACGAACAAGGCACTTAAAAAAAAAACCAACAGCATCTCATTTTTGTTTCATGGATACAATGCCTTTTCTCTCTGAGGATATTAACTACAGTGAGATTTAATATCTGTTTTAAAAGCCTCACTCTTGAGGCTTTGCTACTACGTGGAGACTTAGCTTGGCTCGTGATGTCTGCAGGTCAGTTTTCTGGGGTTCCTCCGGAGGTAACTCTCCAGTCTCCACTGCAGTGTGCCCGGCCGGCAGCGCCCTGGTGTCCTTTCTTCTCCAGAATGAACTTCTGCCAAGGTCAGGAAGGGTAGTTGTCTGGATGCGCCAGACCTGAAAGGGACCCTAGGTGGTTATTCCAGTTATAATTGCTAAAGAAAAAAAATTACCTGAAACTAGTCTAAACAACATCTATTTTACTATCTCTCATCGTTGCTGTGGCTGAAGTATTTGGGGAAGGCTCAGCTAGGTGCTTCTGGCATGGGGTCTCTCGTGAGGTTGCAGCCAGAACGTAGTTGAAACTGATAAAGCAGGAGTCCAGGTATCCATCTCTCTCTCTGCCTCTCTCCCTCTATCCTTCTTTCTCCCTCCTTTGTCTCAAGTCCCCTCCATGGGGTTTTCCATACGGGCTATTTTGAGCCTGCTCACAACATGGTGGTTCAGGACAGACACACTGCCCACATGGAGGCTGAGGATTCCAGCACGAGTTCCAGCCTCAGAAATGACATCATTACCACTGCATTCCAATGTTGCAAGTGAACCACAAACTTCCCCTAGTTCAAGGGGAGGGGACACAAACTCCATCTCCCAAACAGAGGGCAGGCCACAATTACACTGAGGAACAGCATGTGGAACGGGATACACTGCTCTGGCCCTTTTTGGAAAATACAATCTGCCACGATGGTTTCGTTGCTTCTTTTATAGGGTTCTAAGCCATGCTTCTGTTGGCGATCGCTCTTCACCTCTGACACGTCATTCCCACTCCATTCCCAGCATACTCGGGTGTTAGTCCATGGCTGTTCCTGCTGCTTGTGGGAGCTTCCATGTACAGATGTGCAAACCACGGGTTTTGAACCAGTGACCTCAGCGTTCCCGGTCGACGCTTTATCCACTGCGCCACCACAGGTCGAGCTTTGGGGTTATTATTTTCTACCAGACAAAAATCATTTGCATCTCCACTAAATAAAACGCTATAAATTAGTGCATAACTTTACAGAATCTGGGCCGTTATCAGCAGAAAAGTTCATGTCAAAGGTATATCCCGTAGATAACAAACTAATCTGCGGTCTGTTAACAATGTTCCAGCATTAGCTTCATGGACAGGTAGCCCCAAGCAAATTCTGTTCAATATTTCCATAAGGGAAAGGGGTCATGTCTCATGTCTTCTGTGGTCCCCTTGGCACCTCTCACCTGTGTTCCATCTACCCACATTCTAGAAAGGTGAGATCAGTTCCCACAGACTTGGGTGTTTCCAATTAGTCTGTACCAGACCCTGTTTTGCCCCTCACTCCCTCCTTCTTTCCTTCCCTTCCTTCCTTCCTTCCTTCCGTCCTTCCGTCCTTCCTTCCTTCCGCCCTCCCTCCCTCCCTCCCTCCCTCCCTCCCTCCCTCCTTCTCTCCTTCCCTTCCTTCCTTCCTTCCTCCCTCCCTCCCTCCTTTCTTTTATTTTAAATTAATTTATTTATTTTTTACAGAGACAGAGAGAGAGTCAGAGAGAGGGATAGACAAGGACAAACAGATAGGAACAGAGAGAGATGAGAAGCATCAATCATCAGTTTTTCATTGCACATTGCAACACCTTAGTTGTTCATTGATTGCTCTCTCCCATGTGCCTTCACCGCGGGCCCTCAGCAAACCGAGCAACCCCTCGCTGGAGCCAGCGACCCTGGGTCCAAGCTGGTGGGATCTTGCTCAAACCAGATGAGCCCGTGCCCAAGCTGGTGACCTCGGGGTCTCGAACCTGGGTCCTCCGCATCCCAGTCCGACGCTCCATCCACTGCGCCACCACCTGGTCAGGCCCTCCCTCCTGTCCTTCCCTCCCTCCTTTCCTTCCTTCCTTCCTTTCTCTCTCTTCCCTCCCTCCCTCCTTCCTTTCTTCCTTCCTTATTTTCTTCCTTCCTTCCTCTCTTTTCTTTTTTTTTCAAATATATAACCGTTTTACTGAAATATAACTCACAAACCATACACCCATTTAAAGTGTACGGTTCCACGGCTGTGGTATATTCTCAGAGCTGTGCAATCAGTTTTAGAAGATTTTCATCACCCCCCCTCCCAAAAAATATCCTCCACCCATTAGCAGTCACTCCCCATTTTCTCTCAGCGCCTGGCAACTGGTAATCTACAATTGTCTCTATGTATTTGTT
Source organism: Saccopteryx bilineata (assembly GCF_036850765.1). Taxonomy (NCBI): domain Eukaryota; kingdom Metazoa; phylum Chordata; class Mammalia; order Chiroptera; family Emballonuridae; genus Saccopteryx; species Saccopteryx bilineata. The sequence continues at coordinate 10,646,640 of NC_089498.1, read as the reverse complement.
TACACTGGACATTTTCTGTACGTGGAGTTGTATAACATATTTTTGCATCTGGTTTCCTCCATTTAGCATAATGTTTTCAAGGTCCACCCATGTTGTAGCACATACCAGTATTTCATTCCTTTTTATTGATAGATAATATCCTGTTGGCTAGATAGACCACATTTTAATCAGTTGATGCATATATGAGCTGGTTCCACTTTTTGGCTATTAAGAAAAATGCTTTTAAAAACACCAGTTACAAGCTTTTTGTGAGGCTGTATGTTTTCATTTCTCTTGGGTATATACCTAGGAGTGGAATTTCTGGATCAGATGGTAACTTTGTATTTAACCCTTTTAGGGGCTGCCAGGCTGTTTGCCAAAGGGGCTGCAGCATCGGACATTCCCACCGGCGGTGGAGGAGGTTTCCGTTTCTCCATATCCTTGTCAACTCTTGTTATTATCTGTATTTTCTATTACAACCATTCTGGGGCTGTGAAGCAATATCTCATTGTGTTTTCAGAGACCTTGCTTCTTAAACCTGTCGTACACAGAAACCAGTTTTGCTCACAATCCAGACAGAGAGTGCAGTGGACTCAAGTTCATAAGTCTCTATTAGGTGGGCGGAGTCTGCTGGATGAGTCAAGACTGCCCTGCTGAGCCGTCCCACAAATGGTCTCCCAAAATCGGAAGGATGGCTAAGCCGTGCCCTGCCCACCTTGAAAAAGCATCTATGATTAGGATGCTGATAAGGATGCGTGATCTTCTGGCCAAACTGGGACCACATTCTGGCAGTAAATAAAGACAGGAAATGCCCTGTGGTTGCTATGCGAGGCAGGGGAGAGGAGGAATGCAGCCTAGGCCCCTTTAAAGAGGTCCCCAACCTATGGAAGGTGTCATTTGAGCGCTGCCCGGAATCAAATGGCCTCCTCCACGTTCTACCACAGTGTCTGAGATTCCACATTCCCATTGCGAAGTAAATAAGTTGCCGCCTTTTGAAAAATGTGAATACCTCTGGGAGGGGTAGTCCTCTTTTGCAAGAAGTCAGTGACTTACTGTGATGAGCTTATCAGATGCCGACCCACACCCTGCAGAGACAGGGCTCAGCGGAAGTGGGAGTTTTGACTCACTGGGAAGGGTGGGGAAGGGGTGGGAGGGAGCTCTGGTTGCAAAGGGGGGTAGCTCTGCTCAAGGGGTATTGTTCCAGCGTGCCGGGACAGCCGGAATTGAATAGGTGGGGGAAAGGAACCTGCTGGGAACGTTTTCACCTTCACTCACCAATTGATTTGTTTATTAGCGCTGCTGTGCTGAGTGCTCTGCACACAATTTTCCCGTTTTATTTATTCAACAAACACTTATACAGAACCATGTGCCGCCACCTCCCCCTCACACTCTATATGCTACATCTACTTGATCACAGATCCCAAGTCGTCTGACCATTTCTCACCACCTGCCCAGCCATGCTTTCCTCTCACTGGCTTGCCGCACATCTCCCTGAGGGTCTTGAGTTTCCGTATTTGTAGCCAGAGCAATCAATCCTTTCTAAAACGATGTCTCCCCTGCATTTGAAATGCTCCAGTGGCTTTCTGTTTTTGTCACTAGAAGAACCCAATTCTTTACAACGGTCAGTGAGCTGCTATCTGAACTCTCTCCCCTTACCTGGCTGCTGTCACCAACCCTCTGGCTCCGCCACAGGCTTCCGGCCACCCTGTCACATGCATCAGCCTGCTGCTCAGGCCGCTGTGCGGACTGCAGTGTTCTGCCCAGAATATTCTTCTCCCAGGACCTGCGTGGCTTATGCTCTCGTTTCCTTCAAGTCTCAGGGAATATGTCACCTCCTCACAGTGGCCTTTTTTTTTTTTAACACTCCGTCCTCCACCTAAAAAGGTCCTGTCGTGGGCATGCTCACTGTCCAAAAAAGATGGTTACAAATGTAAAAAGGGGGGAAACTAACCTGGATTCTATGGTGTTAGACTGGAATTGGGGATATGGAATGAACTTATGGTTTCCAAAAGACACAGATTTATATATATAGAAATGAAGAACAGATGGAAGTGTGTGTGTGTGTGTGTGTGTGTGTGTGTGTGTGTGTGTACATTCAGATATTTCCGTATTTCTCTAGTTAGTCCACTGTTAAAATCCTGGGAGCAGCAATAGCACAGTAACAGTGAGCACAGCTCGTGCCCACATCTTGGCTTCTAAAGACTACCCTCCAGTAAAAGGAATCAGGACCCCTTTAGAGGAGTGGTTGATTCCAGGCCTGGGCAGGAAAATGACAAGGTAAGTCTGGAACACCTTTGGGGCCAAAAAATAAGGAAGTGCCCAAAGGATGATGGAACACATCAAAATGATACAGGTGCCGCTAGAAAAGCCCAAGAAGGACTATTTGAACATCAAAATAACTAATGACAATAATTGATTATAGCTCACTGAATAAAATAGGAATCCTTGGGTCCATACCAAGGTTAATAAATAAATAAAAAGTTTGACCATGATCAGGATAATTACACAATTTTCAAAATACCTCTCCATAAAATACATATTCCTTAAAAAAGCAAAAAAAAAAGTGACTTTATGATGAAGAAACTTGGCAGAGGTTACCTTGATAGTCAAGTGATTGAAGTTCATACCTCAAGTGTAATGGGACAAATAGAAATCGCACGTGCCTGACCTGTGGTGGCGCAGTGGATAAAGTGTCGACCTGGAAATGCTGAGGTCACCGGTTCGAAACCCTGGGCTTGCCTGGTAAAGGCACATATGGGAGTTGATGCTTCCAGCTCCTCCCCCCCTTCTCTCTCTCTGTCTCTCCCTCTCCTCTCCAAAAATGAATAAAAAAAAAGAAATCGCACGTACCTGAGAAGGTGTGAGGAGAACACAGCATAATTTCTGTAATATTTCCGCCAAAGACACATGATCTGAATCAAATCATGCAGAAACATCGTGCCTGGCCTGTGGTGGCGCAAGGGATAGAGCATTGACCTGGAATGCTGAGATCTCTGGTTCAAAACCCTGGGCTTACCTAACCTGTGGTGGCGCAGTGGATAAAGCATTGACCTGGAAATGCTGAGGTCTCTGGTTCGAAACCCTGGGCTTGCCTGGTCAAGGCACATATGGGAGTTGATGCTTCCGGCTCCTCCCCCCCTTCTCTCTCTCTGTCTTTCTCTCGGTCTCTCTCTCTCCTCTCTAAAAATGAATAAATAAATAAAAATTAAAAAATTAAAAAAAAACAAACCCTGGGCTTGCTCACTCAAGGCACATACAACAAGCAAGCAATGAATAACTAAAGTGAAGCAATTCCAAGTTGATACTTCTTGTTCCCCCCCTCTGTAAAATCAATAAACAAAATTTTAAAAAAAGAAAAAAGAGGAAAGGAAGGAAGGAAGGAAAGAAGGAAGGAAGGAAGGAAGGAAGGAAGGAAGGAAGGGAGGGAGGAAGGAAGGGAGGAAGGAAAGAAAGAGAGAGAGAGAGAGAGAAAGAAAGAAAGAGAAGGAAGGAAGGAAGGAAGGAAGGAAGGAAGGAAGGAAGGAAGGAAGGAAGGAAGGAAGGAAGGAAGGAAGGAAAAAATGAAAGAATCAGAAACGCCGAATAGAGGAATGAGTTGCAAAACAGCGGACCTATCATCTTTGACAAAAAACTGAGAAATTGTTCTAAACTGAAAGAGATTGAACTTTCAGTTACGGCAGCTATAACTTTGAGTGTCCGTGGATGTTAACTAGACTTACTGTGGTCATCATTTCACAACATATACACATATCGGATCATTATGTTGTACACCTGAAATTAACATCATGCTATATGGCAGTTACTGTATATCTCAATTATAAAAGGAAAGAAGCAGGACAACTAAATGCCACATGTGGTTCTGGAAGAGATTCTTTTGCTCGAAAGGGCATTATTGGGGCAAATGGGGTCTGAGGCTTACGGTTTTGGCAGAGTGACACAATCCTTGTGATCCTTAGGACATGGTTCCACCAACGCTATGTCTACTGTGCTTGCAACCAGGGTCATCTTCTGCCAAACATCTCCCACTGTCTGTGTCTCCTCTTCCACTTCCTCTATGAAAGGATTGGTCCCCACCTTCGGGGCTTTGATTTTCTTCTTGAACTCGGATTTGGCTTTCCAGGGCTGGCAGCTTCTCCCCGGGACCCTCTGCTGTGCTCTGTG